>NW_027210666.1:1682500-2112500 GCF_029030835.1 Brachyistius frenatus | reverse complement strand
CTTGTCTGCACTTGTCTGCACATGTGTTTTGCTGAGAGGAGTTCATGAGTGTGCGTGTGGTCAGGAGGTTTTGGAATACATACCGTCACTCATGCACATGTGCGTCTTTTCAAAGAGCGTTATTAGCTCATCTGGATTTCATTCTCCTTTGTGTGTTTAACTTCCAACAGCAACAACCTCACATTCCCCAAGTGGCAGATTGTTAAGTGTGTGTCGTGCACATTTTCCACTGATGTCAGCGTTTGGTCGCAGAACCACCTTATAGTGAAAGTTGTTACACTGAAATGACCCCCCTCCCCCTTCCTCCTATAACAACCAGCATTAATGCTGCGTTATCCGGAGTTGATTGTGCTCTTTGCTGCGCTAAGCTGTCACACAGCAGCGGAAGTGAAATAAAATGTTTCCTCCTGTATTCATGAATTCCAATTTAGACAATTACTTGAGCAACAAGACTTGAATTAAAGTAAACTTCACATTTATAGCCGTATTCCAAACACAGTCGATGCGTTTGCGAAGCAACGAGGAAGCAACGACATGAAACCACCAGACATGAATTAAAAGCACAACTGCAGGAAAAATAATATGCGAGAACACAGCCGGAACCGAGCCAAAACTAATGTGAGAGCTTGCCTGTGAAGTGCGTTTTAACAAGTGAATCCAAAGGTGGCACTAATTTTCTCAGCCGTAAGCTCCTCAGGCAGCGAGCTCAAAAGCCTGAAGGCCCCAGACACCACATCGAGGCCCCAAGGCTTATTACTTGCTGCAGTGCCTTCAAACTGCAGCACATTAAAGCTAAGATAGCAGAGTTTGTATCAGCATTACTCGGTGATTCTATTCGTCATGACTTGGGGCTGTTGGGAGAGGTAACAGGCTTGGACGTTACAGAGAAGAAAGGTTCAAACTATATTACACATCCAACGTGCAACAGTGAGGCATTTGCTTGAGCATGTGCCGGCTTGTGTATACGTGACCGTCGGGGCTCGTTTACGTGAGCTTTCCACGTGACATCGATCACTCGTCATCCACCGATGCTCTAAAAAAGTGCGGGACACCCCCCCCCCCCCGCTGCTGGGCAGATTGGCACTCCACATCTCAGTTTGTGTCACCCTTTAATCTGTCCCCCCCGCGTCGCGCCATAATCCCTCCCCTGCCGACCCTGCACTGACAGGTGGAGGTTGCACTGGGGTGTCCTTGACCTGCGCTGCACGGTGGGCAGGCGTGAGACCGGATCAGACCAGATCAGACCCGACTCCCTCTGTGCTTTGCGTGTGTCTGGGAGCCAGAAAAAGCTACAGGTATCAGAAAGGCTTTTTTGGGGATTTTTGTTTTTGTTTTTTATTTCTCCCGACTGCAATGAATCTCAACACATATTGTTTGATGTCCAAACCTTTTTCAGGCACGGAGGTTTGACCCAATTCAAGTATATTTCGCTGTAGGAAATGTGTGGACACTGAAAAATAAAAGCTGGGCTGAATTTTATAATATGCAGTAATCAAATGACAGTTAGCAGTGCAGTTTGTATTGTCCTGGCTAACATACAGTCCTAATAAGAAAACATGGATGTGATGGTTTGTGATCTCATCATGTTTTTTCAGGCCTCTTTCCTGGCAGAGACTTCTGTCTTCCTGTCAGTGTCAGTCAACTGACAGTAAGCAGAGGAACATGCAGCAGTCATCAGAAATACAACAACACAGCAGCACGGGCAAAACCAAATTAAGTCCTCATGTTTGCTCTCACAGGCCATCTCGCTGAGGCAGGTCGGAGGAAGCTGTTTTTCATTCCACATAAAAGTGAATGGCAGCTAATGGTTTCTCCTTCAGGTCGGGAACTAAGCCCAGATACTTTTATTTATGCTGACTGTGTTTAGATACCAGTAGAGATGGATAAAGGAGAGGCAGAGCATGATGATGATTGGCTAAACGTCAGCAATATCCTTCAACTGAGTGCCCTGCAGGTCACAACAGATGCAGTGTGTTTGTATGTACCCAGACTATTGAGTGGTTCATATTGATGCTGAATAGCAGAGATACAAAAAGAACAGGTAGAATAGAATATTGTTGTAAAAACACCTAAATACCAAAATGTATTTCAGCAGTTTTCAGATTTTTACATCCCTGCTAATCTCTGAAAATTCCTGTTAGTCGTTTTTTTTTTGGCCACCATGACATTTTATTAACTTTCCCTGCTCCGAACAATGACCGTTGACACAAAGACGGGAAGCCCTGGAAGTTTTTTTTTAAACACGTGGGAGTGTAGCACAGCCAAAACTAATAAACAACACACAATTACACCATCTCTGACTTATCGGTCGATTAAATCAGACAAAAAAAATAAAATGTGAAAGAACAGGAAGAAGTTCTTCCTATTGATTGACTATAAATGATTTGCCTAATAGTTTCAGCCTTAGTTTGTAGGACTACTAATGAAAGTTTGTATTGGCTGCATCTGTTACTGGTTACAAAGAATGAGCCTTATTTTTCAGTCTCTAAACAAGACTGACCACAAATAGAGAGGATAAATAAATCCAGGCCTGTCGGATACACAAGCTCTCGCATGAAGCATAAATCCCCACACGCATAATAAATGAAAAGACTGTCCTTCAGCTGGAAGGCCCGTGTTCATGTGCCCTCCGGAAAGCGGGCGGCCAGGTGGCTCAGGTGTCCTTGTGCTTTCAGGCCCTCCGGATACCTGAAAGTATCACACATCACGACCCTTGTGTCCTAAAGCCTTGGGCCATACCTGGCAGCCTGGGAGACAGACCCACCGTTACCCCTGGAGAACTGCGAATGCCCTAATAATCACATAATGGATGCCAGCGGCTCAGAGGCTCCAGGCTGCGTGATAGTTTAGAGTTTTTTAAATGTCTCCTGCAGGGGTGATTAGAAATATGGTCATCCTATCGGTGCAGACAAGCGAGCCCGAATTCTCAGACTAAATGTCTGCTGCTGGAGCTGCGGTGTCCTTGTAGATCAATGATCGATTCAGATTTGAATTACGTTGCTCTCCTCCGGTCACTGACTCACTGCTGATCCTCCCAGCTGTACATTAATAAAGCAAAAAATATCTGGATGAAATTAATCATTCAACAGCAAGTTCTTAATTTCCTCCGTCTCGCCAGACTGTTTCATACTCAAATACTGTTCATTAACTTTTCCTCAGACAAGATAAGGATTCAATTCTTTTTATTTAACACTGTGAAAACAAAACCCTGAATACTGCCTTAAAGCTGTGTTAGGGAGCTTCGATGCACCAAACCCTGTAAAATCCATTACGGTCATCATCTTCGCCGAAGCCCCCTGGCGCCTAAAAGATGCTTTACATCGCAGCCCGTCCATCTATTTTTCCAGCTGGCCCCCTTTTCCCAACAGGCTAGTTCCAGTGCGACAGCTATGGATCTGCAGTCGATAGCATCCTGTAGTTTTGTGTCTGCAGTCACTTCTTTTTAACCCTGCGGTCAGAGTGTCCACCGTACGGACCTCAAGCCATCACAACACGTCTCCCATCACCGGGAGGTTTCCTGTGAATGTGTAAAGGAGTTCACATCAGAGCCACACATGTGAGCAGTAATGTGAGGTGAACTCCTTAAAGCACGGTTTGTTCCAGACTTAATGGAAAATCCATGTCTTTGTTTTTGAAACCCGAGTTTGATGTTTATTCTGCTTTGATAGTGACCACGATGACTGTGGCGTAACCTTGTTCTGAACCAGCAAAATGACTAAGTATGCAGTCAGGAGTGTTACTTACATTGAATGTAGTTATTTAATCATCATTACCATGAATACCAAGTTTACTTCTGGGTAATATATCAGAAATTGTAGACTATTAGCTGTTAGCAGTCGATTAATACAGAGATCTGTACCACAGTGTACATTTGATGCGGACAGATTTTTACCAGCTGTCATGGAATGGGTGCTCAATTTTTTTCTTTCGAGTTCTCGCCGGAGTTAACCTCAAACTTCAGGTTCAAATTTCCCCTGTGAAACGACAGTGGACGAAACGAATCACAACAAAAAAGGTCACGTGAGCTGTTCAAACACTTCTTCACAACCGAATGCACCTTGAGGTGACGTTAGTTTGGCAGCAGCTGTTTCCTCAACCTTAAATGTTAGATCGAGAAACTTAATATCTCATTCTTGAAAGTGTCGTTGCGTCAGGCTTCAAAATAGATGCGTATGCTGTGATGTGGCATTGTTTGATACTCGAAACAACTGCAGCGTTTCTCGTGAACAGGCGTGAAAGGCTCTGAAGTATCCGTCTTTAACTTTTTTTTTCATCGATCCCTTGTATTTCTTTTATTCTGCTGCCAAACGCTGATTGAACATGGCAGCAGAATGGAATGGAACAGATTAGAAACCTACAGTATAATTCTAATTCTCTTCATCTAATGGCCTACAGTAGAGTCAGAGTAATGTGAAAAGGATTAACGCCGGGATGAATGCACGAGAGCAGGGAGAGAGCCTGAGATTACAATGAGAGCTTTGTTTCTCCAACTATCGAGCTGAGGTTTCTGCAAGCATCCATTATTCTTGCTTTGATGCTGCTGTCTCAATGAAAAGTAGTTGGCGGCGATGCATTGTTTCAACAGCAAAGGGGATATCACTGCAGTGTTATGCAGCATAATTTAGTTTAGGCCCTCCCCCAACCCCCCCAGCCCACATTCCCCCTTCCCATCCCACACCACTAACTCACTCCCAGCCTGCTTCGTTGTGACTCCGTGCAATTACCTATGGTGCTAAATCAGAGTTTGACAGCAGTGGCTAAATATGGAGCTTCATGCCTACCTTCACCTTATCAAACTTTCAGTGGTTTGCCAAGCAGAAACCACTCCGAAAAGGATGGAGGCCCCTGATAAACGCTCCGGTTACCCAGGACGACGGTTGTCGAGGGCACCGTTTGTCACTTATATGGGCTGGTTGTCAAGGAGCAGATTGTCAGAGACCAAGGAAGTCGGGGACAATTAGAAGATGGGTGATTTATGGAATGTGATTAAAAAAAAAAAAAAAAAAAAAAAAACAGAGCCGCCGCCGCAGTGTTCGGTGGGTGTCGTCGTGTCTGAGCGCCGCAATCCTCAGCCGTGCGTGCTTGTGTGCGTATGCAGGCGGACGTGTTGATATGTCAGAGTGTGACAGATATTCCTGGCTCGGCGCTTCCAACATCATTTCCCATCGCTCCTCTCAGCACAGATGTTTGCCTGCGCACGGCCCGATCACACACCCCGCCGCACACGTACACACACACAAATGGGCAGCGCTCCGCATGCATCCCGGCTACAGCTGTTCTTGCAGTTAGTGGGACATGGTAGATGCCTCTATTAGAGAGCCGCAAATCCCCGCAGAGGAAGAGAAAAGAGATGGAGTGAGCGATGGATAAGGAATGAAGAGAGAGGGATGAACAATGACCCCGGTGCTGCAGGGAGGGAGGGATCGCGCTCCGGCTCTGGCAAGTCTTCAAGCAGACATTCTGGACATTTCTGGATCCAGCTTCAGAGATCCTGGTGGAAGCGGAGGGGGAGAGGTGCACACAGCAGGAGCGTGTGGGGAGTTTTAAAGGAGGGGTCTTGGAGCGGGTGATGAATGCTGCGGGAATGCTCCAGGAATGTTGGACAGGGGCTTTTTAGAGGCGGCCTGCTCAACGAGGGCAGATGTGGCCCCCGGGGGAAATCACAGGATCATCATTCCACTGCTGCTTACCTTTCTCCTTCCAACACACACACACACACACACACACACACACACACACACACACACACACACACACACACACACACACACACACACACACACACACACACACACACACACACACACACACACACACACACACACATTCCAGTGGAACATTCTCCGCTGCAACCGGGAAAGTTTAGGGGGGGATTTAACCCCCAGCTGGGGGGCGCTGCTTACCTCCAACCTTTACAGATGGTTTTTATTTACTTTTTACAAGGATTTATGTTTGCGAATTAGAAAGTCCTGCCAGCTGCTGGTAGTACACCGGAGGTTAAACGCTACAAAAAGTACAGGGTTGGTAGAATCCCTCTGTTGCAGCTGAATCTCTTTGGTACATGTTCGCAGCGCCGAACCATGTCTGACCTTTACAGAAGTCTATATTTTGCTCCTCCAATCCCTCCTATTTTCTCTTCATCCCTCCATCCCGTCACCACTCCCCGAGGGACAGGTTGTGAACTCACAGTCTCACTGTCCAAAGCAGCATGTGGGCCGATCGGCCTCTGCTGTTGGGCAAGACGACACAGCGTAGGCCAGACGAACAGACTTGTCCTGCAGGCTTTTGTAGCGATTAGCTTTCCCCGTGTGTCTCGAGGTCGATCCTTTTTCAGCAGTAAGTGATGTTTCCTGTTACACTGGGAAGAACCAGTGTGGGTGGATTAACAGATAATAGGCAGTGGGAAGACATGGGAAAAAAAAAGACATGGTGAGCTTTCAGCACGGTGACCCAGTGTGGGAGGTATGCAGGCAGCTCTGATAAGGGGCCAGACTGCTAACTGTTTCCTCCAGTTGCTTCTGAATGCTAATCAGGAAGAGCAGAAGACAAGATTGGCTGGTTTGTCTTATTTTCTCTACTGAGCGTCTGCCACTTCCCTCCCCAGCCATCTCCCGTCCTCTCCTCTCTTTTCTCCGAGCGGAGATAGCTCTGACAAAGCTTTGCAGATTGAGCATGAAAATGAGGGAAATCACTTGGCTCCGTAGAGCAGACATGTTTCCGCGTGCGCGTGTTGAGTGCTCATTTAAGTCACCATATGGAGGAGCTTCATTTGCATTGTATGTTGTTCCCCTGGCACGTGGTCTCTTGTGAGTTTCATCTCTAATATACTCTGTCCTAAAAAAAACCTCTTAACGGGGACCCCAACACACAGTCCAACCTTTTTTTTTTCTTTTTTTTCCCGCCCTTCTGTGTGCCCTCTACCGCAGCATCTGATCCAAGGATTTGTTTGGGATTCTCTCGGATTCGCCCAGACCATCCCGTTTATCAGTGTGCTATGTCTGAACGTGTTTCTTCTGGCTGGGCACATCGATATAATTACATATCAGCCTCCACCCACACGGTCTTTGATATCTTCCAAGGAGACAAAATCTTCTGTTGTTAGTTTTGGTTGAGGGTACGATGTGCTCCGACACATTCACTTACGCACATACTGATACTATTACTGTTATGTCGACATTCCACAGACTAATATCTGCTCCGAAGCACCAGAACTTTATGATTAAAACGCCCAACGCTCCGTGAGATGTTTTGGGTACCAAATTGAAACACCCGCACCGTTCAAACCGGTACTGTGTTGGGTTTTAGAGGGACTCTGCCAGCTGTGTTTCAATGAGCAATTTAGAGACGTTTTAATTTTCTTAATTCGTCTGTTTAAAACCTGACTGCTTTTGTTTCTTACCCCGAACTTACTTCTTTTTAGCAATACTGCCATGTTCCCAACTCTCAGTAGGTAACTTAATTAGTATGTTGTTATTAGAAAGGAATGATGGCTTGAAAGCTTAAATGAACTACCCTTATAATAACTCGCAAATGTCCTTTTTCCTTGTTTTTAAATTGAGACAAAATGTTCCTTCTACCTCAGACAAACACTACACCCTCTTCCTGTCCTCCCTTTTCGCCGGACCTTGTTACTATTTTTAAAACAACTTTCATTTCTCTACTAAGAGGACCAGTCTGTTGTGTGACCATTAAAGGGAGTTTCTTGCCTCCCTTCGAGGCCGAGCTTTGACCCTTGGCCTGTGTTTACTTGGATCTCAGTGTGTAGAATCCTCTGTGATGTATGTTTTCCTTCCATCAACGTTTCATTTGTTATTTTTCCATTTCATTCGTCTTCCATTGGAAGAAAATCCCAAAGCTTGAGCTTAGTTTTGTGCTGGAAGAGCGGCACAGTTTACTTCTATAAGGAAACGAGTCGATTTCTTGCCAAATCCAACCAGGTGGCACAAATTGTGAAAAGCGCTGTAGATACCATTAGAGGCTGCCAGGTTCCAAATTAATTTAGCGCTGATTTATTGATGTAAAAATTTTGCAATCTACCAACATTTATATTTGTCCTGCTTTTTCAATTCTGACTAAATCACTCTGGGTGAAGTCTCCAGCGGAATGCCTAATAGTTACTGACAACATGAATGGTTATTGAAGCTGAAACACACACACACACACACACACACACACACACACACACACACACACACACACACACACACACACACACACACACACACACACACACACACACACACACATGCTGCATGTACCCTGTCCTCTGCTGTGTTGAATGTCGGGGTGTTGTTGCTCAGTAAGTTTCTATCCCGCTTGGTTGAAGAGGAGTGTTGCCAGGCCGACAGCTGCTCCAACTCCACATTCCCCCGCATGTGCCTGGGATGGACACACACACACACACACACACACACACACACACACACACACACACACACACACACACACACACACACACACACACACACACACACACACACACACACACAGTGAAAAACACTTGTACTTAGAGGCACACATGCACCAGCTTACAATCACATATGCAGGGTGGGGGGGCTGAAGAGCTGGAGAGGCGAGATGTCACAGGCCTTATAATAGAGGGATGCCCTCTTAAGCCGCTTCACACCAGAGCCCAGAAAATCAAACTGTCATATCAATGAGCAGCTCACACACACAAAAAAAAAAAAATCCTCCCCTCTCCTCCTCACTTTTCTTTTTCAGACTCTCTTCTATCTCTCTCCCTTCCTTTTCCCATGCCTTCCTTGAAAAGCAGGTTTGAAGTTTTGCGGCAGGCTTTTCAATTATTTTCGGTGTCATTCGTAATGGTATAAGACGGAACGAAGAAGCAAGAGAGAGAGACGAGGGAAAAGAGGAAGACGAGCTGAGAGTAGAGGAGGACATGGGCACTGGCAGAGCGGAGCTGTTTGTGGCAGGCTAAATGGAGATCTAATTCAATTTTAGCTACGACCAAAGGCCAGGTTCCTTTACTAAAAGCCCACTTGCATCAAATGCAAACACAACATCTGTTTGTTTGTTTTTTAAATCTCCTTTCTTCTTTTCAGCCAAGAGAAAAGACCGGGGACGGATCAAAGTCCATGGATTTTTGATGATCCGGTCTTTTCTCTTTTTTTTTTTTTCTAATTTCTGTTAAAAGGTTATTTGATAACCGCGTTCCCAGGTTTGTTTCTGCTGCTCTTTATGTTGGATTTTGTGCCAAATTAACGGCCTTTTGAATCTCTGAATGCACAGTCACTGTGCACCGAAAACATGGTGCGTGGCTCCTCTGCTTTTTCTCCTCCTCTTAATTATTTTAGTTTTTTTTAACCACTTCTTGTTTTTGTTTCCTGTCCACTAGCCAGTAACAATTTGCTGCTCAGTGTATGTTAACTGCATGTCGCTTTCCGTTTGTTTGTTCTGCTCTCTTTCGCTCTCTTGGTCACAGATGCAGCCTGAAATCATGTCTGTCACTCTGGCCTTAATCTCGTGGTTAGCAGCTGCCAGTTGATTGTGTGTGTGTGTGTGTGTGTGTGTGTGTGTGTGTGTGTGTGTGTGTGTGTGTGTGTGTGTGTGTGTGTGTGTGTGTGTGTGTGTGTGTGTGTGTGTGTGTGTGTGTGTGTGTGTGTGTGCGCGCGCGTGCTTGTGTGATCTAGTGTGAAGAATCTAATAAGCAATTAAAAGCCTCTCAATGCTCCGATCACCAGAATGGGTAAATGTTTGTCTAGGGCTGCGGGTCGGTTAATAAGTAAAGGAATAGATGAGCATTGTTGGGAAGTGTTCTGTATTCACCATCTTGACAAGAGTTATATGAGAATATGTTTGTGCACTAATGGTAAGGCTAAAGTCAGCGTCCGGTTAGTTGTCACTGGTCAAAGGAAATAATCTGTCCATCGGTATCTATAAAGACCACTCATTTGATCTTTTTGGTTTTATAAATACAGAAACCAAGTTGTGGTTTTATGGGGAGGGGTGTGGCCGAACACATTAATGCCCTGAAGTTTTTGGCAAAACATCACAGTGATAACAAGACATAAACCACAATTTTTGCACAGTTTTTGTTCAAGTTAAACTGCAACACTTGACTTAAATTCCCCTGTTTAACATTCATACTCTTATGCATGGGCATTTAATTAAATTGTTTATGACAATCATTTGTGCAAGCATATTATTGCGACCCACAGCTAAGTTGAAAAGTTAAGCAACCTCGAGCGATTGGGACAGTTTTTTTAAAACCTTGTTTACTGTTGCTTTGACAATGAAGGTTGGGTAACAACGAGGCGGCTGTCAGACAGACCTCAACCATTATCTTTCTCAAACACCAACCAAGTCGTTTTGTGCCTAAACCTAACCAGGAAACACCACGTTAGGAAGCACTCCTGTGGGTCATGTTAGAGCTGAGGAACTGACAAACCTATATGGTCACATGTTGTTTATAACACTCTGTAATGCAGTTAATGTTGTGCTAAATTGGGGGGGGGGGGACTTCAAGTAAAGAGTTACCTGTTAAGCAAATCAGAAGTAACAAGTTAATTAATAGGCTTTAGAGGTGCTGCGAGGCCGATTTTCTGACTTTTGGATCGGACTGAACTCGCTGTTCCCGGGCCTTATCCTAAGCTATCCTAACAGTAGCCTATATGAGAGCGGTATGAGCTTCTTTTCCAGGTCTGAGCGTGAAAGCCAGTGATAGTCGTATTCCCCCAAAAATGTCAGACTGCTCTTTAAGAGGATAGATTGAGGCTGGTTGACTGACGGAAAGGGAGGAAGGAAGGATGCCGCAGCCTCGCTCGTTGGAGGCAGAGCTGGAGCTGCGAGCTTGAGTTACGCCGTGAGACAATGGGCTTCTTTCACCCAAACCCGTCCATACTTACACACACGCACACACACACACACACACACACACACACACACACACACACACACACACACACACACACACACACACACACACACACACACACACACACACACACAACAGATCTATTCTGTCCTGAAAACTGTTGTTGCTCATGTTGCACAATATTTGGTCTCTTGTTATTTAATTTAGCCCCCTTCCTCCTGCTCTCTGACCACTCCTGGTTTAAATTTTCTTCATTGCTTGTTTTTGCCGGGCTGATCAGAGGCTCTCTCTCTCTCTCTCTCTCTCTCTCTCTGTGTGTGTGTGTTTTGTACTTGCCCTGTCACATGTATCCATCCCGCACCGTATGATTGTGTATGTTAACAAAGGCTAATTTTAGCTGTGAAATCCATCTGACACTGTGTCTCTTGAGTTGCGGCTGCATAATTAGAGAGCAGGGGGACAAAAACGGGGGAATCTCATCCTTATTCTTTAATTCCCTGGAATTTTCTCTTCCCCGTTTCCCTCTCTGCCTCGCTCATGCTACTCCCTCCCTCCTTCCCTCCCTCCAGGCAGTGCTCATTAGCCCCTTAGCCCTCTCTAAACAGGTGGGGCATGTTTGGCACAGCCCTCCGACATGCAGTCAGGCCTAATTGGGCTTAGGGACTCCCTCACCCGCACACATACACACATACATCAGTCATATCCAACCCCCCCCCCCCCTACCCCCCCACCCTCCCAGTGCACCCCCTTCACACTTTTCCCTCCATTCTTAAAGAGCCAATTGTCCCCGTCCTGTTCCCCAGGGGCGAGGCTGTGGTTCCTGGGCCGGACGGCGTAAATCCAGCCCCAGGCCGCTCTCCAGGCCTGGCTGACTCGCTGACTGACTGGCCTCCTGGCTCCCCCTTCCCCCTCCTCCACCCCCCCCCCTCATCTCCCCTCTTTCACTTCTCTGTCAAAAGATAATAACAACCACTACCCATACAAGCTCCATTGATATGCAGACGTATCCCCCAAATGTCACCGGGCTGTTCTCGCCGTTTGGCTCCTCCATCTCCTCGCTCGCATTTTCTCCACCTTGCCCTTACCTCTACACCACCTCTTTATCTCCACTGCCTTTTCTCTCCGTCTCTGGCTCTTTCCCAACTGAACTCTTTTGAGTCTTGGTTGCCAGAGAATTGTTTTAATTTTAACCTACGGGGTTTTATATTTATATTATATATATATTATTTTTTGGGCTTTTATTTTTCAAGGGTGCCGTGAGACCGAGAGTTATCCTCATATGAGTGCTGTTTTGCGTTTGTTTGTGCTGCTCGTGTGCATCTGCTGAGCTCTCTGGGTAAACGCGAAGCATCACCATAACTATCTATGTCTGCGTAATTACAGCCGCATCAGCCTGTTTTTTGTTTTTTTTCCTTTCCTTGGCAAACTTGACACTACCTTGAAAGACTGTTTTCTTCAAAAGAAAGAAAAATCCTAATCTCGTTTCTGCCTCCTGTCTATCTCTCTCTCTCTCTCTCTCTCTCGCACTCTTTACACACACACACACACACACACACACACACACACACACACACACACACACACACACACACACACACACACACACACACACACACACACTGGTATATTCCCCACCACTGTTACTGGCTCACCGATATCTCATTATACTGTTTATGTTTATGTGTGCGTGCGTGCGTGCGTGCGTGCGTGTGTGTGTGTGTGTCTGTGTTGGTGGGGTTGCACAGGGCAGGTGGGGAGGTTTGAATGTTAACTGCCTTATCACTCCAATTTCACACTCTCGCCTCCAGTCACGCACACGCACACAAACACAATGCACACGCACACAAACACCCTGTTGCCTCCAGTCTCGTATGTGACGACTGATTAACGGGGAAACGGGGGGGGGGGTCACAAGCGCACGCACACACACACACACACACACACACACACACACACACACACACACACACACACACACACACACACACACACACACACACACACACTAATCCCAGCCAGAGGGGAGGTTTTTGTGTGTGTGAGTGTGTTAATGAGCGCGCACTGCTGCCTCTGTAATGGGGCCACCTGTCTACTCATTAGCCTCGTTACCCAGCCTTTTAATTGCCCCCAAACTCTCTGTCGTGTCTCCTCCTTCTTCTTCTCTCCCTTTTCTCTTGGTGATTTCTCCTCATTGCGGTAAGTGAACTATTGGGACATATCAATAATCTGACATCACCTCATACAGCGAGGATTATGTCATAGCATACAGGTGCGTGTGTGTGTGTGTGTGTGTGTGTGTGTGTGTGTGTGTGTGTGTGTGTGTGTGTGTGTGTGTGTGTGTGAGCGCGCGCGCGCATGCGTGTATGTGCGTGTGTGTGTGTGTGTTGGGAATGGGCGGGGCCGTGCGAGCGCTGCATACCCATATGTTTCGCAAAGTGATTGCTTTGACCTCCAGTATCAGGAGGCATTTGAACATGATGCTGGGTGTGTGTGAGGGGATTTATGTATGCGCACACACTTTGTGCTCTCACACGGGGATATCAGGTTGATTTGTGTTACCTTGAACAACCTAAAGCTGCACCTCCATCCCTCTCTGTTCCTGGCTCACATTCCCTCTCCTAAATGGCTGCATCATTAAGAAAAATAACTCTGATTACTGTATTATTATTACTCCTGTGCTCACACTTATCATCATGATTATTTGTCTCAGCTTCAGGAAACTAGAGCAGATTGTTTTATTCTTTTATATTTTTTTTGGCAGCTTAGCATACATTTTTACTTTATTTACTTTAGTGCAGTCTCGGGCCAATTTTTTTTTTTTTCACAGTTTTTACTCTCTCATTGTGGTCTTTTTTGTACCAACTTCCGTTAATAATCACTCCTTTATTACTTTGGGATGCAGCTACAACCCAACGGCAAACCTAGTAATGAACCTGCAGTTATTTGTCATCGTCTGTAGAGTTTTTTTGGGGAAATTTTCTTTTCTGAAGTTGGACCAATCTGCTCTGTTTCTAAGGCTTAACCACATGATGATGGGAATTGAATACTAGAAATAATGTTTAATATTTTGCAGATTATGAGTGGCTGAATTTTTTTTATTTGAATTACAAAATAGAAAAATATCAACATATGTCCATGGATCAAATATTAGACAGCAATGTCTATTATGACTAATCAGCAAAAGTGGCAAATCACATTTTCAGACTTTATGAAGTCAAAGTCAGAAATAAATATCTGATCAAAAGTTGACGAATTTATCAGTTGATCAGCAGAACATTTTTGGGCAACTATTTTGATAAATGTCAAATGATCTCAACTGTTGAGAGTAACATTATTAATACACACAGATCAAGTCTGGAGTCACACAGTAACACAAACAAACCAACACACTGACAATATTCTCAATAACAGTGTACACGTAAACTGATATAAATGATTGTTTTAAGGTAACTCCATCCACAGCAGCACATTGCTCAAACAGGCAGGAGACACTTTAAACAAACTGTCCTTTAAAATGTCTAAAGCTATTAATCAATTGTCAGACTAGTTCCAGACTATTTTTCTGGTCAGTTGAATAATCAATCAATCAACACATCATTTCCACTCTGAAAGGTATGGTAAGAGCTCTGACAGTTAAAATGCATATCTGTTGCCAATGTATATCTCATGTCGTCATATTTTCCTCCCACGTCAGGGACACATAACTTTAAATTGTGAAAACATGAAAAACGATCTGAGATTAGTTGTGCAACTTGTCCTCCACCCATCTCCCCCTCACTGAATCCATCTTATTTCCTCCCTCCCTCTCGCTCTATGTCAGACAGTTCTCTGGGCTGTTGCCAGTCAAGTTACATGAGAGAACAGGCGGCTGTACATTCCTGCTCGACATAGCTTTTCACTCAGGGGATTCCCTCCCCTGTCTCTCTCCCCCTCTCTCCCTCCCTCCTGCCCTCTCTTTGTTTTTGTCCATTCCTGAACACTAATGTCCAACTCCGTGAGCTGTGGGCTGCACTTCCATCCGAAGCATTTTTGCTTGCAATCACGGAAAGGATGCTTTTTTTGTGTGTGCTGAAATGCAGTGAGCCATGCATTATTTTGCACTCAAGGCATAAGCTAAGTTCTCACACACTCCTTTCGATATGGTCGCACGGCAACTCCCACTTGTGTTGCTAACTTGCATTTTTTTGTAAAGGATACCGTGCATGCGGAGAGCAGCTTGCCTGCGTACTTTGTTAGTGACTGCAGGGGCTCGGGAACATTCTTGGTGTTACATCCAAATTTATTGCCTCAGTGTGACTGGGATTCAACAAGCCTTACTGTACACAGCCAACATAAAAAGACTCCTTTGTGGGTCTTAATCAGGAAGCACAAGGCTTGAGGCTGTTCAAATCTAAAACTGACATCTTTCTGTGATTTCAAAAAACAAACGAAAATGACACTATTCACCATCTTCTGGCACTTTGCAGAAAAAAAGAACCCATCAGCTGAAACAATAATCTGCAGACTGTTTTTCACAGCTGCAATGATCATTTTACTGTTATTTTGTTAATCATTTAGTCTATATGATGTAAAAAAAATAAAAATCACAATTAGAAAATTACAGTTTCCCAGAAGCATATTTTGTCCAGAACTCAAAGGGATATAAATAGAACAGAGGGAAGATGCAAATCCTACCATTTGAGAAGCTGGAACAGGCCAATGTTTGGTGCATTGACTAATGATCAAATACATTATTAATATTGTCAATTTTCTCTTTCTTGTTGGGATAAATTACAGTTCCTGTCCTGGCATTGTTTAAACCACTAAAAACTTTATTTATTAAAATGTTTTCCAAGAAAAAAAAAAAATCCTCTAATGATCTATGAACCACTGCTTACCTGCAGCTCCATGATATGGAAAGCCCCGCCCCCATCTTGATGCGATTGGTTCCTTAGGTTTGTGACATATAAAACTCTGTCTGAATCTGTGTTTTTGAGATTGTCAGACTGTCAGTGCCAAAACCAAAACGCTCATTCATGGTATTGGCTATTTTGCTCATGATATGATATGATCTTGTAGCATATAAAAAACAATAGATGTATGAGATGTTAACAAGGTTTAAAAAAATGTATCAAAGGGCATCTTTAATCGATTAATGGTGTCATTTCCCATCAGAAACTGATCGTTGAAATGATGGGATTTTAGTGCTGCAATTAATGATTGTTTTATTATCGGTGAATTTTAACAGAGAACATTTTAAAAACAAGTTTCTACAGTTGAGGTCCTACTTGTAAAAATATTCAATTTACAGTGAGATAAAAAGATAAAAGCCAGTGAATGTTTGGAATTTTTGCTTGAAAAATTACTTCAGACATGAATCAATTTTTAGAAGAATTGGTTTAAAATGGACCAATCAGTTAATTCAAGCAATCAATTCAACATTCCTGCACTGAAGTGGGCCCTTTTCTTCAGTTCTTACTAATATAGTGTATCAATCCCCATGAGACTGATGACTAATATGATCTGATTAAATATTAAAATGACAACAAATTGTCTAACAGATGTGGTGATTGGCTGCTTTTCTTCATCATATCTTATTGTAAATGAAATATCTGGACAGAATGAGAAATTCAGGGATGTCTCCTGTGCTGTGAATTTTTTTTTTGTATTTGCCATTTGTTACATTTCACAACCTACACAAACTGAACGAAACCAAACTGGCAGATTAATCAAGAATGAAGATAATTGTTAGTTGCAGCTCTTGTGATTATTGCATTATGAGCCCAGTCACATTTGTCACATCAGCACATATCCAGTTGCATCCAAAATTCAGCAAATCTGAGTCAGGATGTTTTGATATGTATAAAATATGGATAGTTTTTATGGAAAATATTCAGAAACCATGACTTCTTGGCTCAGTCTGATCTCTCTTTGCTGGGAGAGAACAAAGAATTTACGCCAGTGTCCTCGTATTCAACCACACGTTCTTGGATGTGTGCTTCACTCCGTCGTGTCCCCTTACAACACTGTCGCCACTGTCTCCTGTTACTCCCCTTGTTTCTTACTCTCTGTTTTATTTCCACCCGTCTCTTATGTGTCTTCTGTGTTTAAAGTCCAAATTACCAATGCAGCCTGTCTGAGTCCCAAGGCTGTTATTGATCAACTAACAAAGAGCGAGCGGTGCAGGGAGGAAGAGTGAGCCAGGGCAGGCAGAGAAGACGCCTGGAGAGCTTTTCTGAACCGGAGGCTCTATTTCTGTCCTGTCTCAGTGCGTCATTATTGGGCAAAAGACACCCAGGACACTCGGGCTGAGTTGAGTGATGGTGAGCAGGAGTAGCAGGGAAGCCAAAGGGGGAAGTTTAGTCTTGAGGGGTCGACTTTTCAGAAGGACTGAGATGCAAATGGGCCATTTCCGGTCAGGTCTGTTAGTCTGTAGCCTGAAACCTCTCAGCTTCTAAACTGTATGTTGTCTGATGCACGAGGTCAACACACATCCAACCTGGCAATCAATTATTTTAGATCTGTGTGTGTGTGTGTGTGTGTCTGTGTGTGTGTCTGTCTCTGCAAATGTGCTACGGCAAAAAGAACAGGAAGCATTCTGTCAGTCTGCCGAGGTTCAAATCCTGATATGTCGCTGCTCACTTCTGCTTCCGCTTCTCTAAGTACACACAAACACACAACCACACACACTATGACATGGTTGACATCATCTGCATTTCCAGCCAGCATATACCATGGGTCCGTTTGTTTCCCCTCATAGAGTGGAGACACTCAGGCCACTGCTACCAGGGCTGTTTTTATATTTAAGTAAACAAATCTGAATATAAGAGGAAAGAATAAACTGCATTTAAATCATCTGACTGATACATGGTCTCCTTAGTAATGGGATCAAGTATAATAAATTTGACTCTCTGATTCTTTTCTTTTTCTGAATAACCAACCCAAACTCAGACTCCATGATGGATTGTTAGCATTATAGCATTCAGCAGTGATTCATTAAACAAGGCCAAGACACGCACGACCCAAAACCTTCAATATTACTTTCTCCATACTTGTTTGAATTCCATCTGTTGTGCCAAATGTAGGATACTTTGATGGCACTGACTGAATTACCAGGATACCACTGTTGAAAAATACCTCATCATTTGGTACCAAGCTACAGCTACATCCACACTGTTACGTTTCCATTTTAAAACAAATACCTTATAATAGACATCTGTAAACAATAGCCACAGAAAATAGCCTCTCCCTCGATATTGCATTAAACGAAATATTTGTACTGTACTTTTATTTTCTTTGTGTTAAAATGGATTTTATGAATTTGGTATTTAAAGAGAACTGGTATGGAATTATACCCAGCCGCAGG
Source organism: Brachyistius frenatus (assembly GCF_029030835.1). Classification (NCBI taxonomy): domain Eukaryota; kingdom Metazoa; phylum Chordata; class Actinopteri; family Embiotocidae; genus Brachyistius; species Brachyistius frenatus. The sequence continues at coordinate 2,094,321 of NW_027210666.1, read as the reverse complement.
CAAATGTGATTTAATTCTGGCACACTTTTCTCTTTGTGTATGTGCGTGTGTCTGTGCTTGTGTGCGTGAACTCTTTTTCAGGTGACAAACATGCCTCCTTACTTCTGTTGCGTGTTTTTTCTCTTTTTTTTTTCCCCTCTTAAGTTGATTCAGATTCCATTTTTAGAGGTGAGAAAGAGCTTCACTTGTCGAGTGGATCTGGTTTCGACAAACATCCGAGGACTATTAATAAATCATGGCTTCTCTACACACTGGGATGCTGAGCGGCGTCGCTGCATTCGTGTGCATGCATACATAAGCGCGTGTGTGCATGTGTAAATCGTACTACGATCCATAACCCTATATCTAAACAAAACTTATTAAAAAAAAAGCCTTTGTATCTGTTGTGTGTTGCAGCTACAACCCTCCACCTGTGTTTCTTGCGCTCCTATTGCATTTCCTGTTGACTCGCATAAAGAGAAATTTACACTTTTTACTTTTACTTCCTCAAACTAAAGTGATGCAGAAAAATGATGTGAAATTCGGTGATGCTCCCGTCAGGACATCATCAAAGCTCCTGGTTTGAGATTTTAACAAAAGCAACTCCTATCGGAGAGAACACGTTGTAACGAGACACAACTACACCAAGAGAGGAGAATAAGAGATGGTCCTACGACAGAGAGGGGAAGATTTAAACCGAGGGAAGGGGAGGTTAAAGAGAAGGTGGAGGTTGTAGGAGAGGTGATTTGTGACTTACAGGAAACGGGCTCATTCTTTCCGGGCTCAGAGAGACCATAACAAGCCGAGGCGCTGGGTGTTTCCTCTTGATAACGCTCAGCAGCCTCACATACTCACAGTTACCCCCTCACACAGTACACCGTAACCTGATTCGGTAGAAGAAAGGCTGATCTCGGGCTGTTTTTGTGTTGATGCTGCTGTTGTTCATTCAGTTTCACTATTGTTAGACTGAAAATGGTCAAGAATTACAAGTAACGATGGACGATATGAAACATTCAGGATATTTGAGGGTATTTTTGCGCTAAGAATATACTGGACAATATAACAAAACACTGAAAAAGGGTTTTGAATGAATTTTGATAGTATACGGTTGTAACATAATAAGTGTTATAGATTTATCATCTACGTCAGCGTATATGCAGCAGTTTGCGTTTAAATAATAAGTAAAAACTAACATTTTATGGTTGTTTTGATGTACATCTGATCTTTTGTAACCAAACAACCAAACCGCTTTCTGAAGTTGCTCCTCATTTGGGAACTAACTCCTCCTCTGAGGAGCTGCTGGTTGTTGCTGTGCATAAGTTACGTACGCTGCATAACAGTATGTTGACAACAAGTTGCAATATTGCTAATGTCAATGTGATTTTTTTTAGATCATTTATAGTCTTGATAAGGTAGAAAATCTTTACAAGTGTCTTATTAAGTGGTGATCTGGGCAAAAAAGAGAAGCGAGAGGTAAAAGACAAATTTGTGCCTCTTGTTGTTGGAATCCCACAGCGGTCCAGACAATAGCTTCATCACACCTCTCCCTGCCAAGCGCTCGCTTTTTTTTATCAGCCTACTCCACACACCGGCAATCTGATGGGATAAATCAATAGGACGATAAAGTGGGCGCCGATTAGTCGACGCGTTTTGATAGCTGCTGAGTGCAGTTTTGGACTGTTTTTTGCGAGGATGTTCTTCAACCTCTCGCAGATAGCAGAAAAAGGCATGCGGGGGTAAATTTGGTGAAAAATGAATCAGATGTGAATGTGGCCTTTTAATGGGGACCCTTCGAGGTGCAAACTCCTGCAGGGGGATGGTGCTCTAAAATCTGGACAGTGAGAGATAGAGCAGTTCATATTAGCTTTGAAGTAAATGTGACATGTGAACATACACTTCAGCTATAAGCAATATCACCTGTGGGGTGAGGGGAATATCTGCTGTAATGTTCTGTCACCTCGGAGGCAGGAAGTGTTTGAGAAAGTGTGTAAAAGGGAATGACTTGTTGAGGAGCTAGTAAATATCTGTGTGTGTGTGTGTGTGTGTGTGTGTGTGTGTGTGTGTGTGTGTGTGTGTGTGTGTGTGTGTGTGTGTGTGTGTGTGTGTGTGTGTGTGTGTGTGTGTGTGTGTGTGTGTGTGTGTGTGTGTGTGGGTTGAAACATCATTACCTAGGGATGTGAGCACACGGCCAGACATCATTAGGCTTTAAGGCGAGAAAGTCTCCACAGCACCGCTTTTTGCAGTCTGCCTGACCCAGCAGACACGACAGGCAGGCACGCCGTTTAAGATCATTTATTTGGGATTGCGTGTGTGTGTGTGTGGGGGGGTGGGGGGGTTTACTATGCGTGTTGCAGCCTGTGTGTGTGTGTGTGTGTGTGTGTGTGTGTGTGTGTGTGTGTGTGTGTGTGTGTGTGTGTGTGTGTGTGTGTGTGTGTGTGTGTGTGTGTGTGTGTGTGTGTTTGCGTGCATGTTATTTATTTATTTTGCCTGGTAATATGCCTGAGCCTTCATTATAGCCAGAGCCATAACTTTGATAAATCACTTGGGCTTGGGGCCCTCACTGCTTTCACAGTATTAGAAAACTAATTGAAATTCTCTTCCGCCCCCTCCTCGCTCTCTCTCTCTCTCTCTCTCTCTCTCTCTCTCGCTCTGTTTCTCTCTCCCCCTTTTTTGTTTTTCTCTCCGTTTGTGTTTTTCACCCTTTCCCTCGTTTCTCTCTTCCCGTTGCTGCAGCGAGGGCCGAGCAGTACCATGTTTTTTCAGTGGAATGGAAGCCAAGAGGGGGAAAATGTCATCACTGATTTAATAGGCGTATTCTTACTCAGAAACACACACAGCAGACTCGCGCGCAAACACTCACACACAAACACACATTGCACTCTGGGGAGTGTTAAGAATCCTGATAATGTCATCATAGGAATCTCCATAATGTAGCCCGGTCTCCTGCAGGCTCCAGTTTGACTGTGCCTCCCCTCTGCTTTTGATTAGATCATAGGGGAATGAGATTTTAGATTTAGGTTGATGGGATTTAGAGTTTAGATACTTGTGTCTCTGCCTCTGATCCCCCACCCCCCCCACTGACCTCCAGATTGAGGGTCTGTTTGGTTCGTTGCCTGGGATCTCTCAGCTGCCACGAGATTGAGGGTTTAGTCGTGTCATTGTCCATGATCCCCCCCACTGCAACTTGATTTGTTTCATTTGGAGGTTTCTCTCTCTCTGCGCCGCAGCTAAATTCAGGGTGTGGTTGTTGTTTTGTTGCGCAGGAGCTCCCTGATGAAATTTGTTTTGGAGTCCTTTTACGGTGCAGGATCTCCTCACTGCTGCTAGATTTAGGGTTCACTTGCTATATGAGGCTCCATCTCTCAGCTGTTGCTAGATTTAGGGGTTTAGTTGTTTTGTTGTCCAGGATCTCCCTGCTGCTGCTGGATTTCAGGGGGTGGGGGGGTGGGGGCTTTAGCCGCTCTTTAATATCCAGACACTGCTACTGTGTGTGTGACACTTGGGGCTTTGTGTCCACCCAGCAGCCCCTCTTCTCTCGCCGGGTGAGCTTTGCAGTGTGAAGCCAAAGATTTAGCGATGAAAAGCAGAGAGTCTGTGTGTATATTTCAGGCGGTTCGTGTGAACCAGGCGATTTCGTGGATTCCTGTCAGCACACAAAATTCTCTGTGCAAACATCCCTCTGACGTGATGCAAGCCCGGGAGAGGAGTGCAGCGTATGTGGCCTGTGTGTGTTTTCGACTGTTGGCATGTGTCCGTTGCCCAGACAAATCCATACCATCGCTCTGAGGCACACTGCGGGCACGTAGCCACACACAGGCATGCACAAGCAAGTTGCATGTTGGTTTGTGTGGTTAATGAGGACGTGTTGATTGATTAGACTGCAGTAATTAGTTGGAGTGTGAAGGCCTGGAAAGGTCTCGGCTCTGGTGGGAGTGTCCCCTCTAGAGAGACATTGAACTGTGCTATGCACCATTACATTTTACACACGCATACACACACACACACACACACACACACACACACACACACACACACACACACACACACACACACACACACACACACACACACACGCGCGCATGTACATACATACACCACAGGAACATTCCCAATCCAAATCTCAGATGCAGGATGAGTCATCTCTCAGAGGCCGACTAATACTTGGTGCAAGTGTGAAGCAAGAAGTAGAATGTTTACTGTGTGTGTGTGTGTGTGTGTGTGTGTGTGTGTGTGTGTGTGTGTGTGTGTGTGTGTGTGTGTGTGTGTGTGTGTGTGTGTGTGTGTGTGTGTGTGTGTGAGTGTGAGTGTGTGTGTGTGTGTGTGTGTGTGTGTGTGTGTGTGTGTGTGTGTGTGTGTGTGTGTGTGTGTGTGTGTGTGTGTGTGTGTGTGTGTGTGTGTGTGTGTGTGTGTGTGTGTGTGTGTGTGTGTGTGTGTGTGTGTGTGTGTGTGTGTGTGTGTGTGTGTGTGTGTGTGTGTGTGTGTGTGTGTGTGTGAGAGTGTGAGTGTGTGTGTGTCGGAGTCTGAGACATAAGGATGTTTGCAGCGTGGAGATGTGAGTTGCAAAGTCAGATGTGCTTGTGCCAGCAGTTTCCTTTCCTGCACAGTGTGGCCTGAACATTGACCTGATCCTCTGCCTTACAAATCAACTCTCTCCTCCTCCCCATCATCATCATTATCATCATCATCATCATCCCGCTCCTCTCCAGTCTTCTACCCAGATTTCTGTTGTGAATCCCAGAACTGCTCCTAGTAAATGCAAATAATACAGCACTAAGTATGAGAAGCCCAGAGTGTAGCCCGGAGTCAGGAGGTTGGAGAACGAACTTCTGCAGTAAACCATTGCAAAGAGTGCCACCACATGGTCAAACGGAGAATTACACGTTGATTTTGTGTTATTATTGGCACACTTCTTTGGCATACTTCCCTCATCTATGCTGTTCAACACATTAAACTCAGTTTGTAACTTTAAAATGCCACCACATTCACTTGAGACTCTTACATGGATAATTTTCAGAGTTTTTACACTTATTGAAAGATCACTTCCCATTTTCTGTGCAATTCATGTAAATGTTTCTTCTCTCTGTTGCTGTTTTTTTCCACCCACACAGGAAGTTCTACTACATCACTCTGCTGAGGGACCCCGTGTCTCGCTACCTCAGCGAGTGGAGGCACGTGCAGCGGGGAGCCACATGGAAAACCTCCCTGCACATGTGCGATGGACGAACCCCGACGCCCGAGGAGCTGCCCTCCTGCTACGAGGGCTCCGACTGGTCGGGGTGCACCCTGCAGCAGTTCATGGACTGTCCCTACAACCTGGCCAACAACAGACAGGTATAGAGAGCAGCCTCCAGATATGATGATGTCTAGCTACAGGGTTGAAACAAATATACAAACTGAAGTGTAAGCCATAGGAGATGGGTTGCAAGGTTGTCATGCAGTCGTTAGACTGAAGCCAATGCAGTCATTGAATTGAAAGTTATAAAAGAGGGAAGCTGCCCACAAATCCTCTGTTTTACTGCACACATTCAAAGAGTGGCTGATTTTAGCCACTGCTACCAAGCTAAACTGCATCTCTGCTTGTGTCGCGACTTTTCTTCTGTTTGCTTTACTGTTTAAATGTGTTCACCATACAGATTACAGTGCAGATATTGTCATCTTAAACCAGTGAAAATACCAAATCAGGCAATTTATGTTTGCAGAGAAATAAATTACAGTTCAAAAAAATGCAATTTACCCTGAGGTGGATTTAAAAGAGAAATGTGATTTAAAAAAAAAAAAATTATATTTGATTCAGAAAGTGGAGCTATAGATAAATTGCACACGTATGCGAAGTTTCTTCCTCTCACACACACACACACACACACACACACACACACACACACACACACACACACACACACACACGCGCACACACGCATACACGCATGTACGCATACACAGTCTGGAGTTCGCCTGCTGGCAATAAACACCTCAAATTCGCACCTTCTTTTCTCATGCTATCTCAGTCTCCCACCTCAACATGTTGGCCAGCTTATCTCATCTGAGCCTGAGGGTGTTATTACTCAGGGTCCTGCGACTTATAAATGTGGCGCGCATGCACGCACACACACACACACGCACACGCACACACACACACGCACACACACACACACACACACACACACACACACACACACACACACACACACACACACACACACACGAGGCATCCTGATGGACACCCAGCAGGGTGAGGTGCACACAGTTTACTCTCCAAATCAGTGTGCAGTTCGTGTTCCCTTACTGGACTGTAATGTAATGAAGTGATGTCATGTTTTTGGAAGAAAATTCACTTGAATTCAAAGCATCAATGTGTAACTTTTTAACTTCCCCCCCCCCTGTCTACAGGTTCGTATGCTAGCGGATCTGAGCCTCGTCGGCTGCTACAACATGTCTACGGTTCCAGAGAAGAAGAGGGCCCAGCTTCTTCTGGAGTCGGCCAAGAAAAACCTGCGAGACATGGCCTTCTTTGGTCTGACAGAGTACCAGAGGAAAACCCAGTTCCTCTTTGAACGGACCTTCAGGTTGCGATTCATCAGGCCTTTCATGCAGTACAACAGCACCCGAGCTGCAGGGGTGGACCTGGACAACGCTACGGTCAGTGCAGCATCTCACCCACCTGTGGTAGAATTAGCTATTTATCCAAACACCCACAATGCTCAAGAATGAGACAACAATCTAAATGTTAAAGACCAGATTAGTTTTTTTCCAGTTTTTTTTATTTTTAGAAGCTTTGTACTCTTTAAAAAAATTTTTTTTAAAAAGGAACGTGTAGTTGGGGACCTTTGTCATGTTTTAGATGTCTGTGGGCTGCTAGCAGTTCCACCAACGAAACATTTCTCCTCTGAACTTATCAAAAGGACATCATTTAAATCACTGACACTTGAAGAAGTCAAATTTTCCAGATATTTCACACATAAAAAAACAAAGATCAGCTAAAACTCTTTCCCATCCTTTTGATCATCTCACAACCTTTCAGATTTATCTTGTGACCTTTGCAGAAAGTACAACCCCTACCTGGGAACCACTGAAGTAAACACGGTATATAAACCAGATAAACCAGATCCAACCAGCTCCAACAGTAAAATGTTGACATCGCTTTAATGTGTCATTATTAAAGCGTTAATAATATAATAAATCATAATAAATATTACATCTATTGTTATCCCTTTAAAAGATGGACATTGCAGCCAATGAATGTGTTAATCCTAATGAATTTACTCAAGACAGGAAAATAAAACAAGTATTTACCAGAGAGACAAAGGTCTCTTTCATTTTTGAGGTTTAGAGGTAGAAAAAAAAGGTAAACAAAAAACAAAAAAAAGAGGAGACACAAAGTAAACCCTCTGGTTTTATATTGCTGTGAAATGAGTTGGGATGACTGTCGCTGTTTATAAAAACAGCAGCTTCAGAGATTTTCTTCACACTTTTGATTGGTCCTGTTTGGGAGTTCTGAAGCTCAATTCACAGCAAAAGAAATCCTCCAGTACACAGCAGACTGGTGATTTCTACTTCAAACCCAGTTGGGTGGAGAGAAAATACAATATGCCCAGCTGACGGTCGCTTTGGAAATGAAGACAAATAAGAAATTGGAGGAAATATTGTGAGTCTGTGTGTGGCATTTTGTATAAATTAGTTTTTAAATCAAATCTTTTTAAAGGTACTGTGTGCGTGACATTATGTTTTAAAGAAAGTTAAATAATTACATCAGCAGGTTAGAGAAGAATATTTATTTTCGACTCTGCTGAAAACCCACTCGTGGTACTCTTGTGGCATCACGATCCCAGTGAGTCATGTTCGATTGCAACTGCTTTGTAAGTTATTTGACTGCAGTTCTCTTGAGAGATCCAGTCTTGGTGTTGACGACTTGAGCCGAGCCCTGTCCTTCTGACTGTGTCCCCCACGCTGCTGATCAAACGCCTCTAAATTTCAAACATCAATGCAGCACATCACTTCCCTCTGTTGTCGCACACATTGCTCACAAACGATATCCAGCGCTCCATCACAGATTTCAAAAGGATTCTCTTAATTAGACACATTTCCCCGTTCGTGTTGAATTCACACACAGCAGATGAGACGTGCCAATAAAACCAGCTGCATCGCGCAACCTAACATCAAACACAGTTCTGTTGTCGGCATATTGCTGACACACTCTCTTTCCGTTCCCTGGCTCTGTAAAGCATTTGTTCAAATGTCAGAGTCAGAAAGTCAAAGTCAGAGGACATTTTCAAAAAAAGGAACTTTTCTGTGGGGAACTTGAAACTTAGCAGCAGGAGTTCTGCAGCAGAAACCAAAGACTAAATATAGTTGCTGTGAAAGTGTTCCAAGTGCCAAACAAGTTCCTGCTCTGCGGATAGGACTGTCTAATGGTTCTGGGCGACAGGAGTGGATTTTACAGTGCTGAATTTCAGACAACTCCAACTGCAACTTATGTACCGCTTAATTTTCCAAAATCAGAAACGTTCAGAGTCACTAGTATCATTATTAGCGCTATTAATGTTAAGAACCAAGTTATGTCGTAAGCTGCCTGAACAGAAAGGAGGGGCGGGCAGTCGAGAGAGATCACTCTGTGAACGAGAGGGAAAGCAAACAGAACGAGCATGAGAACTTTATTTGCTAATTGTTTTGTGCTAATAACCTTCACGGTTCCTTAGATGTGGTTGGAATACAAACATTTTTAGTTCATATTAAAAAATTTCTGAGATTAGTTCCTTTATTTCTGTGGATTCCTGGAACATTTTGGTTCCTCGCTAGTTTCAGAAAAATTTAAAAAAGTCTCTGCCCCATGAAAATAACTTTCAATGGTTTGGAAAATATCTGGGCTGAGGTTGTAATGCTGAGGTTTGCTGATTAGTCATTAATCACAGGAATCTCTGGATGCCCCTAAAATCAATGTTGGGACAAAGAATGGACAGAACTTAATGTGTATTAAACAAATTTAGGGTTTGACATTGATGCCCTGACTATTTTCTTTAAAAAAGGAAAGGGAGAGAGAAGGAGCTGTGATGGTGAATATGAAGCAAGTGAACTCCAGAATCCATCATCAGTGGAATTTGCCTTATCTTCATGTTTATTCAGATGCAGTAAAAAAGGAATACGCAAAAAGGACATACAGTTTTTATTGGTTCTATAGATGTCCTCTTTTCCACTGATCCACCTGAAGGAAACTTCAACATTTCATCTGCTCCCTCCCCCAAAAGGTCCAGCGCATAGAGGAGCTGAACGAACTGGACATGGAGCTGTACGACTACGCCAAGGACCTGTTCCAGCAGCGCTACCAGTACACCAGGCAGCAGGAGAGGCGGCAGCAGCGCATCAAGAACCACATGCAGCAGAGCCATCAGGGCCTGGGCCTGGGCGTCAGCCTGTGGCCCTCCCGCAGCCGGCAGAGCCTGGTGTCAACGCTGGAGGACAGGGACGGCGAGAGGGAGGAGCGGGAGGAGGTGGAGGAGGGGGGCAGAACGGAGGAGGCGGGCAGCAGGCTCCCCACAGAGGACTACATGAACCAAATCATCAACCGCTGGTAGCAGCAGAATGAGAACGAACAGACACGCATATATAATGTGAAATACATACATGTATACACACACACACACGCACACACACACACACACACTTACATTCACAGAAAGTGACGCTTACTTCAAAGACCCAAATGACTGACAGACTTTACCAGAGAGTTGGGCTGCGGGAAATCAGAGTCTAAGGGGGTTGCTATGGAAACCTGAGCTCGGTCGATTGCATCAGCTCACATTATTGAGGTTTGCCCGGTTGTTATTAGCGCCTGCTTACCATCCCCCCCCCCCCCTTCTGCACTTCTTTGTCTCTCCCCATCATCATTACTGACTGAGCAGAGGAGAGATATTTTTACAAGTTGCTGACAACCGAGTATCTCCCGCCTCCGCTGCTCCTCCTGCATCCTTCTCGTTCTCTGTGGCCTGACGTGGAGCATGAGAGAATGAAATTAAGTCTGTGAATTCCCACTAATCCTGGCAAAAAAGGACCAGTCTACTTCCTGGCGGCTCCAATTTCAAAGGATCTCAGAAAGCTATGAAAGTGTGCTGATGGCAGGGCTGAACAAAGAGCATGATGGGAGAATATGAGAGACTGTACCAGAACGAAAGAAAAACAACGAGATAAAAGTTGGACTCAGTTGTGTAATAAATGCTTTCTGCTTAAAAAAAAAAAAAAGCCATTTCACCCATGAACGTGCTTCGGTCATGAAATAGTGACAGTCTCATTCATTTAGGATGATTTCATTTGTATTTTTCCTTCTGTGTTTATGCTTTTTTAAAAGCAGAATTGTAATAACACTGAGACCAATATTGCTGCCTAAAGAAAAAGTGATTCCTTTATTTCTTTATTTGTATTTGTTTTTTTTAAGTCAAAGCTAATGGATTGGATTGACACACAATGGACCATAGCCATTACTGAACCCTTGCTTCTTTGGGGGTGGGGGCCTGTTTTTCTGTTAAAGGTTCCCAAAGTTCCTGTCGCTAAACAAGTTCATTATTTCACCTTTTCTCTCCTTTATTGGGAGGTCTCGGTCCTGCTGAGGATGACAGCCAATTACAGAGCCGGATCTCACATAGGTGCAGAGAAATCAAAGGCAGGGAGAGCAGTGAGTCTGCTGTAGGTTGCTGCCAGGAACTGCGCTGTGTGAGCGGCAAGCGCTTTGGATACCTTAACTCAGACAAATGCTTGAGATGGGAGCTATGGAACTACCGGTCACCATGGCAATGTGAGCTCTTAATGCAGTGGGTGGCATTTTCAGCTCTCAATTATTATTTTTTTTTCTGAATGCTTTGTAAAAGTCTCAACCAAGCCTCCGTCCCCCCATGCTGAAAGGGCACGCACAGCGCCGGTGACCTGCAGTTCGTTAGTGCGACGTGAGCTTCAGTCGGTTTCACCCTAAACAAGGGACGGGGCGAGGTAGCAGTGCCTCTATGTACTGGGATCATAGTCAACATAATATTATGTCTGCATTATACTACAGTAATTTCTCTGACTACTCTTGAGTCTGTGTGGGTGTGTTTCTGTTTGTTTGTTTGTTTGTTTGTTCGTGTGTGTGTGTGTGTGTGTGTGTGTGTGTGTGTGTGTGTGTGTGTGTGTGTGTGTGTGTGTGTGTGTGTGTGTGTGTGTGTGTGTGTGTGTGTGTGTGTGTGTGTGTGTGTGTGTGTGTAAATAGTATGTACAGTATGCCTTTGATTGGCGTATGTGTATGCCTTTGTAAATAGTGTGCCTGACTGACAGAGGATGTCTGATGAGTTTTTGTGAATGACTGGTTTCATGACCAATTATCTTGCCATTTTTTGTGTTGGTGGAGGGCGGCTCAGCAGAGTCCCTCCAACAGCTTGTCACAGCAGTGTGAAGCATCACAGCAATGCAAGCCAATAATATTCCCCCCGTCTTGTCCTTAAACATTTTCTTTCTCCCTTTTCTTGTCTCCTTCCCATGACATGGTTACGTATGAGGACTGTTACTACAATTCCCTTCTTTTTTTTTTTTTTTTAAAGTCCCTTTCCATTCTTGACCACAAAATTTACAAGAGGGGTTATCTGGGGAAGACCCTGTTATGACTTTGACAATTATTTTTCGTTAATGTAGTGTTTCCAAACCTGAGGGGCAAATCAAAACGTTTTAACTTGTTATCCAGCAGCTGGTCAAATCTTCAAAGGTATTTTCATGATCCTGCAGGGATCAGCTGTTTGCGCGGAGCAAAAGCAAAGTATTTTCCACAGATAGCTTGGGCAGCTGACTTATCATACGTTCCAGTATAAAGAAAGTCTGCGGAAAGATTGGATTTAAACACTGCTGCTTTAGCCCCAGGTGAATGATTTGTTGGTTTTTGTAAAAAGTAAAAAATATATATAAAACTGGAGACACAACCTTAAACCTGTCAAAAAAAAAACAACTTTTGATTTTCTCCTTTTCTCAGTATTCGGCCAACGATCGTTGGAGAAAAGAAATAGCTTGGTTGTTAACATTGAATCTACAAGCACGGAGCAATAAGAAGAGAAAACCAATGATAAAGTAGAAAAGAGAATGTAAAAGTGGGAAGAGAGGAAGACGTGACAGCCCGATCAAATTAAACTGAATGTAGTCCAGGTTCTGTGACTTTGATCAGAGGATTCATGCAGGCAACCTGCTGTCTTGGTGTTCAGATAAATAACATGATGCATCCCGTTGTTAATAATAGATCGTTTTTAAGTCTGAAAGAAGGGGACAATTTAGTTGGCCACCATTTGGTTGTTAAATTTCTGCTAATCGCCCGTCGTTCTGCGCCTCACTATTCAATGTGCTCCTTTTTAAATTAGGGATGATTCATGAAGGGAAGGAGAGAAGAACAAGGGGGATGATGAAAGGTACTGGGACACATCCAGAGTCAATATGCTTCTTTTTGTGTAGCCTTCAAAGTAATGCAATAAGGACAGAGAAATTGATACTGAAAGAGAGATCTCCCTTTTTCATATCAACTTCCCCGTCATTGTATTCTTGAAACTGGAGACCTGAAAACACTGCAGCTCCAGGCATTTTGCCCAAGACTTTCTTTTTCAGTCAGACTTGCATTAGTTTGTGTTTGGGCTCTAAACCAATACCTGGCTCTGCATTAGTGGTTAAAGAACGAATGCAAAACCAATTCTCTATCTTGAGAGCATTTTATTTTCAGCGCTCCAGTTTTAAGTGACCATCCGACTTGAAGCAGTCCTCAAAAATACTCCCTGAACAGTGTTTGAAAGAAAAAGCCAAATCCTTTCACTAAAATGATTCCAGAAATTGTTGCTGTAAAGCTCTACTCAAATATTTTGCGTGTCACCACGATGTACAGTATATCTGATGTCTTAACAGCATTTCCTTTGTGACAATGAAGCAACCCCAAGTGTCGCTAGATTCATCCTTTATTTTATTTTTTTTCCGAGATGTGTTAAAGAGAGTGTGATAGAAACTTGTTTTTTTGAATTGGTGTGCAGTCTGTCTCTGGCTCCTTCTGTATCCATCTTTCTGGGTTTGTTTCCCTATGATTGCAAAAATGAATCATCAAGACACCAATTAAAATATTTCATTTTTACAGACCTGACTGTGTTGTGGTTGTCACTGCATATCGTTTATGATGTTTCCCACTCTGTCATTCTGTTCATCAAGCATGGAGAAAAATCTCCCCTTTGACTCTTTAAAAAAAAAAAAAATGTTTTTTGAAAATTACATCCAAGCTACTGAATATTAATTTAAGACTCTCAGATTCTTTTTTTTCTTTTTTTTAACTTGTGTGGGAGGTCTGGCCTTCAGGTTTCTACACATACACTCACAGGCCGATCTGTAAGTAGAGGACATTTCTACCACTTGCCTACACTAACCACAAGACCGTGACCCCATAAAGCAGCCTGTGTCCCCCCTCTCCCCCCTCCCTAATGACAGCTTCAGTCCTGTCAACAGTGATCTACAGCCTAATTCAATCTCCAGATACTGGGGGCCTGCCAAACACACTTATATGCACACAAATACACTTCTTCCTCAGCAGGACTGTTGCAGGTAGATGTCTGGTGTGTAAGAGGACGGCGACTGTGGGATGGTGTAAATATCAATCCCTGTCCTTGGCTGAGAGATGCAAAGGAGAGGGAGCAGAGCCTTCACCCCGTCTCATCAACACACCAGTGAGCTTCAACTCTGACCTCTCCAGGCAGGATGGAACAATAATTTTCCTGGACAGTGACGAGCAGAGGCAATCGGTCTGCAGGGATATCAAAGCGGGCAGACTGCACCAGCAAGAGCAGGAGTGTAAGGGAGATGAGGAATCAGAGAGGGTCTTTATGTAGGACGGGGAGAGAGAGACGGGATGTTTTCTTGTGCCTGACATAAACAGAGAATGAGAGAGAAATAGGAGGAAAGCGGGAGAGAAAAGGAAGGGCTGTGCAGCCTCTCTGGCAGCTGGTAAATGGTGTATTAGACTGAACGCAGTCTTTAATCCTCCCCACAGCTCTGGGTCGCTGTCATTTCAAGTGCAGCTGGACTAGACAAACAATAATGGCTCTGCTACTGCAGAGGGCTGGACAGCTTTTGTTGGACTGAACATGTGCATGCGAGTGTTTGAGAGAAAGTGCTCACTCGCTCCCGCAGTGGGAATCCAGCTCTCCAAGTGATTGAATGGGTTCTGGCTGCAGTCCATTATGAGGAGGTCAAACTGGCTGCAGCTCGCCATCGCTGGTCCCATGCTCGTTTCATGCAAACAAAGAAGCTCTGGCATTATTATTGCTTATTTCCAGCATGAAATTGTGCAGATAAGTTCATATTGAGGGCCTCCTCTGCACGCATCATAGCCAGGCTATTGTAGTGATGGAGGATTGCCCTGTTGGCGCCGGCACTCGTCTCGATGGAGTTTGGTCTTTTTGTCTCTGGTTGAGTCATTTCCAGAGGTGGCGCGGCTCAGACCTTCATCGTCACACGTACAATGCGGATAAATCTCTGTACACAAACAATTTGCAGAGTTTCAATAACCCGTTTTGTCAGAAAGCAGATGCAGAGGCCAACGTTCAGTGTCAGAGAGCACATTTTTCCTTCAGCAATAAATGATTCGATGGGACATCTGGGGTTGTTATCTGACCTTCCACTCCGGGTCTGGCTAATCTCACAGGTCAACACTAAATCATCTCTGGAGATATTACAGGATTGAAAACAAGAATCCAACCTCCCAGGCAGTGCTCTGCTTACTTACACCAGCGGGAGTCCGATCGGAGGAATCCCACAATCCTATCAAGGTCTAAATTGTGTGTTTATTATGTTTGTGTGTGTATTTGCGTGTGCCTGTGTGTGTAGCTGTAGAAACCTTGCGTCAGGGCCACGCAAAACAAAATCCAGCACTGTAATATATTCCTTTTTATACACAGGAAGTGACTCATGCACATAACAGAGAACATAAAAATGTAAATGTAACGAAAAAGTGGCAAATCCTAATTTTTTTTTAAAGTGTATTTATGTATGAGTGCAAACACAGAGGTAAAAAAAAAAAAAAAAAAAAAAAAAAACTTCCCTCCTCTCCAGCTGTATTTAAGACTGGACCTCGGACCAGCCCAGTGTTTGGTGGCTGTAATGTGGTGAATTAGCTTCATGTACGAGACCCCGGCTGACCCCCATTATACAGTCAGGGACACATTTAATTAGCAGCAACTCACGTGAAACGACAAAATGTATTAATATTAATGGAGGTTTAATTGAGGTCGTTTTGGTCCCCCGTCGAGCCTTTCAACCTCTAAAATGGCTGACGTGTGATAGTGTGAGGAGACGGAGCCCACAGCCCGGGCTAGCCATTTCGTACGTGACCCCGGAGAAGATGACAACCATCTCCCATAATTCATCTGAAGATGTCACCTTCTTGACAGATGAACAGGCCCCGTGGGCAGCGCGTGTGACTGTGTGCGGTTAGGTTTAGCTACACTTGTGGGGACTGAGTAGTTGGGACGTTTTGGCCTGTCCTCATAAGGACACGTCTGATTTCTCTTTGTGTGTGTTAGATTGTGTGTGAGTGTGCATCGACATGTGCGAGGTGTCCACATGTGCACGTCAAAGTGAAGGTCAAATCCAACAGGATAATTAATGTCCCTGCTTTTTATATAATGTTAAATCAAACCCTGGAACTGCTCCCTCTGGAGGATCAGCTGTCCAATTTAATTTAGGCTGCAGAGCGAGGAAATGAAAAAGCAAGACCCATGTCTCTGCACCCTAGGACTCTGTCTCCGCACCTTTCATCTTCTTTTTATCAAGACCACACAACAGGTAGAAAGGGTGTCTGGTACATTTTACCAAGGGGGCCCAGAGGGACACTCTTTTCAAAAGATATCGCACAAACTCAAGGTAAAGATTTACAAAATGATCCCAGGTGCCCCTTTCAAAATAAGTGAGATTTCAGTTGTTTCTGTACTTTTTCATTACCACATAGCAAACTCTTTTAACCAAAGAAACAGATTTCACTTGTTCTAAAAGCAGGATTGATTTCCCATGGTTGTCATATGGGATACAGCACACTTCATTACAAATTAAAATCTGCAGTCCCAGATACATATGGATCACCATACCACTGCATACTGTCCTACTTTCTATAGACTCGCATCTTTCAGAATGACATGACAATATGACATCATATGACTTTACCAAGTAAAGGACAAGTTTAAATCACAAAAAGAGCTCTGTGCTTGTTTTTTTTTGGCAATTGCAGGGATAATTTTTTTCAGCCCCTCACTCTTGGCACTTTATTTTTAATATTGTGAAAATTTCTCACCATTATCTGTGCTAGTATAAGCAGGTTATCTAATAAATTGGAAATGTAAACCAAGTTTTTCCAAAAAATATCACATTTAATTATGTTTCTTTAGTTTGGGAGGCAGGGGTTAGGCACTAAAGTTAATTACTTTTTTTTTAGGTCTCTTCAGTTTTTAATTATCTTCCAAAGAAATGTGCTATTTAGTGTGCAAGTCACGTTTCAGTATCGCAATAATGTAATGCTCGGGGGAGGGAGGGGGGGGGTGGTCAGTAATTTTGAACAGGCAAAATTGTAAGTTACCTCATCCGTCTGAGAGGACCCACCCATACCCGGTGGATCATGGATGCAGGAAGCTGCAGAGCCGGCTTCGGTAACTATAAATCATTAATTTGTTTTTAATGTTATAAAGCTACAGTTGCTCGTATTCAAGGCTGTTTATTATTTGTGTTATAGCGACTGTGTCATTAACTATCTGCGAGTAAACAGAAATAGCTCAAATTGGGTGTTTTGTCTCGTGTGCGGGATGCTGTTTAGCTTAGCGTTCATTTTCAGGTCGCGTTAGCTTGCTGAGTTTTCCCGACTGTGGAGGAGCTCCAGATGAGACTGTGACGGACAGTGAAGGCTGTTCAGACCTCTTGTATATTCACACGTAGTGACGCTGTTGTAGTTATCAGTCAAGCACATGCTCCGGTGCTCTAATGCTCCGATGATTGTCATTGAAACGTTCCGGATGTGCAAACTCTGCGCTCATTGGACGCAGGAGCCACGCTGACCTCTCCTATTGGACAGAGAGATAGTAAACATAAAATATATCTTTTGCAAAAAAAAAAAAACAACCACACAGATGCACCAGCATCCAATTCTTTTGTAAAATACCTGAAATGATGAGTAAGATTGCGCTAACCTATGTTCTGTCCGTCTTTCTGCTCTCCTCGTAAATCTTCTTGTTGCCTGATTAAATACAGATTTTGTTTAGATGCCAGAACAAATTCAGGCTTTTCTTTTTAAACAGCTATTTCCCAGATTTTTTTTTTTTTTTTTTTTTCCCCTAAATATGTGGAAAGAGTGTGGTGCGAGCATTTGGTCGCTTTGTTTGGGGATCCTTTCACTACTAATTACTTTCATTGCTTTCGCCACACCTGTGTAAAAAGTTAAAAAAAATAAAATAAGAAAAGCTATTGCAGATAATAAAATAAACAACACCCAGAAATATTTAAAACAAAACTTGTTAAGGAAGTCCAAAAACCAGCTGACACCTAGTTTGCGGCTCATCAGGGTTACTGGAGCAGTTTCCAGCTTTGCCCAGTTGATAATTCAGCCTTATTTTAAATTCAGTTTGGATGGATTGTACTTTTTTTTTTAATGTGTTTATGTGTTTTACAACACTCGCGTCGCAGGGCATTTCACAGTGTCTCCAATGGCCAGCAGCGAGCAGATGTGGCCTCCTGCTTTCATTTGTTTTATCTGTTGAAACTTGGATCACTGCTGAGAAATACAAACATGCACATTCAGCCGTACAGCTAGAGCAGAAGGATTTGCTCCCTTGTTTCAGGTAACGGTTTTAAAACCGTGTTTGAGTTGTTTAACAAATTAACAGTATCACAGCGGGATACTGTTAATTTGTCTGTCATGTTTGGCAGCACGACTGAAAGCATAATGTTAATAGGATATTTTCGGATCTACTTCTAGCTTGCACACTAACTCTTAACACACTTAAGCAGGGTTTCCCCAATCATTATAACACTTTGCATTATAATAAGCTGCACCCAAGTGTGGTTTTTTTTTCCACATCATCTGAGCCAAACAAACAAACAGAAAAACCTATTGTGAGGGCTGACGATGTGAGGATGAGAAAATCACGGCTCAAATCCATTCAAAAGCCTTGTTTTTCAAATGTTTTGTGATTTTTTTTTTTTTTTTTAATGGCATACAGTGTGTTTTTTTTTTGAAGTAAAAAATTGTAATGACAATAAATTATGTGAAAATGCATAGGTTTTAGCTACCCAACTAACCCACCCCCACTGCAAACACTGAGTACCTAAACCCTCCAGAAAAACCCTGTGTATATATATGACATAATGTCAGTTATTAAAGGTATATAATTATGTTGTTTACTCCAAAGCTGAATACTAGATCTCTTAATGTGTTCAGGAATGTGAGTTGACAATGTGGTAATAACACTATGGAATGATGTAATAAGCAACAAAAAGACATGTAAACAAAGGACATTATATTCTAAGTAAAAAACAGAGAGGAGAGATCCCTCCTCTGTGTTTATTCTCAAGGTTTCTTCCAATCTTTTGCTGCTAGATTTTTTTTTTTGGGAGCTTTATTTAATTTGAATTGGGGTCTAAAAATCAAGGGTGTCAGATGCTCTAAAACCCCTTAAGGTAAATTTGTAGCATTGGGCTGTATATAGACACAATTGACTAGATTTGCCAATATATAACTGTAAATATCTGCATTCAGACTAACTGACTGGATGTATTCCCTCTTTGGTTGTAGTCACATCTGCATTTTAGCTGTTAATGTGTCACCCATGGTGGTTTTTGTTGCCCTATTAAAACAGAGCAGAGCTTACTTTCTCCTTTATCTGTCTCTAACATGTATTCTTTCGTAATTAACCCTCACTGCCCACCTAATGGCTCCCACCTCTGTCTCCACAGGCATCTTAAGGATGTGGCTTCTGTGGATCCTGCTGCTCTCGCTGCTTTCTGCAGTGTCTGGGGGTGCAGACTCAAAGGCTGTCACCACCACTCTCACAACCAAATGGGCCGATACTCCTCTGCTGCTCGAGGCCAGGTATGACTTTGCACTGCTCCAACAGTAGCAGCGTTTTTCGCCGCATTACATCTGACATAAGATTTGGGGAGTAGATAATAGATAAATCAATGTCCTGAGGGTCGTTCCAGAGACTGTCCCCTCCTGAGTTCAAACTTCTGTCTCACTGTAGTGTCCTTGAGGAAGACGCTGAATGCTGAAAGGCTTTAGATGCTGTACTGTTTGCTGTAGCTGACACTGTGCTCTCCCTTTGGCAAGAAAAACTTTGTGTTGTCTATACAGTGAATCCACAGCTTATGAAACCGCCACCTTCATATTCTCTCTCCCCAGTGAGTTCCTGGCAGAGGAGAGCCAGGAGAAGTTCTGGGACTTTGTGGAGGCCAATCAAAACATAGAAGGAGAGCATGATGGTAAAGTGAAACCGCTTCAGACTCCCTCGACCAGATTTCACTTTTATTCTCTGTGCTGTGAGCAGCTGAATTTATGATGTGTACGCAGCATCTCGCCAGTAATTGCATAGTCAGTGGTTTGGCCAAGTACTTGTGCAAGTAATAACTTGATAGAATGGTGCTGCAAACCGTGGTTTTGTTTGTGTTAACAACAGTTCAAACTGAATTTAAGAAGTTTAAGATTTGAATAGAGAGGGAGATCTGATATTATTACTTCTGTGTGTGTTTGTTGTCCTCACAGACACCGATCAGGCCTACTATGATCTGATTGTGAAGAAAGCCAGTTCCTTGCTCAGCTCCATCCAGTTGAACATGATGAAGTTCGCCCTCTCACTGAGAGCCTACTCTGCAACCGTATACTCCTTCCAACAGGTAACCGCATTCATGACCTTGAAAGTTAGTTTTTGAAGGCTTGTACATGCATGTTGGGAGGATCGTGTTCATGAAGCTGCTGTTTTATTATATTTTTAGATTGCCTCCACTGAGCCGCCTCCCTCTGGCTGCTCAGCTTTTTTCAGCGTCCACGGAGAGAAGACCTGTGATGCAGAAGGCTTAGCAACGCTGCTGAAAACTGCACCACAAAAGTAAATAATGCACAAAGGCTTGGAATCAGAAAAATACTGATAGATTTTGTAATTGACGTCAACGTCTCTGTCTTTCAGGCCGAAGCCATACCTTTTCAAAGGCGATCATAAATACCCGGGATCGAATCCCGACGCTCCCGTTGTCATTCTCTACGCCGAGTTTGGGACAGCAGATTTCCAGAGGCTTCACCAAGTCATTTCATCCAAAGTCCACGAAGGCTCAGCGACTTATGTGCTCCGCCATTACAGCGCTGTAAGTGTTTCATACACAGGAGCAGGTTCACTTTGGTCCAATATTGATGATCAGATTATAATTATAACAGATAGATGGACATTAACAGATTGAATTAATACGTGTTTAATTGATAAATTGATTGACATAAAATTACAGTGTGACATCAGATACTGTCAGTAAATCTATTTTTTTTTATATCAGGAATTGTGCTATTCTTGTAAGTAGACGGTCGGCAGGTGAAATCCCAAAGTTACTTTCAGGACAAATGAAGATATACTGTCATCTCATTGTATGTCAGTGAAGATGCGGCGAGGTGATGATTTGAGAGCACTTTTTAGTTATCCTAAAATAAACTTCTGGTTAAGTGGGCTCCTCATTTACATCTCGGAAAAAAAAAAAGTGCTTCCTCAGTTTCTCGTGCCAAGTTGAAGTCGGATTGCTTCTCTCTTCACATGCAAATACAGTTGATACTTTTTTGTTGTCGCTTTGATTATGCTAAATTATGCTCACCATCTGTCTGTACGGCACCGAGTCCTGGGAACTCGAAAGGCTGTAACACTTAACTCTTACTCTTTACTTGGGTGCTCCGGGGCCAGTCAGGGACCAGTTAGTGTCAGTACTTATCAAGCAGCAGCTGTTAGTTTGTACTGGAAGGCTGCCGCTGTAGTCAGTAAGCACACGTGTTTGTAACGCAGGTGAGATTCATTTTTTACAAGCGAGATGAAGACCAGGAAGTTGACAGAGCCTTTTACTACATCATCATGAATTTGTCATCCTTGCATCTGCAGATAAAGTGAGACGACTTGATGGTTTGACTTGCGCCTTTCAAATGCACTCGCTCATGCATTTAAGCCTCTTCTGAATACATCCTCCAGTGGCGTGTCGAGGCACATCAAGGGATGTGAGAGGCTTGTGATAGGGATGAGGACGATATCTCCCTCCCGTCTTTTTTTTTTACAATGTTTGCTCCTCGTCCTCCAGAACTCAAGTGGAAAGAAAGTGTATCTGTCCGGGTACGGAGTGGAGCTGGCCATCAAAAACCAGGAGTACAAGGCAAAGGACGACACACAAGTCCAAGGTGTGCACACTCACTGCCACACACACTGTCAATACACACACATGCTCATGATGGTGTAATCCCAGCAGAGTCCTGACACGAATATCGAGCTAACTGATTGTGGTTTCAGGGGAGGAGGTGAACGCGACAGTGATCGGGGAGAATGATCCAGTGGACGAGGTCCAAGGATTTCTGTTTGGCAAACTCAAGTGAGTGACTCCGTGTCAGGCCATGATAGAATTTCAAAGCTTGGATTAGCTCCAGGAAGTGCACCACGCTCACAACAGAGCCGAGGCTTTTCCTTCTGTTTTTCCTCCTCTCCTTATTCCCATAGAGCAAAGACCATATCTCTGCTAAACTAACCTGAAAATAACCAAATCAATCTCTGAGTCCGAACTTTCTCTTAATGAGCGGTTTAGCAGATGCACTTACTTTTTCTTTGTCTGTCTGTCTCTCACCAGGCATCTCTACCCGGAGCTGAAAGAACAGCTGAAGGAGTTGAGGAAACATTTAGTAGAAAGCACCAATGAAATGGCACCTCTGAAAGTTTGGCAAATGCAAGGTGGGCCTCCGTCCAAGTCATGTTCTCGTCTTTCAGCCATCAGAAAATTTCAGTTTTCCTTCTGTTTCTTACTGAATTAATGGATTTGTCAAGACAAGCAGACTTTGCAAGGAAGTATCCGTTTATGGTTCCTACATCTGTTATAAGTAATTATACAACAGGCTTAAACAAACACGTCAACACTGAGAACATCTTGACAGGCAAGTAAAAAATACACAGAGGCTCCCTCATCTTACAGCTAACACCTGTGGACCTTATTCCTGTCACTTACATTTTCAGGGAATCAATTTTATGGTGTTGTAAATACACCCGCAGGACTCAAACTGACTTCTGAGTCTATTAGTTTCACAGCTATGGCTGACAAAAGATAATTGTCTAACGGTAAAAACCTCGTCCCCCTCAAAATTCGATCAATTGTTCCTCGATCCAAACAAACGTTTATGTCCGTACGATTTCACAGAAACCTGGTTGCACTGTAAGTTTAGAGATGTCCTGTTTACCTCAAATGAAAAGATGCAAAAACTGGATTTCCTTTGCGTTAAGACAAAGCAACAATTTTTCCATTTAAATAACAATACCCAGTGAAAGTCTAAGAACCCTTTCATACCTTAAATAATTGCGATCAGGTGATTATGTAATAATTGGGACAGGCCTTGTGTCACGAGATGACTGGTGATGTGACCGTGCGGTATATTTTCATAATTTTCATAATCAAATATTCCTTTTTGAGAACTACTTTGTAACTCTCAGTGAGGATGAATAAATGCATAAAGACTGCATGACTTGCTGTCAGTCATCAGAATTTGATTTTTAATAATAAATAAATGATGTTGAATAATAAGTAAAGAAAAATAAACAAATATTGTCTCCTGTTGTTTTAACAGTGACGTCATTCCATCATCAAACTAGCAGAGTAAAGTGTATCTCTACAGATCTCTAATCAATGCCTGCAGTCGATCAGTGTCCTCTTGATACATTCGAGCCATAGTATCTTGGAGATGTGAGAGCATTGTCCGCTGCAACATAAAAGCATTATTGATTAGGATTACATCATCTATTGATCACGAATTCAAAGTCACTCTCACAGATGTAATTTTATGTGCTTTTGAGTTTTTTTTCTTACCACGCGCACACACTGACACTGTGGCTGGAGCTGATTTTCATTGCTGGTTAATATATATTTTTTATAAAACACATCCCTGCATGAAAAGCAGCATGAGGTGTGGGCAGGATGTGAGCATGCAGCTGCTTTGATTGTACTGAATAAAGGATGCGTGGGGATGAGGGGGCTGAGCTCGACTGTCAGACTGTCATGCGGGCGTCTGTCTTTATCTTCTAACCCGCTGGGGCTCATTAGCTCAGCCTGTTTACAAAGAGAGGGAGACCTCAAGGGGCTAATAATCACACAGGCTACAACACCATTACAGAGATGCTCACTGCATCGAAATAATCCTCACTACACCCTCCTTTTCCTTGCAGACCAAAGCTCCAAATCCTCATATCTTTTCTACCCTTAGACACTTAAGAACACCTTCAAATATATATATATATATATATATATTTATATTTATATATATATGTATATGTACTGATGTATGTTCCAGTCTGCCTCCTTAATTGTGCCTTGAATGCTTTAGGATAGTTTTAATTAAGGCCTCAGATGTGAAGGCAAGCATGTGAACATTTGCTTGTTAATATGTTAATTATCTTGAATCATGGTTGTTGTCGCTGGCATCTAAGGATGTCCAGACTGAAATAATGAAACGGCAATGAAATGAATTGCCATGACATTTTGGACTTTCATGAGCTCATGATATTAACAGATTGACATTCATATTCCAGTCATAGATTATTTGTCATACGTTTGTTGATCTCATGTCTTTTAATCTTTCGCATTGATTTCCAAACTGTGGTGCGTGACTCTCCACATGGGACACAAAAGTCGTGCTGAATGGCCGAATGATTACATTCCAAATGGCCCAAAAATTTACATTCACTTTCATTTTATTATAAACAATTGTTATAACACATATATGATCTAAAAATCAGTGGCTGATCATTTGAATATTTCAGAAATAAAAGCTGCCTGTGATTAGTCACGTCACGTCCGACTTAGCACCTTAGCTTGACGCAGTTGTGAAATGTCATATCTGCAATGTGGCTTGGTAAAATTTGGTTTGGTACATCGTGATACACAGTTGGTTAACCTGTGATCGAGTGCCATCATCAGGGACAAGTTTCCCTTTTCCAGCTGTATCCTGTTTTTTACTGCTAATAGCGTGCTAATACTCAAGACTAAGATGGTGTGAATGATAATGATAATACTTGCTAAACATCAGCGTATTACCATTTGGTGCTGTAATGTTAACATTTAGCACAAAGCCCTGCAGTGCCTGTATTGTGTTGCCTTACAGACTCCTCAGTCCTGTTAAATGAAAGTTAACATTTGGCTGTTCAAGCTCCTGCTGTTGTTTATTTCTTTTTAAACTTCAGAAAATTTTAGCCTTCTTTTAGTTTATTCTGAGTACAGGCTCTGACAAATGCTCCCACTGCTTTGATTTTTGTTGAAACTTTCTCTCCTTTTGTTGAATCCTCTTGTGTGTTTCCTGTTCTCCTCTCTCTACTTTGGTCCGCTCATCTCTTTCCCGTTTTTGCCCTCTTTGCCTGCCTACCCATCCACCCACCTTTTCTTTTATAGATCTGAGTTTCCAGACAGCAGCTCGCATTCTTGCTGCTCCCGCTGTTGATGCCCTCAGTGTTATGAAAGACCTCAGTCAGAACTTCCCCACCAAAGCCAGGTAGAGAAAACAAACACACACACACACACACACACACACACACACACACACACACACACACACACACACACACACACACACACACACACACACACACACAGACAGACAGTAGCTACAGTGAGAAGTTTGTCTGTACAGATACGGACTCGTCTGCAGGTTTACAGCTCACTCTGCTCTTCTCCCTCACAGGTCCATTACTAAAACCGTGGTCAACTCCGAGATCCGCAGAGAGATCGGCGAGAACCAAAAGGTTTGTTCAATCATTCATCTTTTATTTCTTCATCCATCAGTCATGTTCATCTCCTCTCTCACGCTTCCTTTCTAACACAATGAAAACATTTTATCATTAAATAGTGAGGACGTTGTTTCCTGTGTTTCTCTTATTGTCAGTAAATTCTATATCAAGAAGGCTTTAATCTGTTCCCCAGTACTTTATGACTTCCCTCCTCTGCCTCAGGCTGTAAAGGTTCTTACTGAAGATATTAGTCTCTAATGACAGGCCACGGGTATATTATTTATGTGTGTGAGGGGAGAGCAGAGAGAGAAAACAACAGCATAGAGAGACAACAAACTATACATTTTGGGTAGGTTGGTGTGATCAGTAACCACAGACCAGATGCAAAGCCAGAGATAGCTGCAGAAAAAGAACTAAGGCAGTGAGAAGGCATAAAGGTTTATGAGATGTAATGATGGCATATAAATGCATGGAGAGTGTAGGATGGGAGCTCAGTGCATCATGGGAGGTCTCCCAGCACCTGTGGCCTATAAGAGCATAATTAAAGGATGGGCTAGCCCTGTCTATATGCATTATCAAAAAAGTTTTAATTTTCATCCTAAAATTAGAGAAGTGGAGCCAGCGACTATCATTGCACAGCACTCCTGCTATATTATCTTTGTTGATTTTCACCAGTTTCCGGTAAAGGTCATGGGATGAGAGCCGCGAAAAGTATGTCCATTTTTTTCCCCCACCACTTGCTTCTGGTGCCTCCAAATCTTTTAATTTTGCTATCTACAGGGTGGATGATCCAAATATTACAGCTTTACTCACTCGTGTCTTCCAGTTTTATTTAGGAGCTCAGATGTGTGGTGAAAAGGGCAGCAGTAGGGCAAGCTGGTTGTGCATTTTAAGAGTGCCTTCAGCTGAACCTCAAGAACCTATTACAGCTTTAATACCATGAGTATAAGAGTTGTATTTTTTAGGGCAAGATTTTGAATCTAAAAAAAAAAAAAACTGACAGTCTTATTAGCTCTGAAGAACTAATTAGGAGCAGCAGTCATTGCAAAGTATTCTTATGAACACGACTTGTCGATTTTTTTTTTTTTTTTTGTGTAAAAAAAGCAAACATCTGTTAACACAACATTATCAGATTTACCCCTTTATGAATTAATTCCTATCAAATACTGACGTTTGATTTTAAAGACAGCAGTTTCAGTTAGAAGGCTGATTTTTTTTTTAATCACAGCTGCTCGATTTCTTCATCCTCTACAACTCCTCAATCTTTTTGATATCCGACATGCTTGTGCTACTCCCCTCCTGCTGCTGACTGTCTTGTCCAATAATTTGGGTTTTGCAGTTTGCCAAGCTAATCCAATAAAGAAGAAAAAAGAAAGAAAAACAGATGGCATTATTGCATACAGCCACAACCAATGCCCCTTAGCCTCTTGGCTTCTGTCTTTAGGGAAATATCTCAAAATGAGAACTGCCCCTCCTGTTTTTGTTTTGTTCCTCTCACCTTTTATTATGTGATAAATTGTAAACAACATCTGACTTGAAAAGCGTTCAGTTTCTGATAGTGTTCGACGTTGCCTTGCTAATGGAATAGGTAATCACCCCTTTTTCTTGTCAGTGTTTCTTCACTCTTCCTCCTGCAGCTGTGCTCACATTATCTTGGTGTGCAGACAGGAGTTTGGGTGGGTGGTGGGGGTGAGCAGACAAACGTCCTAATTACTGAATCGTGATTCATTCAGCAGGCGCACAGAGTCCTGCAGCGAGAAATGATTATTGATTGAAGTAGTTTGGACACATGCACTTGCAAGTGTGCGCTTCTTTCTCTTTCTCTCGCACACGCGCGCGCACGCACACACACACACACACACACACACACACACACACACACACACACACACACACACACACACACACACACACACACACACAGTTTAAGTGGGATGAACAATATTTGTGTTAATCATGTCTTGTTGTAATTGCAGTGTCTGGAGTATGATTAATCTGATGTCTTTGTCTTTCTATAACGAGATTTGACTGCACCAGAACGACTTTGAGCTTTCCTTTTGCCTGCGCAGACACTCTCTCACACACACACACACACACACACACACACACACACACACACACACACACACACACACACACTCACACTCACACTCACACTCACACACCCTTTCTCTAATAATTAGATTTGTTTAGTGTGGGGTTTGATTGCTCTAAACAGACTGACTTTGAACAGAGCTGTCAGTGCTTGTTTGGAGCTGTCATTGTGCCTTGTTACGGCTCTGCATTGACTGTTGCCTCTAGTTTTACAGTGTAATTGACTACACGATGGCCGGCTTTGACGGTGCGTGCTGCAGCGTGTGGCAATCTCCTCAGCTGGTGCCGAATGGGGAGCTTTGGGGGGTTGATGTGAATGGGACATCTAGTCATGTTGACGTTTTTCTCTCTGTAGTTTTTCAAAGGAACTCTGGGGTTGCAGCCGGGGGAATCAGCCCTCCTCATCAACGGGCTGCATGTATATCTGGACACACAGGACATCTTCAGGTACACACACAGTCCTTTATTGATATACAGTTTATGATCACTGGCTAACATCCCTTTTGTGTTAATTCCAAAACAGAAAGGCATTCATGTTGCTTTAATCATTCAGTCAAGAGCTGCCGCCATGAGTTGATGACTTGATTAATTATATTCCCTGTTGATTGACTAATCAGCTGCTCTTGTGATGATCAAATTAATCATCAAGTGAAGTTGCAACCAAAAATACCAAATCATTTTGCCCTATCCAAAACATAAAGATGTTCAAATTACTGTCATATGTTACTGCAGCTATGCTTGAAAAACTGTTACTCAAGCTGTTATTCACTTATCATAATAATTATATATTATTCTGGTAATCCATTATAAATTAATCGTCTTATTTTTGCAATTCTACTGAAATTATTATAAATTGTTGCTCATTCATAATGTATTATACAGTTAATTTGAAATCTGATCTGGAAGTGTTTTATTTATTTACATAGCTGTTACTTAATATTGAAAACCAACCACGATTAAAAAAAATGGTAACGATCCCTCGGTATGCGTCTGTTTCAGATGATCAGATGATGATTAGCAGTCATGTTGGTACATCCACGCTCACCTCTGTCCCGTGTTCCCCGCAGTGTGTTCGAGGTGCTGCGCAGTGAGGCGAGGGTGATGGAGGGTCTGCGCTCCCTGCTCATCGAGACGCACTTCATCCACGACATCCTGAAGCTCAACGTCCAGCCCGCTGACTCCGACTACGCGGTCGACATCCGTAACCCCGCCATCAGCGTAAGAAATGTTCACACGCATCTCTCCCAGCCGTGAGCCGTGAAAATGGTGCAGAAAATTACACCAAAGTAGGTTGTTCCTGGAAGATTTGAAGATTTGAACTCCAATCAGGTTCCTGTCTGAAGAATTATGGAGGCATTTCCACCACCAGAAAGTAATTGTCTACTCTGTCTTCTCCTCCTTCCAACCATTTCCTCCTCATTACCAACTTCCTTTCTTTTTTTTTAGTGGATCAACAACTTGGAGACGGACCACAGGTACAGCTCCTGGCCCTACAACGTGCAGGAGCTGCTCAGACCAACTTTCCCTGGAGTCATCAGGCAGATCCGAAAGAACTTTCACAATCTGGTAAGAAGCGCTCCTGATAAATTAGCCCCGAGTGTATCCAGACAGATCTGTAAAAAATAAATACCAACATGTGTCTTGTGCAGGTGATCATTATGGACCCAACCCAGGAAAACGCTGCTGAACTGCTGAGTGTCGCAGAGATGTTTTATGCTAACAACATCCCCCTCAGGTTGGTGTTTGTATCATTAAAATTCATACTTTAAATATTGAACATTTATATATTCTCTGATGGATTAATGCTTTATTTTTCTGAAAATAAACACAAACATAACACTTTTTTCTCGGCCCACAGTTAGCACAAATGAGAAAAATAGAGATGCTGCAGTGCAGCTGGAGTCAGTTGTAGTTCAAATCCATTTTAATTGAGGATTTTTGTCAGGCAGGTTTGTTGAAGACCTTTGATACATCCCTGCATGTGGCATCTTGGGATAGTCAGTTTGTTTGAATACTGATGAAGCAGGCAGCGCAGACTCTGAATTTTAACTGATTTTTGAAGCTTATTTGGCCTCTAAATGCGTTTTCAGGATCGGGCTGGTGTTTGTGGTGTCAGTTGAAGATGACATCGACGGCATGCAGGATGCGGGTGTGGCACTGGTGCGAGCCTTCAACTACATCAGCGACGAGGTGGACAGTCAGAGTGCCTTTGAAGCTGTCATCTCGGTGAGTCCGGTTTTTCACAAGCATTAACAGTATGGAGACTTTGTATAATAAAGCATCATCCCTGTTACTCTCTGCCCATTCCATCTTCTCCTCTCCCACTAGATGTTTAACCGCGTGCCGATTGGTGGACAGCTGAGTGTTGGGGACGTAGTTAAAGTGCTGGAGAAGAGGTTTCCCTACGTGGAGGTCAGCAGCATCCTCGGAGCCGACTCCAGCTATGACAGCAACAGGAAGGTGAGTCGGGCTGAGCACGGCGTCACTCTGGGTTGTTGATATTAGCAGTCAAAACTAACTTTGTAACCTCTCCGTTATGTTGGCAAGTGTATGTAGCAATTCAGAAATAATTTAGAAACTCCATAAAAGATGTAGAAGCACTTTAGACAAATACAAGAATAATTAATGAGACCTACGAGTGGAAGATAACTCCTTTAAAATATGAAAATGAGTATGAGATAATTACTTTCTTGTCAAAAGGGATATGCTAAGTATGAACCTACAGATGATTAACTTAACTTAGCATAAAGACTGGAAGCAAGGAGACACAGTGAGCCTGGTGCTGTCTAAAGATAAAACAAAAATGACATTTTCCAGCAGAATTAAACAAGTAGAACAAAAAAGACAGCGCCAGGCTTGCTGTTTTTCCCTGCTTGTAATCTTTGTTATGCTAAGATAAGTTAAGCTTTCCCAAATCTTTCCTTTTAAAATGACAGCTTAGTATGTGCATGTCAGCTCTGTTTTGTTGACCTCTCTAAGGGCACAATTGAAATTGTTTTCTTATTTTTATGGTTAATTAAGAGCTACGTTTTTAAAATCCCAAAACCTTCGTCCTCCGTCTTCTGCTTGGTCGCTAACAGTTTGTAAAATTCAAATTGGAAAAGTGTCTCTTTCTGTCTCCTCTTTCAGGAGGGGCGGGCGTACTATGAGCAAACAGGAGTGGGCCCGCTGCCCGTGGTCATGTACAACGGCATACCTTACCAGCGGGAGCAGCTGGACCCGGACGAGCTGGAAACTGTCACCATGCAAAACATCCTGGAGACCACTTCCTTCTACCAGAGAGCCGTCTACCTGGTACACACACACAAACTTTGATACATTATCAGGTTCATTATCTGTTGTCACAATTTCATGAAATTGTTTTATTAATGTTGCAGTCCATACGTACTGCACTCGTTTTGATTTATTTTTGCACAAATGCGATAATATAGTCTGAAAAACAGTTTTCTCTTAATTCTGCCAAAAAATTGAAATATTTTTCAATTAATTTACATCAATCTCATCAAGAGGGACTGACTGGTTGTCACTAGTTTAATTTGAGACTTTTAATGGCAGTCACGGTCTTCATTTGTTTTTGTTTTATTTTGCTGGATAGACTACAAAATAGAGTATAATCCCAGAAAACCCTAAAAATTAAAAGAAAAAAGAGCAGAAGAACTTCAGATAATTTCTTTCTTTGAAGTTGAGCTATTGAAAAAAGTTAATTTGTACAAGTAGGAGTGTAGTGATAAGACAAATTCTCTTTCAGGCAGGATCTTTGTGTGTATGCCATCTGTCAGTCTTTTTTTTTTAAATTTTTATGTCGTCCCAACTCTCAGAGGAGCCAAATCTTTGAGTTGATACTTTCAAAGGATTTCTGAGGCATTTAAGTGTTTATAGTTGTTGCTATACCAGTTATCCTGGTCAACATAATGTTAGTCATCACACACTTTGTCCTCTTTAATGTTTAATCAAAATTTTTGGAGGAAAACTTTCAGTGGCATCGGTAGCCTAACTGCAGTGGAAAAGCTATTAACACTGTAGAAGGGTTTCTCAACTGTGACTATAAGCATGGAAAACTTTCAGTGAAGAACCTCCCGCATCACTGCCGCTTCTAACAGTGAAGAATGTCCTCTCGGACTTATTCCTTTAACACCCTGAATATTTGCTTGTAGGGTGAGCTGGCGACAGATCACGACGTCGTGGACTTCATCATGAACCAGCCCAACGTTGTTCCTCGCATCAACCCCAGGGTGCTGTCCACCAGCAGAACCTACCTGGACCTGTCTGATAGCAGTGAGTACACATTGGGGAGGGAAACACATGTGAACACACTAACTGAAAACACACCAACAGTCCATAATATCTGAAATTCGATCGGTTATTTTAGTTTTTAGGTCAATATTTCCACAGAAACGTCTCATTTTTTTCACCAAAATAGTTGTTTAGTGCAGGATAAAGAATGTCTGATGTTGTTCAGAGGTTATTTTTAACTCACAAACCGATATTGAAGCCCGGCACTTGTTTGATGAGAAACTGACAACCTGAAATTAGGGACTGTCTCAAAATTACATGCAGACTACTACACAGCTTTATTTAGACTCAGTTTGGAGTTACTTTTTTTTTTTTTTTTTTTGAAGGTTTGGTTCAATCACGAGTTTAATTTAGGCTTATGCTTTTTTTTATTGAAAGCCATAGACTGTATACAAAAATGAACATAGGAGCTGGCTCCAACAAACATCTGCCTCCAATAGATTCCCATTCAAAAAGCACCAACTTCTCATTAAATACAAAGTCACTCAATTTTTTTTTTCCTCCGCAGGTAATTATGGTCTCTTTTACTAAATTCACTCCTTCTAATCAGTGTTCTGGTGGTCTTTCTGGGAGAAAAAAAAAAATCCATCATTAATTAAATATTAGGCTCAAAGAGGGGTATGTTTGGAGGGGTTCCTGGTTTGATTGACATGCCTGGGGTGCAGTCAGGATTCCTGCATAGGTGGGCGGGACACAGTGTCCTCTGGTTCTCAGTCAGCTCCTCCCCTCCTTGTCCAAATATGGTCTAACTGGAGGATTCAAAACGGCAGTTCACAAACCAATGGGTGACGTCGCCGTGCGTTGACACATGTTGGCAGCTGAAGTTTCTATATATCTATATATATTGGGAGTAAAATTGTCAACTTGGCTTGCCTACATATACATGACATGAACTTACAGATAGCTGCTTTCTGTTACCAACCCAATACAATTTCTTGTACATGCATTTTTTTCAGTCTAAAAAATACCATCTTTGACCTTTGCTCCATAATTTCCACTTCACCCCTTTTGTCTCTTTTGCAGACAACCACTTTGTCGATGATTACGCTCGCTTCTCCACCCTCGACTCGAAGGCGAAGAGCACCGCTGTGGCCAACAGCATGAACTATATGACGAAGAAAGGTGAGGGTCACATGACAGCTGCTCATAAAAGAATCAGACGCTGAACAGAGGAGCAAGTTTGTGGAGTTTTTGTTGTTGTTGTTGTTGTTGTTGTTACTACTATTGAAGTCAATTTCACCATCTTCAGGCCTAAACTCTCTCTCCGTGTATTTTCCTACTGGCCACCTGCTCCTGCTCCTGCTCTTGCTCCTGCTCCTGCTCCTCCTCTTATACATGTGTTTTTAAAATGTCCCTGCATCAGGGATGACCACCAACAACAGGCATGGTAATCACCCTTTTACTCCACATTACTCCCTCTCCTCCTCCCTTGCTCTTTTTTTCGGTTTTCTGTTGACCACATTTCTGGCTGTGTTTATACGTGTTTGTGAATCCTCCACCACTCCTCCATCTGTGTTGCATCTCTCAGAGGACACAAGTGACTAACTAAGCATGTGATAATTATTGTGAACCAGGGTCTAAGTATAAGTACTAAAATGTATTGACGTAACTGCTCACTGTGTTCTAACATTGTTTTTCCTTCCATTTTTCGGAGGGAGAGCATGACAGTTAATTTCTGTGTCATGTTTATTTTGTAGCTGCATGAAAATCAGATCCTGGAAATGACAAAGTTTGAAGGTTCTGAGGAAGAAATTATTTTGGAGCGGAGAATAAATGAACTTTTCAAAGTCTTGTACGCTAACTATGTATATTTGTGTCTGATTTACCAAACGTATCCCCATTTTAAGAGGATGTGTCTCCTCTACCTCATAAGTTTCATCTGTAAAACTTGAGTACCTTTTTCAGATCGTATGTCTTTCTTCTTCTGTGGTTGTCAGATGACGGCTACATCCGCCCTGTGACTTTCTGGGTCGTTGGAGACTTTGACAAGCCCTCAGGACGCCAGCTCCTTTACGATGCCATCAGACACATGGTACAAGATGTTTTATAAACCAGCTCTTAAGGATTAGATTCCTCAGTAAAAACGAATGAAGGTGATAGTTAGCAGCTGTCCTGGTTCTGTTCAAAGGTACAAAATCTATCCACCGCCACTTCTAAAGATGGTTAAAGGTGCATAGTTGTTACCGTGGCCAGAACATCTAAAGCTGTCGGAGCGCAACGTGTCGCTGACTCTCTCCTGCTCTGTCACAGAAAACCAGCAACAATGTCCGACTGGGGATGATCAGCAACCCGTCCGCTAGTCCCTCTGCTGAGTCGAGCCACGTGAGCCGATCAATCTGGGCCGCCATGCAGACGCAGTCGGCAAATAACGCCAAGAACTTCATCACCAAGATGGCTAAAGAGGAGACTGCTGCTGCCCTGGAGAAGGGTGCTGACATCGGAGGGTTCGCCGTCGGGGTGAGGGGGTTACAAACCGCAGAATGATCCTCCCGTTGTCATTGTTGAAACGTTTTGCTCCTGTCAGGCAGGCTCACACGCCTCGTTTTTAGTCCTAATTTTGTCCTTGTATCAACTGCTTACAAGTTATCTATTTTTCCTGCAGGGTATGGATTTGTCATTGTTCAAAAGTGCGTACGAGGGTCCCAAATTTGACTTCCTGCTCTCCCACGCTGCCTACTGCCGAGACGTGCTCAAACTGAAGAAAGGACAGAGAGCAGTCATAAGCAACGGAAGAGTGAGTCACACTCGGGTTCCCTATTGTTTCTCCAGCTTCAAACCTGTACGAAAATATGGCTGCAAATATAGTTTGAAAAACTGTATGCAATTCAAACCCGTATATGTTTGTTTCAGATCATCGGTCCGCTGGAGGAGGCGGAGGTGTTTAACCAGGATGACTTCCTGCTTTTGGAGAACATCATCCTGAAGACGTCCGGAGAGCGCATCAAAAGCAAAGTCCAGCAGTTTGGAACCGAGGAGGACAGGTAGGTGAATTTATTCTCACAAAGCCGAACCTCTTCATGCTCTTCACAGATGAACTTTCTCAGAGTGTGTTTAGAGTTAACGCAGCTTTTCTCTCAGGGCCAGTGACCTGGTGATGAAGGTGGACGCTCTGCTCTCCTCTCAGCCCAAAGGAGAAGCCCGGGTGGAATACGGCTTTGCAGATGACCGCTACAGGTAAAGTTGTAACATCATACAGATGAAGAAGCCTCCTTTATTCTCTGGAGTATTCCTCCAGGGTCATTTTACATGTCATGTAACCATATTTATATCTGTTTTTAGTTTGTCTTCCACTTTTCCCTAAAACTGAACTCACAATGAATTATTCACATGAGCTTGTTCTCTGCAGACGTCAGGAAAGTCTTCAAATATTTTCATTTCCTTGACAACATCATTGATTATCTGTTTGTTTGCAGCGCTGTGAAGATCCGTCCGAAAGAGGGAGACGTGTACTTTGATGTTGTTGCCGTGGTGGATCCGGTAACCAGGGACGCACAGAAACTAGCTCCTTTCCTATTGGTAGGCTGACCGTCGATTGGGTGATCCGTCTTTTTCTAACTCGTCCGTACAGTTGATGTCTTCGACCTTTTGTCCTCTCTAACGTCTCTCCTCTTTGTCATCTGCAGGTTCTGAAGCAGCTGGTCAATGTTAACTTGCGGGTCTTCATGAACTGCCAGTCCAAACTGTCAGAAATGCCTCTGAAGAGGTGAGGAAACGAACTGTCTCTTTGCTGAACACTGAAACTACACATTTTTGTTACACCAGTACACCGCCCCACATGTCAGATATTTCTTTCTGCTCCGTGTTAGTTAAAGTTTACCCTCCTAAAAAGTTTTATGTTTTACTTTAAACTTTTAAATCAGTCAAATATCATAATGATGTATGACTACAGTACATTAGAAATGTACTAAATTTGACACTGGTAGGACTTCAGTTTCAGTTTGGTCCAAACCGCAATACAGATGTACCATAAACATCGTAATTATGGCTAATTATTATAGATCCCGTAAATCTGAACTAAAATACTCTCAGTATCTATAAAATAAAGATGATTTGTGACAGTTTTATTGTCTTTACTTTAACTTGTCATTTCGTCGGCATCATAAAAGGACCCTATTTGCATTAAGTTGCGGCAGTTAAAGTCTTCTTTGCAGCAGGAAACAACATTTGGATGATGAAAATCATTTTGAAAATGATTTGAAAACATTTTCTGACACTTTCAAACTCATCATGCTGTCGTCTTAAGAGTTGGATTGAGTTTTCTCGGCAGTCACAGAAATCGATTTGTAGACAAACAAATTTAGTAGCTGTCAGGATTTCATCTGTAGCACTCAGCACTTGCCTTGCTGCCTTTTAAAAAAAAAAAAATTTTTAATGATTGATATTGTGTCATACGGTGAAAGCTGTGAAAAAAAGCTACTCAGTGAACCTTTAGTTGGAATTGTTTTGTCAAACTTTAATTGTCGAGGCAGAATATGGCCTGAAGACTTTTTCACCTTGTTGCCTTCCAGCATTTACCGTCACGTGCTGGAGCCGGAGGTGCTGTTTCAGGCTGACGGTAGCTTCTCTCCCGGCCCCCTGGCCAAGTTCCTGGACATGCCCCAGTCTCCGCTCTTCACCCTGAACCTCAACACCCCCGAAAGCTGGATGGTGGAGTCCGTGCACACCCGCTACGACCTGGATAACATCTACCTGCAGGAGGTACGGCAACATGTCCGCCTGGGTTCGATCCGGATCAATAGCGGTGAAATATTGAAGTGTTTCTTATTTAGCAGTTTGCAGCAGTAAACTCTGAAGTCTGAAAAGTTGTCCAGCTACTTTATCCCTGATGTCAGAGGGAATGTTTGAACACTGCTTCCAAGTACATCGTCGTCCTCACAGCGGGTGACGGTCTTTTATTTTGCTCTCAGCATAGATTTAGATTTCACATCGTCTTTCCTTTGCAGTACAGTGAACCCTCGCTATAACGCGGTTCACCTTTCACGGTCTCGCTGCTTCACGGATTTGCATCGTGCATTGTGTTCTGCATTCTGATTGGCTAAACAGTCTCTCCGCTTCTTCTCTACCTGTTTGTCAATAACGTTGCGGTTTAATATGTACACGTACGTAAAACAGCTTGCCAAATTAAAAATAATCGATGGTGGCATGTCGGTTTATAAGAATCTTTTTGCCCAGAAGAAAAAAGAGCGACAACAACTACCGATAACTATGTTCTTCTCTCGAAAAACCACACCTGCACCGCGGGCTTTAGAAGAAAGAACCGCTGCAGAGCGGAGTCAGGATGCAGCGGCTCAGTCAGAAGAGCAGTGAAATACACGAGTCATTATTTGTCCTACTGTACTTTGTATTTGTTTTCATAATCATTTTTCATTTTCTCCCGTTCTAATCCAATGACTCGGGTCGCAGTGGGGCGGTGCCGATCTCAGCAATTTGAAGCCTTCAGTTCGTATTGATGATTAAAATTATTATTTTACAGTACAGTAGTTATTTGTAAAAAAAAACATTTATACAGTACTTTTATTTGTTAAACAAATGCTTGGGCCTGTAAAAAGGTTTTGTTCTTTGGTTTCAATGTATTATGGAGTATTTCATTGTATAATAATTGTATAAAAAAAAAAGGTTACTACTTCACGGATTTCACCTATCACGGTCTCTATTTGGAACGTAACCCCCGCGATAAACGAGGGTTCACTGTATAGTAAATATTTATAGTCAAAAGACTACAATCACTTGATGCACCAAGAAGACTTCGTACCAGTTTAACACTGTTATTTTTTTTTTTTTTTTACTATTTTGGCATTATGAAGGGAGGATATTTAAAGTCAAGCTGAGGCTTTAAAGAAAACATGATTAACCCTGAAGAGAGCCTTGCAGGTGAAACCTAATATTTAGCCCCACCCACAACACCCCATTAGTTTCTACAGTTTTTTTTTTATTTTCTAGTTATGTAGTTCTAGTTTTTCTATCTATAAGCTCTCATTGCAGCCCAACTTGTTTGAGTTTTCTCCCTTTAAGATTTCTTGTATTTTCACCTCGGAGTGTTTTTCCCCTCTTCACAAGAAACCTTGAGCTGGTTTTGGAACTCTTACCGACGTGTTTGTAAAACTTCTGGACTCTGATATTTGGTGCTGCACAGCCTGAACTTGACTTGGCCGGACTCTTGTGTTTTGCAGGTGGAGAATATCGTAGCAGCAGAGTACGAGCTGGAGCACCTTTTGCTGGAAGGTCACTGTTTCGACGTCAGTTCGGGTCAGCCACCGCGTGGCCTCCAGTTCACCCTGGGAACCGCCTCCGAGCCCGTCATCGTGGACACCATCGTCATGGCGAACTTGGCAAGTTATCGCTTTGCAGTTTCAGCCCCTCATTTGGTTGTCCAACAC
This sequence comes from Brachyistius frenatus, assembly GCF_029030835.1. Taxonomy (NCBI): domain Eukaryota; kingdom Metazoa; phylum Chordata; class Actinopteri; family Embiotocidae; genus Brachyistius; species Brachyistius frenatus. The sequence continues at coordinate 2,056,586 of NW_027210666.1, read as the reverse complement.
TCGACAGCTGAAAGTTTTGAACTATGAACAGCTTTGCTTTCCGTCTTGATAAACTGCTCATTCTTCACTTTTATTTTTAGATTTTTTTTAATTTTTTTTTTTTAGTCCTTAACTCCTTCGTTCTGCTGTGCAGGGTTACTTCCAGCTCAAAGCCAACCCGGGCGCCTGGATCCTGAAGCTGAGGAAAGGACGCTCAGATGAAATATACAAGATTTACAGGTGAGACTGCAGAGAATCGGCTATTTTCCGCCACAGAAACCAAATGTCTTATTAGTTTTTGAACTCAGCCGGTGCTCGACTCTCCTGGATATACAAACTAACCGTGAACTCTTCTGTTCTCCTGTTTTTTTTTTTTTGTTGTTGTTGTTGTTTTTTTTAATGATCCTCTCTTTCTTCGGTCGCAGCCACGACGGCACCGACTCTCCGGCGGACTCAGATGACATTGTGGTCGTGCTGAACAATTTCAAGAGCAGAATCATTAAAGTGAAGGTCAGTTCACCTGTGACGAAGTGATGACTGTCTGGCATGGAAACTGTGGTTGAACTCCAGCCGTCCGCACAGTTTGCTGGTTTTAAACTTCGTCTCCAAATAAATCAGGACGGAGGGCGAGTGAGCAGAATATCCAGACTGCTCGGTTCGCATACATTTCGATGAGCAGAAGAGACTCCTGTCTGTGTTGACTCATACGGTATATAGCACGTACATAAATGACATGGGTAAAGTCGCGCATTTAACGAGGACAATTACATGTCTTGGATGTGGCCACATGAAGGCAATTTTTTTTTTAACTACAAACAAAACTATGTTCAGACACAGTTTCTTTGTCATGTTGAAACGCTGTTGATGAATACAGGCTGCAGCATGTTGGACTAAATCGGACTAATTTATAAATACACTAAATGAGGGAATAAGTTGATTAAAAAAAAAGAAAAAAGAATCAGAATATATATGCAGAGCCCGATTTAATGCATTATTAGGTACATTTAAGTTTTTATTTTAGAGAGTAACGGCTTACAAATGGAATAAATGTCAGCCCCAAAGTCAGGGTTTAAAGAAATTTGATACAAAATCTAAAATTGATGTTTCTCACAGTGGCCACGAGGTGTTGCCAAAGTCAAGTTTTCAAATCCTGCACAATTGGTCTTTAATATGTTGTCTTTAGACATAAACAGATTCATATCGACTGATCTGTGTCCCAGAGTGCAGTGCTGAAACTTTCCAGCCAGATTAAAAAATATCTAACTACTATGTCAAACGGATTAATAACATTTTCTTAAAAATTCAAATTGTGTATCGATCAGGTCCAAAAGAAGCCAGACAAGTTCAACGAGGAGCTGCTCAGTGACGGGACCGAGGAAACTGACACTGGCTTCTGGAAATCTCTGACCAGGTACAGCTTTTATAATAACTGGAGCTGAAACAAGAAGTCCGTTAATCAATCGATTGAAAATGTAAAATATAAGGACAAACGTTTATGATGGAAAACTGTTTCTGCTTTATTTGAATTTGAGTTGTGTACTGAACATTTTTTTATTTTTTTTTTTTTATTTTGAAAGTCTTTAACTGTCAAATATTCTGTTTTATTTTGTCTCCCAGAGGTTTCACAGGTGGAGGGAAGACCGAGGACCCGAAGCCGGAGAAGGGCGACGTGATCAACATCTTCTCTGTGGCCTCGGGTCATCTGTATGAGAGGTTCCTCAGGTGAGATGTGACCAGATATAGAAAAGAGGGATTAATATCCACTAAAGCTAAAAAAAATTAACATCCCAACATCCCTACTTCAAATAATTTATTGATATGGGACCTTTTTTGTCCGAGCTCTGTTGCCACCTCTTTTTTATTTTTATTTTATTTTACTCAGGATTATGATGCTGTCAGTTCTGAAGAACACCAAAACGCCCGTCAAGTTCTGGTTCCTGAAGAACTACCTATCCCCGGCTTTCAAGGTAGGATTTTTTTTTTTTTTTTTTCCCCCGCTGCTTTTTCTTTGAAAATCAGCTGGCATTTCATCATTGATGTGGAGATTCTTTCTCGACGGCTGCAGCTTTTACTCTGTCAGGCAGTGATATGAACTTCAGATAGGAGATCAAGGTAAAACATGCAGCAGAGACCACATTTGATTTTTTTTTTTTTTTACAGACAAATGAGTGGACTTCAGTTTTATTTCTGCACTTCTGGCTAATCGTTGCTATTTTCTGACTGTTTTCACTTTCTGTTTTCGGTGTCTAATCAATCTGTTTATTATTGAATGCCTTTATTTGGTGTCACTCCATTGGTGGCCTCCTTTTGTCCAGGAGTGTAAAATACCGACCGGGCCTGTTTTGTGTATGACCGTCTTCCAGGATTTCATCCCCCACATGGCGAAGGAATATGGTTTCCAGTACGAGCTGGTCCAGTACAAGTGGCCCCGCTGGTTACACCAACAGACCGAGAAGCAGAGGATCATCTGGGGCTACAAGATCCTCTTCCTGGACGTGCTGTTCCCCCTCGCTGTCGACAAGATCCTGTTCGTGGATGCCGACCAGGTTTGCTCAAACACTGCGGTTCCCTCAGGCAGGTCGTTCCAAAGCCTCGGGGTCCGGACGGCTGAACTCTGACCCCTTTAGTTGTCAGCCTGGACTCTGCAATTGACAAAAGACAATGCACAACTGAACAGCTGCATAAAGGTCAATGAGCGTTGAAAAGGTGGAGAATTAAATGTGGAGGCAGGCCATTAAGAGCCTTATCAAGAAGATATTAAAATCGGTCATTTTGAACAAGATTTAACTCTCAGCTGCGAATATTCGTTGGCTTTCTTCAGGACAGTACATGATTTTGAAGTTCTCAACCGAGGGAGTCTTAACAGCGGATTTCTTGACAAGCAACCGAGTGAATAATCGTCAATAGTTGTTTTAAAAAGTGACCTCGTCCTACTGTCCCTCAGATCGTGCGCACAGACCTGAAGGATCTGCGCGACTTCGACCTGGAAGGAGCTCCGTACGGTTACACTCCGTTCTGCGAGAGCCGCAGGGAGATGGACGGCTATCGCTTCTGGAAGTCCGGCTACTGGGCGAGCCACCTCGCCGGGCGCAAATACCACATCAGGTAGGCGCCGATCCGCTCGCTCAGCTGCAGCCCAACAGTCGAGAGACAACAGCGCTTCAAATACCCACCACCTGCAAAAACGCGCGCACGGATGCTTTCAACTTCTCAGCCCATCCATTTTTCAGGCTTTCCTTCATATTTCACGCTTCCTGTTTGATCCTCCGCAGCGCCCTGTATGTGGTCGACCTGAAGAAGTTCAGGAAAATCGCGGCAGGGGACCGGCTCAGAGGGCAGTACCAGGGGCTCAGCCAGGACCCCAACAGCCTCTCCAACCTCGACCAGGTCTGCGACCGTCTTTCTAACGTGTTTTTTTTTGTTTTTTTGACGTGAGATTCTAAGGATTTGACGCTCAACACGGCAACAAGACGAGCTTGAGATCGTTTCCTCCGACCGCGACCGCGCCACTACCCAACCGAAACATTAAGGCGGCGACCGACAGCACGGAGAGAAAGCAGCACAGCTCGTCCTCGCGCGATTCCTCACGTCGAGCCCCGTGTTCGTCCCTGCTTCTCACAGACGTTTTTGTCGTGTTTTTTTTTTTTTTTTTCCCCCAGGATCTTCCGAACAACATGATCCACCAGGTGCCCATAAAGTCTCTGCCTCAGGAGTGGCTGTGGTGCGAGACCTGGTGTGACGACAGCACCAAGAAGAGCGCCAAGACCATCGACCTGGTAACAATTTCAACAGTTTGTCAGTTTCAGAGAGGAGTGACAGGGTTTTTTGGAAAGATTGCTATGTCCGCAAACAGCCACTAGAGGGCTGACGGGCTCAGTGTGAAGAGGTAATTGACAGAGAATGAGTTTCTTTTTTTTGGGATCAATTTATCAATTCCAAATCAACAACAAAACTTAGAATGAAAAATAAAGCCAAAAAGGGTTGACCGGGGTTGGGCTCTGCACACCCAGGTCACCATCAACAACACCACCGTCCTCCCACTTTCAATTTTATGCGTCGCACTCATCGCGAGGCTTCAACAAGTTTGATGGTTGGTCCTGAGGCGAGCAGCTCAACCTGTCCCTGCAGAGGACGAATGGGACCCTTTAAAACGCGAGATCATTTAAGATGAATGACCTCACCGGACACTTGGGCCGTGAGATGCATCCCGTTCTTGTCCCCCCCCTTTCCCTCCCCCTCCCCCCGTCAGGACGTCACCGGACCGGGTGCCACGGCTCGGAGAACATCTGGACAAACAGCCCCGCCCGCCAATATCACCGCTGAGTGTTTCGTCTGTTCCTTCTCACAGTGCAACAACCCCATGACCAAGGAGCCCAAGCTGCAGGCCGCGGTGAGGATCGTGGCCGAGTGGACCGACTACGACCAGGAGATCAAACGTCTGCAGACCCGAGTCCAGGAGGGAGCGAACCACACAGGGAAGCAGCGGCGCACAGGTACGCAGCACTCACAGCGGCCGACACGGGCCGACTCGGCACCCGCGCCGATCACCGTGACTGACGTTTTGTCTCCCGCTCCCTTCGTCCCTCCGCCAGATGCTCACTCGGAGCTGTGAGGATCTGCTGGCGGCGTTGACGTGGCAGCAAAGCGGACTCTGTTTAAAGAGTTGCGAGGAGGCTCGTCTCGGGCCCCGGGGACCGCTCGCCGACTCGACGGTCGAAACGATCTCGTTTTTTTTTTTCTTTTTTTTTTTTGACAGGTTTTTGTGCGTGCTTGGATACAGGCGGTAAGAATGTATTTTGTGAAGCAAATAATGAATATAAATTATATATTCCCCCCCCACCACCCCTTTTTAAATGGCTGTCAATCTGTTAGTTTGCACTGATTGGGACTCTGGTTGTAACTGTGTTTGAAGCACAAAGGGAGGAGGACTTGTGAAAAATGTAACTGCTGCTTCACTTTGGTGTTAAATCTCCTACAAGTCGAACCTGTGGTGGTGGTGGTGGGACGGACGTCTGCTCGCTGACGGGAGTCAGTCACTTCCTGGTGTGGACAATGGTATGAAGGTGTGGACAATCCTGCATCGTCTAGATTCTAGCAGACGTTTAGTGGCCACCCCCCCCCCCCCCGAGACCTTAAGGGACTGTTGATGACTTTTTGGTGTTTAACGTGAAACTAAATCAGCAGACCTTGCTGGAATTCCCAGATTCTTGATGCCACTGTGACTCTCAGGTAAAGATGTCTGAAGCTTTTGTGGGTTGCAGCAGAAGAGAGAGGAGAGTTTGTTGTACAATTAATTAAGGGAAGAGCAGCCATGACGTTTAGTTTTTGGCTGAAGAAAAATAATTTGATTTTGTTTCTTTGGTAACATCCACGGATTTGTTGTTATCTTCTTGTTTTGGCTGTCAGATATTTTTGTTAAATAAAATCCCCAATCAAGAAGCCGTTCAGTGTATCGGTACCTTTTTATCCACGTTTCCAGGTATTTTCTCAAGGTGTTGTTACATGCTGTCGACCAAGGCGATTCCTTCACAGCTCGTAAGCGAAGAGAGACGCCGACACGGCTGAAAGAATAAACAGTAGAGGCAGACAACTGGAAGTTATAGAGACTACGTAAATGTGTATAAATGGTCTATAGAGCTACAAGAGATCGTGGTTGAAATCAAGTGCTAGGAATGCAAATTACCAAACTGACATAAACAAAGAGCTCACGGTCTGAAACAGATTACACTGGTCAACAAAGATTTTTGTCCCACGCCAAAACAAATCCTGGTTTTTTTTGTGTATTTTTGAATCCAAACGTGTTCAGAAAAGTTGGGACACTAAAGAGGGATTTTTCTGAGGCCATTTGTGGGTGAAAATCAAACGTTTCAAATGTAAGTTTGCACATTTTTTTCTAACGTAAAAGCAGCAAACTTTAGTAGAAAAGGTTCACCTGGTTTAGTTGGTGGGACAAACACAAAAAAGTTGACTTTGTTGTCTACTGTTTCTGAAACAGAACCGCCGCTCTATTGCAAATCCAACATGCCGACGTGACGCAATTTTGGACAAAATACCTTCTTCGCTCAAAATCGTAAATCCGAAAACTGGTCGTGTCCCGCAGGTCAAGTGTTAAAACATTCATTCATGCAAAAATGCCCAGATAACGTTTTAAACAGTCGATGGTAAAAACAAGTCGTACCTGGACGTGTGAGGCGTCCTCGTCCCGGCCCTCCACACACAAAACCTGTTACTGGAAGGTTTCAGACTTTTATTGTGATCCATTTGAAAAAAGGTTTTACAAAAGGTAACATTCAATTTTTACACCAATTCTTAAAAAAAAAAAAAAAAAAAATCACTTAAAATAAGGTTTTGATACAACAAATTCAGTTAACTAAGTAATGGCTTCTATAAACAATGTGAAAATAAGATAATAGACATGTAAATGAATGCTACAAACATGAAGACAAACTGAGGAAGGGATTACATTAATTGAAATTTAAAAAAAAAAAAAAACCTGACATGGCGCGATTGGTTTCCTTTTGACAGGAGTGACGTCTGACCAGAGTATCTCCAACAGAGCAGTTATTGCGAAACAAATCCCACGTCTGGTGTCCCAACTGGAATGTTCGATGACACGCGGAAAAAAAATAAAAAATTAAATGCCCCTCGAGGGCCGCTGATTTGTTGCATCCGTTTTCTTCACATGGCAACATCGGTGCACGTTCTCCTGCAGCCGTGCGCAGCAGCTGACGAAGAGGAGCCCTGCCCTCGCGTGGCTTTCATTTTAGACGACACCCAGATCAGCAACAAAAAAAAAAATAAACAAACAAACAAACAAAAAAAAAGACATGAAAAACCGAAATACAAATGTGAATTTACAACAAAAATACACTAAAAGAAAGAAAAATAAAAGACGCGTCTTTTTTTTGTTTTTTTTTGTTAAACGTTGGACGAGCACAGCGGACGGTGTGTGCTCGTTAGGACAGGTGGGACGTTCTGCTGAGGCCGACCAGATGCTGGAAGAAGTTGCTCCCCCCCCCCCCCCGAGTGGCTTGCATCTGATTCCCCCCCTTCCCCCCCCCGCTTGTAGCAGCGCGGCGCGACGCGACAGCAGCTGCATATTTAGTCAAGAAAAAAAAAGGGCGAGTCGATGTTGGAAAATAGGCGCGTTTGATGTCTCATAGGCCGAGTGTGAAAGTCCCCGTCAGCAGCCGGCTCCCGTCAACATAAAGACTGGAAACGGGACAGCAACAGCGGGCCTTTCTTCGTCGAGAGGAAAACAAAATCGGCACCTCTAAAACTCACCAACGTGCATCTCGTTTTGTTCGGTTCGTCCGCGAACTGAAGTGCAACTCGGGGACAATTCGCCGCTCCGGGCGGGGGGGGGGGGGGGGGGGGGTGGCGGTGGTGCCGGACCGGGTCTCAGCCGGGAGCGGTTACTTCCCGGAGTCCCCGCTCGTCGCTGAGATCCACACTTTTTTTGGGGGTGCCGATTGATAAATCTCCGGACAAAGTCGGACCGGCTTGTTTCCGGTCTCTGCGCGGAGCTGATTGGCTGCTGATGCTGCCGGTCTCAAAACTCCCGGCAACGAACCGAATCAGTGCTTGTCCATAAATGTTAAAATAGTCCTTTAAAAAAAAAAAAACGACGAAGACGACAAAAAAAAAACCCAACAACACGAAGCGTTCGCTAACGGCAGCGGCGGTGCAGCAGCTCGGAGTGGATGCTGCGCTGCTTCGAACAGAGGGGCCCCCGGTTCTGTCGGAAACTCCCCGCAGATTTAAAAACTCCATCGTCCCAGAGAGGTTCGCTACTTCCTGTTCCTTCTTCCAAAAACGCTCCTCGTCCGTTTCACAAACACATTTATCTCCGTTACAGTTACATCATCGGCAAAGCTTAAAAAAACACATGCACCTCCAGCATATTATACAAGAGTATAATACAAAATAAGGCATTTCATCGTGTTGAGTATTCATGTCGTGTTAGTGTGTGTGTGTGTGTGTGTGTTTACGCGTGTGTACATAGCGACCACATTTAAATGTCATTTCTTTTTGCCGGCCTGTAAAAAGACTGCAAAAAACAAACATAAAGTCAAGATAACTCTTACTTAAAATATATATATTTGTCATATATATTTACGTATATATTCATATGTAAAAAAAAAAAAAAAAAAAAAAAGGAAGAGGGGGAAGAGAAAAGCCCAAGAGGTCCCTGTGATAGGCCAGTTCTCAGAAAGCCGCCTCGCCCCGTTCGCCCCGCCCTCATTCCATGACCTCACCGGGCGCCACGGTGACCAGCTGCAAAGGGATCTCCTGATTGGCTACGAGGTCGTGGGCGGTGGCAGTCTGGAGGATGAGCGTGGTTCCGTCGGTGGTGATGACGGCGTCGGTGGTGGTGGGCGGAGACGTGGAGGGCACCCCGCCCTTTTTGTTCTGGTGAGTCTTTATGTGCTTGGCCAGGTGGTCGCTCCGCATGAACCTCTTGGCGCACTCCGTGCACACAAACTTCTTCTCTCCTGCGAGGAACAAAGACACGCGGGCGTCAAAAGACAGCGGCACTCGACACGGCGTCCAATTTGTCGACCTTAATTTTGGGAGAGCATTCGCGAGGACCCGTTACAAAGCGCGGGGTCGGGAGCTCCCGGGACCGCTCCCGCTGCGCGTGGACGCCGAGCGGCGGGAAGCTGTGACGCTTTAACGGGCTGAGCGGGAACAAACGTCGTCGCTCGGTCGGAAAGCGGCGCCCGGCTCGCACCCGCCTCTGCGAGCCGTGAGTTCTTTATTCGCCGAGGTTGGAGCCCCGGCTGCGTCGAACGTTCGGGATCCTGCTCCGGGAAACGTTTTTGTAAAATCAACGTGTTTGAATAAGAAACGCCTCATTTGCATTTTAAGACATTCGTTTACCGGCGAAAGCTCCGAGTCTTCTCCCTAACTTTTACGTTTTAATAAAAAAAAAAAAAAAAAACAACAACAACAACAACCACCACCCCCGTGATCTGACCTGTGTGTGTTCTCCGGTGTCTCTGCAGCTCGTCGCTCCTGGTGAACCTCTTCCCGCAGAACATCCAGTTGCAGACGAACGGTCTCTCGCCGCTGTGCCAGCGCAGGTGAGCTCGCAGGTGGGACGTCTTGCCGTAAACCTTACCACAGCCGGCAATGTGACAGATGTGCTGCTTCTTCTTCCCCATGCCCGAACCTCTGCGAGACAAAGGGGAAATATTTGCAAATTGATGTGCAAAGGAAAACAGCCGAATACGGTCGCGATGTCATTTTATCTTTTACGGTATTTATGACGCTTAAATGAACTTTTTAGGACGGGATAAACGTGTGGCCGACTTTGTTTTACGTTTGTAGGTACGATCCAGTTTATTTATTTTTTGGTACTTTTGTTGGACGAAGGTGAGCTGAACACCTTCGCCTCCCGCTGTGTGTGTGTGTGTGTGTGTGTGTGTGTGTGTGTGTGTGTGTGTGTGTGTGTGTGTGTGTGTGTGTGTCTGTTTTGGGACGCCTACCTTCCTCCTGACTCTTTGCAGTTGGGGCAGGTGCAGGCGACCCTGCGGAGCCTCTTGCCCTCCCCGCTCGGCGCGTCTATGTCCTCGTCTCCCATCTGAACGCGCAGGTTGTTCAGGTCGCTGGAGTTCAGCGTGGAGTCCCCGCTCAGCTGCCACTCCTCCGAGTCCGGCTCCTCCTTTATCTGGATACCTGAACCGCGGGAGAAAGAAGCCGACCCGAAGAGGACTTTAAAAAAAAAACGGGATTCCATAATGCGCAATTTAAGACGTAAAAAAACAACAACAACAAAAAAACGAAGATTTCTCCGCGTGGTCGTACCAATTGGACTACCTCCATCCTCTCCGTGTGTGTATTGAACTCCAGCTTGTGTTACAGAGTTCACTGTGACCGTCTGGAGGTTGGGTAGGCTGACTTGACCCGTCTGGCCCATGGGGAGGGTCTGGACCGGGGCTAAGGTCAACTGCTGGGCCTGGCCCTGGCCGTGCGGCAACTGGAGCCCCTGGAGTGACTGGACGCCCTGAACCTGGAGATGAGACGGGACCCTTTCGGTCATTTCGTAAATCGCTCGCGGCATGGGTTCCCCCCCCACCCCCACCATGATCGCGCGAAGCTTCGAAACAGTAAAACGCTTTCTTACCTGGAAGGTCTGCCACTGGATCTGTCCGGTAGCTGTGACAGTTTGGGCCTGGATGAGGAAGGTCCCGGGGTTAACCAGCTGCACGCTCTGTAGTGTCTGACCTGCTGCGTTCAGGTCCTGGCCCTGGGCCACCTGGGCTATGTGGGCCTGACTGTCCCCGGACAGCTGCAGGATGGGATGCGAGATAGTAGTGGCGTTGCAGGATGACACCTGCGGGTGGCGAAGCGCAAAGTTACTCACAATCGCACGCAACGGGGGGGGGCAGAAAAAGGTAGCTTCCATGTCGTGTCGTGCGTGTCTTGACTTTCTGTAGCAAATAGTGAGCCTCGAAGGTGTCAATAAATTGGAAGGTTCTTCACCATCTGAGGGCTGGTTACACAACGGCATTGCTGCACATGAATGTACCACCTTCAATTATTGTCATACAGTAGATCAGCATGTGCCGGGCAGGAAACCAACAACAAGCGCGCGCACGCACGCACACACACACACACACACACACACACACACACACACACACACACACACACACACACACACACACACACACACACACACACCATCCCCACCAGGAAGCAAATCTACCGAGCCTGGTAGATTTAAATAAATTCTTGGAAATCTGGGATACGTATCAGACACAGCTGAAGCTTCAACAGGCATAAAGTGGAATTTGCCAACTTTAAATACGGAGTCAACATTAAAAATGCGACCTTAAAACGGTGAGAAAAAAAACAACAACAACAACCCAATCTTAAAATGTCTACTTCGTCGCCAGGGCTGCGCGTCTTTTGAAATTTCAAGACATTAATTCCGTTTCGGGGCTGAACGATACGGGGACAAATTTAGACATCGCAATATCTCGAACCAAATACATTCATTTTGGAAATCCTACAATTTTGTAGAGATGACGTCGGTGCTTTGACAATATATCAACGCCGTGAGAGGTTAACTCGTGTGGATGTAATGACTGAGTGAGTCGAGGCAAATCATACAACGGCGAGAACAGTCGAGTAAATTCGGAGAATTCCATCACGTTACTGTCATGCAGCTTTTAAAAAAAACAGTAACTGACATCAATTGAGACGCGTGATGACGTTATAATATCCAAAATCTAAAGACCTCATCTGGTCTCGTGTCACAATATTGCAAAATCGTGCTTAAGCTGTTTCTCTACAAAAACCCTTTCGATTTAAAATGAAGGAAGCCAAACTTGTACAAGAGCGTCCGCTGAAATTGGCAACATTTGATTGAAACTGAAGAATATTTGATCTAATAATGAATAAACAAGACTATAAATAAGAGCAGATTTTTTTTTTTTTTTTGCTTTCAGTAACAGCCTGCTTCCAAATCTCTGCTGCAGACGGTTTGACCAGAACCAGCCCAGCGGGGCTCTCCTGAATGTGGACCGCGTCGTTCGGTTCAGAGGGTTTGAGAGGCCCGGATGTGTCGACCGTGATGTTAAGAGTCACGTGCTGACCTGGATTTGCTGCATGTGGTTGTGGGAGTTGAAGTTTGCGGAGGATGAGGGATCGCACACGCCCGCGGACACGGCGGTCGCTTGGGTGAGGACCCCGGTGCCGTCGATGGTCTCGGGGAGGTGGGAGGAGTTGGAGGAGGAGGAGGCGGCGGTGGTGGTCGGCACGTAGAGCTCTTGGTTGCCGCCGGGGTCGCTGACCGTCACCAGCGACTGTTTGCCGCCGGCGTCCTGGCCGCTCATGATCAGCTGGCCTTCGGGCGTTACTCCCGTTGCGATGGGGACCGTGTGCGCTCCGGTCAGCCCCAGTGACTCCAGATCCACACTGTTTATAGGGACGAACGTTATGTTGCCGGGCAACCCTACGGGCACCGTGCTGGTGTACGCCGAACCGCCGGCCAACGAGACGCCTTGGATCGACTGAACTTGCCCCGCCTGCGTCAGGATGTCTGTGCCTGCCGTCGTGGCGCAGCTGATCCCGATGCTGCCCTGGCTGCCGTCTTGGAGGAGCTGGATCTGCCCCGTGCCGTCGTCCAACCCCTGCGTCTGGAATCCCGCCAGCGTCCCGTCTGCATTTTGGATTTGGGGGATGACCTGGAAGACGAGAGGATGGCTTTGAGCGCGGTCGTCGCCCTGAACACAACAGAACACCTGAAACGGTGCGTTTTGCCTCTTTTCTTTTCTTTTCCTTTACCTGATACTGAATGCCCGACACGCCGTTGGCTGCAGCCTCAGTCCCAGACGCCGTGACGTAGATGGGCTGGTTGGGAAGGCTCCCGATGGGAAGCACGTACTGCCCGTTGGACGTGACGATCCCGGAATTGGGGATGTGAACGACTCCGTGGTCTTCTTTCCCGGCCGAGACGGGGGTCAACACCTCCCACCGGTCCGAGCCCGTCAACTGGATGGCTGACATGTCTGTCGTCTGGGGGACCCAATCGAAAACTTAAAAGATTAGCAGGGACACAGATCGCACTTTCCACAGGGAGGACGGTGATTCATCTCGGCTTCGGATTGGGATCAGGGGGAAGCAGCCGTGGCTGTATGTCTGTAAATCAGACAAGTGTTCAGATATATGCGAGAATGGTAGTAAAGCAGGGGCGGTGTGTGTGTGTGTGTGGGGGGGGGGGGGGTATCGTGCAGAATTTACCCCGATGCAGAGAAAGGAGAATAAAATAGTCACAAGACAGATGCAACCACCAACACACACACACACACACACACACACACACACACACACACACACACACACACACAGAGAGAGTGAGTGAAGATAACCGGCTCAGAAATGGTGGCGAGCAAGGGTGTGTGTGGGGGATGGGTGGCTATTACAACACAATTGAACGCTACTGTTTTGATTACGGACGCTATCTCCGCCACATCGACGACACCTCTTTCCCCCCCACCCCGAGCCCCGAGGCACCACTCCGGCTATCTCCCGGCGAGCCGACCCAAGTGACTGACTTTCAGCGTCCTACCCACTATGGGCGGGTTTTACAAGGGGTAAAAAGTGGGTGGCCGTTATTGAGGGGGAACACAGGAAGTGTTACGGCTTTCACCCCGTGCCATCACAAAAACATTTTTTTTTTTTTTTTAAAACGTGTGAACTCCTCCGTGCTCTCTCCCTCTCTCTAAAAAAAAACCCCCAAAAAAACTAACAACAAAAAAAAACCCAACACAACCAGAAATCGAAAGCGGAGCCCAAGACAAGACGAGCTCGAAAAAAAAAAAATGTCGGGATACCTGCGTTTCCGCCGCGCCGCCGGGTTGCAAAAACTCGCTTTGACTGCTGTCCACGTCCGCGGACGCCATTTCTTTCTCCCTTGTTTTCAGGAGGCTGCTCTGGCGCTAAGCGGAGAGAGAGAGAGAGAGAGAGAGAGAGAGAGAGAGAGAGAGAGAGAGAGAGAGAGAGAGAGAGAGAGAAAAAAAAAAAAAAAAAAAAAACTCCGTAATCTTCAACCCCCTCGCTGCCGCCACAAAAGCTCGAAAAGCATCCCCACTCTCCGGGTCAAAAAAGGAGCCGATCGCGAAAACTCCCCAACAACTTCGCCTCGGGAGATTTTTGTTGTGTTTTTTTTTTTTTTTTTAGGTGACACCACCACCACCACCACCACCCACCCCCACCTCTCTCTCTCTCTCTCTCTCCCCTCCTCTCGGCCCGAGACCGACTGTTTACTTTGTCAACTCCGCGGCTAAAGCTAGCTCGGTCAGCTAACCATATCTAGCCTCGTTAGCAAAGCAGAGAAGATAAAAAAAAAAAAAAGGGAAAAAAAAAAAAAAAAGACGCAGCTCGCTTCCCTTCAACAAAACTCACCAATTTAAGTTGCACGCTTCGACGCGCTAAATGTTTACGTACCGGTTACGGCGGGAGTGGTAGTAACCGGGAGGATTTATCGGATCAACTAAACTCCGAACATGATTATTTTATCAAAGGCGGGCTAGTGTTGATCGGTGAATTCGGGTCGATTTTTTTTTTTTTTTTTTTTTCTTTTTTCTATTTTGATTGACGGTGCGGGAAACACAAAAAGGTGGGACTAACACGCTTGACCGTCCAATTTGCATCGCATTACAGGACGTCCCGCCCTTCTTGTCTCGCGCCATTGGCTGAGCGGCAGCTCCGGTGAGACGTCAGTGGCCGAGCTCGGGTGCCAATCAATTTTTTTTTATTTTTTTTATTTTGTAGGGACGTTGTGTTTCCTGTTTGTCGAACGAGACGAGAAGGAGGAATGCAGTTGTCGAAATTTCGACAAATACTTGGAAATGCTTCGCTGTCGGTACATAAAGTACACTTTTTTTTTTTTTTTCATCATTTCATGGAAAATAAAGTTTCGCATTCGGCATTTTAATTGTTTTAATGCGTTGCCTTTTTTTTTTTTCGCGCTAATTGTAACAGACGTTGCAACGAGAAACCGTTTTGGGTTTTTTTGGGTTTTTTTTTTAAAGTTTTGAGTATTTAAATTCGCTGTAAATCATCAGATGTCCTACATTTTACTACAACCAGGCACGATTTTTTTTTCAGCCTTAAACTAACCAGTTAATTAAATAATTTCCATTAAGATTCGAAAGTGCCTCTTTTTACGTAATTTCAAGTCATCTTTGGGCAAACTGAGATTCTCAAAACAAAACGCACTCAAGTGTTTCAAGATGCAAAAGTTTTAGTCTTTCCGTGCCCATATGAACTGGTTATTGTTCAGCTAAATCATAGGGGAATATTGTCTCACAACAAGCTGCAAAATCATATAATGTATTTAAAGTTTAAATGTATAATGCAACACGGACAGTAAAGAATTAAAAAAGGAACATTTAAATCAAGTTTCCCACTTAAGGTCATACTGAACTGGCCTTTTGGGTATAACCAGGGGGCCCAAGGAGTCAGGGGGGGGGGGGGGGCGGGTTTTATCCCAGCAATGTAATATATAGCCTGTCCCAGAAACTATTCAAATTAGATGCAGAAGAGACATGAGGACGAATGAGACGAAGCCAACATCGCAACATTAAATGGTGTCAAAAAGATGTTGTTTTTTTCAAATCAATAAGTTGATTTTTTTTTTTTTTTAGAAATTATTTTCAAATGATAATTCCATACAAAACTTTTCAGTACAAAGTGGAAACTGTACATGGTAAGGCAGTGAACTCACCCAAAAGTCCATTCAGTAGCTGTTCTGATATCGACTGCATCACACAATCTGCCTCAGCAGGTGAAATGGTCAAATGTTTTTTCCCAAAGAGCTTTAATGTGTTCAAGCTTAAAAGTACGCTTAGATTTTTTTTTAAAAACAACAACTTTCTTTGACCTAGTTCTATTAAAATAAAATGAAAACAAGGAACTCTGTAATTTTACTGCAGTGTGATTAATGATTTTTTTTTTTTTTAACTTTAAAATGAAGACAATTAATTGAATTAACAATTGCAATAAATGTATATACTTGCTCTCACTCATTGTTGTGAGTTTTGTCTCCGACACACAAAAGAGATGTATAAACACACAACAGAATGACGGGGTTATCTCGATTTATTGAGACGTGCATATTGATGAGTGATATTTATTATATATTGGCTCCCTTAGGTTAAAAAGATTTCTGTTTTACTCCGAAGTGTGGCACAATGTTTGACGAGGAGATGGTGAGCACTCTTGGAAAATAAAAGACATTCACACTGTGGAAGCAGTGAAGCACAATGTGTCCAGTCCAGATGATCCACAAAGAAGCATTGTCTCATTACGCAGGGTGGAGATCTTTTTTTTTTTTTTTTTAAACTAGCCCAAAGTAAGTCAATAACAGCAGATTGTATAACATCATTCTCTGTTCAGGTGTCTGATCAGGCTGCCAGGGAGGCCGGCTTTGCT
The DNA here is from genome assembly GCF_029030835.1 of Brachyistius frenatus. NCBI lineage: Eukaryota > Metazoa > Chordata > Actinopteri > Embiotocidae > Brachyistius > Brachyistius frenatus. The sequence goes on along the minus strand of NW_027210666.1, from coordinate 2,040,659 downwards.
CTTTCTAAAATAACAATGTCTCTCCAGCTCGCAACACAATACAGTCCGACCCAGTGAAACACTGACTTGACGGTTTTCGTTCTCTTCGGTGTAGAAATGTTAGTCATGTTCGGTCAACACGGAGTCTTGTAGCTTTGCTGTGCGGACCATAAAAGGGTAATTAAGGGAAGGCTTCAATTAATTTTGAAATTTGAATCTCCTTTTTAATTTTAAGGGAAGAGATCTAAAACCAATTAATCTGCATCAGACTGTGACTTAACACTCATTAGAGATTTACTGATCCAGCGCAGTCTTTAATAAAGCACTAATTAGGAGGCTCATCTATTCATCAGCCGTTATTACTCAGATTTTCTGAGATAAACTGCAACAGAAAAACTTCTTTCACGGGAGCTTTTTCACTTAACATCAAAACAGCGTCACGCAGGTTCAAATCACATGAACAGTGGCAGAATTATTACAAAAGAAAATGTGCATTGTACTGCAGTTCCCTATATAATTTTCCTTTAAGTTCCACCTTCCCTCCAACATGGTTTGGTAAAAAAAAAAAAAAAAAAAAAGACTGGTTTGAACATTTGAATGTATCATTTGATCGTAATCACGTTAACAGAAGACTGTGGCCGTGAGTGGATCCATTGAATTTAAAAGAGTAATTGGAAAACTAGCAGACAGCGCAGCTCCCCGGGGGCCCGACTAAACTGTATTCTGAGTTCTCCCCCTGGTGATCGCATGGTCTCCTTATTTCTTTTTCGGTGCATTGGGTGTGTTGAATTTGAAAAAGATAATGTCCCCGTCCTCCACGATGTAGTTCCTGCCCTGCTGCCTGTACTTCCCGGCAGCCTGAGACAGAAAAAGATGAAATCAAAGACGGAATATTGTAATTGTATTCAATGTTTCCCAAAGATTCAACGGTTATCAACGGGAATACAACCTAGCAGCGATTCAGGCATATAAATAGGCTCCACACAAACACCCACCTTGGCTGCATTTTCACTGCCCTCTTCTTTGAAGTCGATGTACTTCATCACTTCAGCCATGATGAAGCCTTTCTCAAAGTCAGTATGGATCTTTCCGGCAGCTTGCGGAGCCTTGCTACCTTTCTGTTGGAGCACGGCAGAACAGACAATCTCAAAACACATTATCTGAAATATATTAACAGAACAAACCTCAGCACAAGGGTTTGTATCCCGATATGATCAATATATGATGTCGATGATTTGAGTTAAAAAAAAAAAAAAAAACAGTTCAACCGAAGAGAAACGCATGAAACAAATAATTAAAAAAAATCTTTAAAAAGCAGGATTCAATTACATTCTCGTACGCATACGAGTGTATTTTCACTCACCCTGACGGTCCATGCTCGCACCTCATCTGGTCCCGCTGTGAAGAAGTATTCCAGCTGCAGTGCTGCATAGCCGGCCTTTATTATTTTGGTTAAAACACTAGAGACACACAGACCAATAAGAATAACTAGTTATGACGAAGCAGCTCAAGCGAACGTACAGTTTATTTTTAAAAGGTGTATTTAACGATTAAAGCTAAACATCTTTAATTTGTTTGAACAAGTATGGTCGAGTTATTTTAAGAACAAATTAATTTGATTTATTTTAAGAACACAAATCAATTATTTGAATCAACTTGTTACTGACCAGTTTATATGTACAGAGTCAATTTTAGGGTTTGCTGCTCACGTTTTGTTTTTAAACTGAATATCTTTGTATTTTGGACTGTTGATTGAACCTTCACAAGTTAGGAAGAATATTTGATAGACTGAATGTATGAATCGTATGAATAACTGGAAGACCAATCACAAAAAACGAGAACCTGATAAAAACAGATTCTTTTGGTGATGTGGCGAGTTTTTGTCTGACCTCTGCGTCTTCTGTTCCTCGCAGTATTTCTTCTTCTCCTCCTCTTCCTCCATGTCCAGCAGTTTAGACTCCAGAGCTCCACTCACAGGAATGACGAGAGCACCGGGATCATGAGCATCTACCCACTCCTTGATCTTTGCCAACCTGAAGAAAACAGGCAGCAGGGGCAGTTACTCTGAGGGATCAGAGAGACCTCCAAGCAACCGAAATAATAATCTAATCTACACACAGCAAACATACCACTTGTTCTTTTTTCGGATGTAATCCTTCTCTGAGAGATTAACCAGGTAGATCATGGGCTTGGATGTCAGAAACAGGTATTTGTTCAGTACCTCAATCTGTGGAGAGAATAATAATTTTTTTTTAAATTTAAAAAAAATCAGGAGTTTATTTCTGAAAAAGACATTTCAAATATTTTCTCAGGGACATACGTTATGTGACTGAAAAGATAATGGACATTTTATCCCAGTGAGTCTCATCTATTCATGCAGTAAAGACCAAAAAGATAACTTTGTTTTACAGTAAAACAACCCACTGAGAAAGCAAAATTACATCATATGCCAATCTCTGTGTTTCCATGTACCTGGCGTTATATATTTTAAAAGGGGGGAAAAAAATTAAATTATGAATAAATAAAATAAAACCATGAAAAGATCACAAAGTCTTTACACTAAGCAGAGGCAGGTCTGTCCCGACTATTACATAATCTCTAGGTCATTATTATTTGAGCTTACTGCGGTCTTTTTGCAGTATCGTTTTCATTCATCTGTATAAAAACAGCAGGACGAAACTAACAGAAACGTCACACTTCCGCGTTATTTTCTAGCATTTGAAGTTTGACTGACGATCTTTTAAATGACATCGTCTTGTTGCATCCAAAGTGCATTTAAAACGGGGGACTAATCACTTCCAAACGCATCACACGAACACAATACAAACATCGTTACCTCTTTGTCGTTCCAGTCATGGTAAAATCGGACGGGTTTCTTCTCATCCACCACCCAGCTCCTTATCTTCACCATGATATCCTGAAGCACCGAGCAGCGGGTCAGGTGACGGAGAAACACTTTTTCACTCGAGCAGCGACGCAAATGTGAAACAGGACAACAAGATGCATGAACACACTTGACTTACATATTCAGGTTTGAGTTTCTTGTCGCTTCCTCTGACGGCGGTCTTCTCCAGTTTGTCGATGATCGGGGCGATCGTTTCCTCGTCCTTTAGTCGCAGCTCCTCATGGATTATTTCAATGTCCCTCACTGGGTCAACGTTGCCCTCCACGTGGATAATATCCTCATCGTCAAACGCACCTTAAAAACGCACAAGTGTTGGCAGCCTGTGATAAATACAATTATATAAATCCAAGAAAAGACATCACATCGGAGAAGCGGAAACCAGAAAATCATTGGTGTTTTTGCTTGAAAAATGACTGAAACAATAAATTCTAGCTTTACAAAATACTTGGACTGAACGCTGTCTGAATTGTTTTCACCCAATGCAGCTGTACAAGACTTTTTGCTAAATAAAATAGTCTAAAATGATCAAAACTGCATTCATATTAGAAACTTGCTCAAAGTACAAGGCCTTCATTGCCAGCTGTCAATAACTGACAGCTGGCCACGGATTCTTTACAGCACTATCAGAGAGTACTTTGATTACAGCAGTGTTTGTGTAAGACTTAGGTGCACATATTTTGTAACTTTTCAATACAAATTCTTCAATTTCACACCATTATTGACCATTATTATTACTACCATATCTGTATAAAACTTTAAAAAGAAAAAAAAAAAAAAGAAGAAGAAAAGTGGAACATCTAGAGCAGATAATGAACAAACAACACCCACACAGCCTAAAGACAAAAACTTGTTAAAGAAGTTCTCCAGGAAACAAATACAACCATCAGATCAGGGAAAAAGTCATTTAGTTATAATTTGATGCTCTCCACAATAATTTGGTGCTGCACCTAAACCTTACAATAGGAGCGAAAACCCTGTAAAGCAGTGTTGTTACAGGAATAACATGACAAGAGTTTTTTTTTTTTTTTTTTTAAAGTGGGCCTTATTCCCCTTTAAGAAGTGCAGTAATGCCTCCGGCCTGCGCTCCCGGGACACCTGTGCTCTCCTGTTGGGTTTGTCGCTTTACGGCAGCTGCAGTACCAACGACAACTCACGGGTCATGTGGAAGATGCCGTCACAGGCGCTGATGTGGGAAAGGAAAGCGTTTCCGAGTCCCTGTCCACAATGAGCTCCCTTCACCAGACCAGCAATGTCCACAACGTTTAGGAAAGCGGGCACCTTACTAGGGGAGACAAAAAGTGACGGAAGAATGATCGATGAGCGAGAAATCCATTGATGTGTTGGGTGAGTTACATCAGCTGTCGGTACACACACACACACACACACACACACACACCTGACTGGTTTGTGGTACTGGCATAGGAAATCAAAGCGATCATCGGGGACCGGTACCCTGCTCTCATTTGGGTCTATCGTGCAGAAGGGGAAGTTTTCGGCAGCGGCTTGGCTTTTGGTCAACACATTGAAGAAGGTGGATTTCCTGCAACAGAGTCAAGGAGAGTGTCAACAGAAAGGAGGACCCCCAACACTCGTTTCCTTTCACCCCTGACAAAAATACGACATACGAATAGTCACGTTCCTTACAACGCGCTCTTACCCGACATTAGGTAATCCCACAATCCCGATTTTCAGAGAAGTTCCGAATCGTCCGATTAATGGAGGCTGTTTCGGGGCTTCTCCCTTTTTCGGAGGCATCTGAGACAAGTTCAAAACAAAAGCTGGTTACAATCACGAGACAACAAATATTGGACACCACGCTTCTTCTTTTTTTAAACCGGTGACGCTAAAAGTGAATCACTTTTGTGCCTCCAGTCTGCTTGACTGGCTCCACTGAAAAAAAAACAAACGTGCAGAAGGCAGCTCGGTCATTCAAACGCAACATGCTAAAGTTAGCTGCTGGCTAACTGGAGCCGAGGCTCGCCACGCGAAAGCCCAGAATATATCTGATTTAAACAAACATTCCTGTCTGCATTTGTTCACTCGTTAAAAAAAAAAAAAATGGCCTGAAAACTATTTTGCTGAGAAATCGACTCTTTTGCTACCTTTATGTCTATTTTTGTGTTGCGTGATCTCCACCACTCCCGATATCTGCTCACACCGCCGCTCTACTGAAAAGACAGTTCGGACAGGAGGAAAAACAAAGCGGAAGCGTTTTGACGTGAGGGGTCTCTGATTGGTCAGATGGGAGAGCTGAAACGGCGCGTCACAGACACGTTGACCGACTCACTTTACCAAATCAAATATCTAGATACTGAGTTTTAATTGTCTGCTTTAAAATTGCATGTCCTACATTTTTAGGGCATATACACTTTAAATCGGCTGATATATATATTTATTTATTTTTTGTTATTACTCTGCTGTCTGTCTTCCCGTGTTGCATCGCTAGAAGTCGCCATGTTGCGGGATGCGTTCAAGTACACGCAAAAAAGCCCATAAGTAGACCGTCATAGGACACATCTCCATACTTAATAATACCCGATGATTAATACGGATCTCGTAATTACAGGTGCCATGTCGTGACGTTTACCTGTTTTAATGTTGTAAATGCAAGCCTTTATATTAGCAACTTATTTCAGACCATCTCTAGTTTCACGTCAACATGAGGATTTGATGCTCGTCTTGCTCTTAGATGATACTACACTGAATATTATGGAGGTTTTGGACAAAGACAACATTTGTAGATATATCAATTTGGGTTTTAGGAAACGGTGATAATTTTCTGACACTCTGTAAACCAACCAATCAGTTAATTGCATCCATCAGTGTTTTGATTCCTTACATTTGCATTCAGCGACTACTTCAGTTCACACTGGAGCTGTAACAGAATTTGTAACTATAAAGTGTCATAAAAAAAGAGATCACAATGACTGTGCATGTGTAAAGATTAATATTTTCATTTGTCACTAGAATAAATCCAAATGTTTGATGGGACTTCATAAAACCAAGGGGCAACGCATCCACTGCAGTCTATAATACTATGAATAAACGATGCAACAAATGACCCAAGGATGTTTTTTTTTTTTTTTTTTTTTTTTTTTTTTATTGCTTATATACAACAAACAAAAATGTACTTTTCCACCAGGTAAAGGCAAAATCAATAAAGTAACATGGCATTTAAAAACTGTCAAAGAGCAAACTAGGATCTTGACAGTTTAAGAAGTCACCTACATATGAAGAGCAAAATGAGAAGTTGTACTAAAACAGACTCCTTTGATAAAAAAACAAATCAGTCGAGTCGATACTAAACGAGCCAGCCCTTCGTTCAGTTACCGCTGCCAAACAGGCTGTAACTTCAGTTCCTTTTTGTTGGCTGGTGGGTTTCAAAAAATGACAGATTTCCAAGAAAGTGAGGTTAAAAGTGATTCATATTTAAACAGTTCTGGAGCACTGGTTCATTTCCACGTCAGTCCATTTTCTGACATTAAAATTTTGTCCAAACTCTGTTTTCAGGAAACTTCCTACACGCTCAGAAACGAGCATTTCAGCACTGATGTTGCAGTGCTCAGACAAACCACCTTTTTAGGAAAATTGTGTTTAACGTTTCATACATAATAAACAGATCCAAAATTCCTATTACCTTGATAATCTGGTCAAAACGTAAAAAGAAAACAAGCATCCAAACAATAACACTGCTGTTGATTCTTCTTTCACTTCTCAGTAGTGACCTGTAAAAAGAAAGAAAGAAAAAAGACTGATTACTGTTGCAGTGACAACGTGTGTGTAAATGTGATATCAATATCTGAATTTCATATAAACTGTAAATGCTCTAATCCTTGCGGTCCAATGTCAGAAAAACATGATTCAAACATACGTGGCGAGTAGGACCGTGATCGAGATCGGGAGCGGTACCCTCTGCTGTAGTAAGGAGATGGAGATCTGCGTCTGCAGGGGGAAAACAAACACTTTCATGAGTACCACCTCTTTCTGGACCACATCAGTTTAAGTCCGTTTTAAAAGCTGCATGTGAAAATGCATCAATAGTTATGAGATACTGGAAAAGGAACTCGCCTGTATGAACGGTACTCTCGGTCGTCATAACGATCATAGTCACGATCATAACCTCTGTCGTAGCCTCTGTCGTAGCTCCTGTCGTAATCCCTTGATACGCGACGTGAGGAACCGCCGCTGCCGCCACCACTACCGCCGCCGCCACCGCCTCCACCACCGCCGCCGCCGCCGCTACCGCCGCCACCACCGCTGCAAAGGCGTAGAATAACCCATCACCTTTATTGTTTCCTCTGCCAGGAGTAACAATAATAATAAAAAAACAAAAAACATTCCTGCTCTAACAACAATGCGTCCAGGTTCACAAACACTCACTATGTTGGCCGACCCATGTAGATTCCAGGAGTGGGTGTGTGGGCGCGTTTGGTAATTGAGAAATCCACTCGGATCCTGCGTCCATCGAGCTCCATGCCGTTAGCACGCTCCTTGGCCTAAAACACAACAACAACATCATCATGGTGAGAAGTAGACTTTTTTTTTATCCATTTAACTTGACTCCAATGAATTACAGAGATTTAAGATAAATAACCCTTTTAAGTAGGGGTCTGGACCTGTTAATAAATCATTCTAAATCCTAGTCAAAACATCTTTCACATCTCTTTTTCTGTCAGTAAACATGTTTCCTTTCTCATTTATCCATTATTTACATTAAACTTCTTCAAACAATGCAAAACATGAATCTGCCCGAAATGAGTTAAATTTGTTATTCTATATTATATAATATATATATGATATATATATATTATTCAAGTACTTAATGACATAAAAAAATGATTTACTGTGAAAATAGGAGGTAGAGGTCAACATTATTAAAATATTAAATACACGTCCCTGTCTTATCCTCCTTACCTCCTTAGCGTCTTCAGTGTTCTCAAAGTAGACAAAGGCAAAACCTCTTGAGCGACGTGACTGCTGATCATACACAATGTTGACATCACTCAGTGGGCCATATTTAGAGAAAACCTCCCTCAGGTCCCTCTCAGTGGTATACAGACTCAGACCAAACACTCCCAGACACGTGTTGGGGTCTGGGTTGGCCTGTGAGAGTAAACAAGAGTCAGAAATCTGTAAAATGTAAACAAAAAACAAAAAAAAAGCTGTTGATAAATGCATGGATGGATGATCATAACCGAACAAATAAAGTGCTGTTTTAGTATAATGTGACATTTTCGAGGTTTAAGAAGAGAAATGTACACCGTGTGAAGTGGAAGAAGCACTTTACCCTGTTGCCAATGTGTCTGCGACGATTTGACATGGGGGAGCGGCTATGGCTCCGACGCCGGCGGTACTCTGAACTACGAGATCGACTCCTGGAACGACGTCTGCGGGAGCGGGAACGAGAACGCGAGTAGTGCCTGCGGGAGCTTCGGTGGGACCGAGACCTGGGGACAGAAACACAACTCTGAGATTGGACACAAAAGCTTCCGAAATATAGTTTTGGAGTCTAAATGTCCGAACCGACTTTGAAAACGCTCTCTTCGTGTGTGTGTACATTATAAAACTTACCTGGATTTGGACCTGGATCGAGAGCGAGATCGGGACCTGGAACGACGGGAACCATCTTTGGAGCGTGCTGGTGAGCGGCTGGTGGATTTCACCGAGCCTCGAGGGGACGCACTCCTCGAACCAGCCCGCGAGTCCTGGACAGACCACACAGAGGTCAGAAACACCCTAAAGCCATACAACAAGAATAAAGGGCCAGGAGGTGACCGCGGACACCTCTTTCATGCCCCTTTCAGAAGGTGTTCACCAACATTAAAGACGTTTAGCAGGTTTGACATTAATTAAGAAATTTGCATGTATATATATAAAAAAAAAAATCATATATTGCAACAGATAAGTTCATGTAGAAATTAAGCAATTTAGCTGAAACAGATTGCACAAAAGTTAATCTAAAAGGAATGGAGGGATTGACCAGTCTTGATAGAGAGGGGGAAAAAAAAAAAAAAATTGTGCATGCTTAAGAGAAAGTAACAGGATGAAATAAGAATAATAACATAGCAGGCTGTTAGGAATTTACTCATACCCTGGTAAACTTCTGATCTTAACTTCATAACTTCTTTTACTTCATTACTTCATAACAACCCTTCATTTCTTCTTTCTTCTGTTTGAAATTATGACTTCTTTTTTCCTCCTCTTCCCCCATTTACCATCTGCCATTACAACACTAGAAGTGGGGACAGATCTTGATCGCTTCTGTTCAGCATCCATTTACATTAGCATGCATCAACACCACCATCAGCGTCAAACAATAACAACTTCACATCTTCCGCCTTTTTCTTTCTTCCAACCTCAACCTTGACAAAGAACAAACAAGGGTGATAAGGCATGTTGGTTTATGTTAAAACCAAAAAAGTACAAAGAAAAAACAAACAAACAAACAACAACAACAAAGCCAAGAAAAAACAACACAGATCAAATTATGTGCACGTTTTTTTTTTTTTTTTTTTTAAATGTTAGCTTTCAGCGGCGTTCATTCATCCTTTAAAACTACAATTTACTGGCACATGTGAACGTAGTAATGACTAAAATATGAAGTAAAAGCATCGTATATCGCCTGGTACATATTGATGATGATTATTATTATTATTATTATTATTATTATCTACCGACTGCTGTACAGGCCGCGTGTTTTCACATTAGCAGGCGTTACCGCTACGTTTTGTTTTTTCTCCACATTTACGATAACTAAGTACATCGAGTATCACCAACGCATACTCAACAGAAAAGTAGTCTTACGTAGGGACAGACTTCTTTCTGCTTTGAAAGCACGTTTTCATTATGTGCAGCCCGTTATCAAAAAAAAAAAAAAATTTAAAAAAAAAATGCAGCTAACCCTAGCTAGCTAACCTTAGAAAGCTTTATTTAAGTCCTCGTGACGTTTATTTTCTTTAAAAAATCACGACTCACCTGCTCCCCGAAGTCTTTCTCGTTGTCGCTCATTTTTTTTTTTTTAAGTAACGAGATGCGTTAAACAGAAACAAGCGTGTGGTGAAGTGGCTCTAGCGATTCATTTAACTTTAACCGCCGAACCCGATTTGCCGCAAAAGCAAAACGCGTCTGTCCCGAACGAGCTTGACGATAGGACGGGTCCGGTGCCTAAATCGGATCGTCTTCCGGTTCCGGTTGGATTTTCTGAATAAAAGTTTCGTCTCATTAAAACTTCTTAAAAAAAACAAAAACGTTTTGCCTTTCGTAATACCGAGAGCAGATATGAACGCAAATTTAGAAATAACCAATGACGGATAAAAAAATAAAAAAAAAATTAAAAAAAGTTTTTAAGCGATAGTGTAAAAATGATTGAATTGTTAATATTTAATATTCATCCCTACATTTTAGGCAAGAATGACGTTTTAATGTTAACGTGTTTTCCGAAGGTCCTCTTTCTATAATGCTTTCAAGGTGCACCGTTTGTGTTCTCACGTGCTGATATCCTGTATATGGAGCCACAATTTACCAAATAACATTTTAGATGACAGAACATTTTTTTCAAGTGTGTTTACAACTATTTATTTGGTAAATTTGACTTAAATCCAAACCAGGAGTTGTACTTTCTGGGTTGCATTACAATCCCAGATGTAACAGCCTACCAAGAGGGTTTAGAGGCGTAATATACTATTAACAATAATGTGACCATTTACATCATAATATAGTTGTTAGGTAACCTCATCAAGCTTTATACAAACCCTCTGGTAGCACTGGCTGAGTTATTCAATATATTAAACTCCCAATATTAAAAAAAAAAAAAGCAATAATTTATTACAGGGGGAAAATGAAACATTTTTAAACATGATTACAAACATGCATGTGTGTACAGTAGTTCGCTAATGGAGTACGCTATAATCTAAGTCTTTGTAAAAGCCCTAAACAGCCTCCTGTAGTAAGTTCATTGAAAAGATTCGGAGATCTAACAGCGCTTCATGATTAATACGGAGAAACAAGTATTGAGACTCCATTCATAGAGTAAAAACTATACACACACACTCCAAAAACACGTTCTCATTCAAATCAAACACCTTCTCAGTCAAGTCATAAATAATTGTAAGACAAACATGTTAATACGACAAGCACTCAATCATGCACTATTTGTCAAAAAAAAAGGTCTGAGAGGAGGTATTTCAAAGTCATTGTCTACATTTCACAAAGAGATCGAGTTTCAGTGACTAAATCTTATTGTAGTTTTTTTGTCATTCGCTCTGCTGATTACAACGAGGAGGGGAACAGCCAGATTACACAGAAATATCACTGACCTGCAATAATCCATTTCAATGAAATCTCAGTCCTCAAAACTAACCTGGTTTTTAGCTGTAAATAACCAAGTAATTTCCCCAAAGACAAAAGCATGCTGAGCAAAGGGTGAGAGGGCTGAAGGCACTTCAGGCAGTACTTCAAACAGTAAACTTAACAATCCAAAGTCAGTAAAAAGCAATTCGGTCAGTAGTGCCAAAGTCTGTGTAAAACACACACTTCTTACATCCCAATAATGTCTCCAATTACAACTCAGAGATTAAATTGTCAATATGTCCCATCAGGAAAAGAGACAATTCTTAAGACTAGTGTTTGACATCTCCAGATCAGAGGAGCGACTCTGGGTTAGATCTCAGTCTGTAAAGTCCACTTCTTTGGCCCACGTTTTCTTTTTGTCTTCAACATGTAGTCACTGTACACAGACGTTGCTTCCACTGACAGAGTGTCTCTTGTTAGGCAGTTAGCATTGAGATCACAGCGATCCTCTATAGCAGCTTCTGATTGAGGATCTCCCACATCATTAACTTCCTGAAGAGAGGCATGTGGCACTGTGAAGTAAGAGGCAGATTATAATTTTAGTTTATATAAAAATGCTTAAAAAAAACCCAGTTAAAACAGAGCATTACTATATTTAAGATACACAGCTGTAGATCTATATGGAGTTGGTTTTATATACATGGCACCCCTTTAAAAAAAAATAAATAAATAAATAAATCTTGTACAAGTACATGCACATGTGAATGTTGGTACAACTTCCTCCTAAAGGCTTCACATGCCGTAACATGGCAAGACATGATGCAATACACCAGCAAAAGCATGGAAAAAGAAAACTGTTAGCATATGAAGAAGGAAGGAAATAAATGTGACACATTGAGCCGTTAAAGAAAACAACGCATTTGGTTTGTACACAAGAAAACCCCACAGGGTCCTTTTAAATGAATACAAAACATATACCTGTTTAAAGGTGAGAGGTCTTCCTTTTGCGAGATAGTCAGCGTATTTACAGGCAAAAACACCACAGTCACTCCCATTCTTCTGCTGGGGAATTTCCTATACGCATAATGTAAAGTTGTTAATGTCAAAGTGAAGGATAAAATGTTCAAAGTGTTACGTCGTTCATCACAGTTTGACTTACAGTAGCCCTCAAGCTTCCAACAGTCCATTTGGCACCGTCAAGCTCTCTCCCTTTCTTTGCTTTGTGTTCCTCTATAAGGTAGAGTCTGGAAAATCAGCACAATGATATCATTCATTATGTAATAGTCCAAAAAGAGAAATGTCAAAAAAACAAAACAAAAAAAAAAAACACCATTGAAGTTCAGATAAATGGGGCTTAAGAAGTGGGACTCACAATAAAAGGCTACAGATGTCATCATGTCTCTGGCCCATTGAGTCATATGACTTCACTGTCTTTGACTTCAAATCTATCACCTGGAAAGAAAGAGGCGAGAGGGATTAAAACATGAGATGACTATTAAAGTATAAGCTGCATATTTGTGCTTAAAACACAGGGGGGTTTAATTTCGGTTTTGACACAGATCAACAGAAAATACATGTTAAAGTCAAGGATTATCTACAAATTTGTACAATTTGACTCTTTTTTTCCCCCCCTCCAACTGCAGTGAGGCAGCAAGAAACAAATAATAAATCCATATTCACTGATGGTCCGAGTCTGACTCACAGCCATTGCCCAGTGCACGCCCAGATGCAGAGGGACCAGAAGGAGGTCAAAGAGGAAGAGGTCCACCGCTTTGGTCCAGCGCTTCACAGCAGCATGTCCTCCAGCCTGCCCGCCTCCTCCACCCCACAGCTTGGGGAAGAAGAAAGTGCTGAAGGAGTAGACTTTTAATCGTCCTGCTTCATCGGAGCACCGCTCCACGACCAGGGACAGGTAGAAGTTCATCACCTTGGTAGAGAAAGCGAGCGACACATGGATAAACAATACTGACAAAATCCTAGAGAAAGCATATAGCTTGCTTTTTCTGACTCTGCAAGCAGCTGTGCTAATTTATTGGTTTCTTAGTTGTGTTAGCAACAAATTAATATATAAATAGTATAGTAAAAGGCTTTTTCACACTGTACTGCTCACATTTGTATTCACCACATTTTGCAATGCTAATTTGGGAAAGCAGGTCCAGCAAAAAAATGTGTTTCCACAGCGACAGTCTGCAGGAGCTGCAGTCTATCAAACACGGACACAATGCACATAATTCTTTATGAACCGTGTATCGGCGTTATAGTTGCCGTAAACTGTCTGGTTTGTGCAAACGGTGTATTTTTGGCAAAATTATAAATGACAATAAAGCGATTTTGACGAAATGTCTCTATTTTAAACCTAAAACAACAATGACAATTTATATATTTTTTTTACATTGATATAATTAGTCAATTCTTTAACTGAAAACGTGCCTTTTAAAACTGCTGGCAGGTTGTGGGGTTCAGTGGTTTCATAATACACAGATTCAAGTGCAATAGGAGGGTTTTGAAGGGTACAATTAATCTCAGTAGACATGATAGATATAAAAGCGCTCATTCGACGTCTCACCTCATCGTTGAGCCAGCCGCCTTCCTGCAGTGTGGCCAGGTCTCTCTGTGTGATGCGAAGTTTGAAAGCTGCACTTAGTACCAGGTTGGGGTCCCTCTGAGCCAGCGCGCTACTCAACTCCGCTGCCATTTCCTAAACACAGAGACAATCCATGCATGAAGTGAAATAAACTGCATCCACGCTTTATTCAACACAGGCAGACATCATTAAACTGCAAAACATTTCATCTCACCTTGGTCAGCCTGGGGATGTCCTCATCACTGTGCCTTGTAAGTGCTGTGTGTGCAGAGTGTGTGTCAGCCTGGCTGACAGCGGGAGTGTCTCTGTCCACGAGATTGAGGCGAGTAGCTACTTCTGTGGAAAGGTCCAACTCTGGTGCCGGTTTCTGCTGCAGCACAGGTCCACATTACAGACAGGGCATATTTTCATTTCAAGCCAGAATTATAACTTAGTGAATGCTTTGACATGTCAGAAGAGAGAAATGAATACCTTTGTATATCTAACAGGCTGTGTGTCCTCAAAGGCTCCACTGAATGACTTACTAAAAGTAAAGCCACCCCACCTGATGATGAATCATGTAGAAGTTAGACAAATAATAACTCATCATTAATTACGAAAAAACACATTTACACAAGCGGTACAACACCAACCTGTCCTTAGTCGCAGAAGCACTTTTCCATGTAAACATATTCGGTGCAGCTGTGAAAGAGAGACAAGTGTCGGTCGAGCTCGACAGATTCACTGGAACAGGTTTACTAAAGTCAATGTATTTCAACCTATTTTGAGTCAAGTGACTGTGTGGAGAGATCCGTTTATTCACTGAAAATACAGTATAAAATGGGAGCTAATTGGATAATAATAATTTTTTTATAATAATTGGATGATCATTTAAATTATCTTTCAAATATATTTGCTATTTACTGCGATTTTATGGACTAAATGATCAACAGATTAATTTTGGGGGAAAAAAGGGGATTCATAAATAATGACAAAAACTGCAACCTTAATGAGACCTGAACCTCTGAAATAAAAGCATCATATAAAAGTAACAAAGCAAATGAACAGACTACCAAGGGTTGTTTTGGATATAAATAGGTTCCACAGAAGGGTCCCACCTGTGTATGCCACCTTTCTGGGCACTGACTGGAGAGTTTTTCCTGAAGCAGCAGTTTTGTGATCAAGTTGTGAGAGCAACTCACTAGAAGCAAAAGGAAAATGATCAGAAACTAATCAGCTCGTGTCCCGAAGCATATTGTTGATGAAGTTATAAAAAACATACACTCACTCTTGTGGTTTTGTTTGGTTGAAAGGAAGGGGTCGGCTTTTGCTGTATTTCTCTGAGACCATCTCAAGCAAGCGCCTGTAGTGCTCTTTATTATTTTGCTTTATGGCCTAGAGACAAAAACCCAAACACATGATAATTAAAAGAGCCAAACGGTACATACTGTTCAAGCTGGACTCGTGGTGTTATGAGGTGGTGGTGTGATTTTCTTGGTAAATATACTCCAGAGTAAATACATAAAGTTTGAACGCTAAAGTTAAAACCAGTTAACTGTACTCGTGTTAAAGTAACTTTGTATTGTAGTTTACCTCTTCCACGGTAAGACTTGGCTTGTAGCAGCGGCTGTGTCCAAAGCCATTGCATGTTGGGTCGGGATTAGCATTTCCCATCCTGAGGGCCGGCCTCGAGGGCAGCAACTGGAGGGAGCCTCGCCACTCCCTGTCCTTCCCTCTGTCTGGGAGCCCTGCTGGGAGCGCTGTCCCACTGCATTAAAAACAAAGTTATGTACATTAGCAAGGGTGCATGGTCAAAAGTTTATATTCATTGGTAACATGAATGGACAAGGCAGACCGAAAACGGCACGTATAAAGGGTATGCAACAGCAGGTAAATGTATTATATATTAGCAGTGCAGGAAGAATATAATGAAGCTCAAATATTGGATCACTTACCTGTATTTCCTCATTAAAGGAGCTGAAGAGCTCTGAAAGGGATTCTTCCCACCCCTTTCATTCATGCCACTAACTGGTTTATCTGTTCAGAACGAACAAAATAAACCAAAGGACAACGGTGAAATTGATAAAAGGGCTCCACAGTAAAGAGTGTGGAAAAGCCAAAGTGCCATAAATACAGTAAATGGCGCATCATCTATTTTCCTACCGTAACATCCATCCCCACTTACCCATTCTCCACTCAGTACTGATCAGCCATGAGGTGTGGAGCTCATCGATGCCCATCAGAGTGACAGGCTGAATCAACAGAGGAAACGCATGGTAATTATAAGTGGAGAGTAAAACTCGTGTGTAAACGACAAAAGTGACAAACTAGATGGACAATTATGTTACATACAAAATGTTTTTTTTTTTTTGAGAACTTGTGGTCAGATGAGCAACTGATACAAGACAAGAAGTCTACCTGCACTAAACTCCAAATGCACGTGTCTGTATGTAGCAGACAGGGAACCCACCTGTGTCTGTTCATACTGCCTGAGCTTCTCACTCCTGGGTGTCGGCGGTTTACGCAGCCTGAGTAGACGTGCTACCCCAGCCACAGTCTTCTTCACGAAGTTGATCACTACATCTGAAGAGACAAGGGACGCCACAAATCAACAGTCATTGTCGTTCACGTCACAGGGCTGCTGGAAAAGACATAAAGATGTTGTATTTTTTTTTAATCTTACCTCGCTTGCTTCTCTTCGCCTCTACCTGGTCGCCCTGGCCAACGCTGTCTGTAACATACACACTGTAACAGGAGAAAGCAAAAACAAAATAAAAGATCACAACCTGCTTTTTTTTTTTTTTTTTTTTTGCAATAGTGTGAAATCAACATCATGACGACAAATACACTGAGCCTCTCATATATGTTAATATATTCAAGTGTTTTAGTTGTAAGTTCATTCATGTATTTATTTATTTTTTAATTATCAGGGAATTTCAGAGACCTCAGAACAGTATTTGAAAAAAATCTAGGCGAGACGACCTTCGTTGATACAAACCTGTTGGGACAAATAACAAACAGTATTTTAAATCATTAATCTGATACCGCTACTGGACTTTCTTAATCTGCAGGTAATTTAGTAACAGCGACAAATGCTGTCTCCACTAAATTTGACGCCTTCCAACATCTCGTTTTTGTCTAAAACAGTCCGTAACCAAAAGGTATTCAGACTCTCGAGTTAAATTCAGGACGATCTTTCATTAACAAACCGAGATTCAGTCCGTTTAAAAGGAAGGGGACGTTTTCCGTTTGTGATTATTACGACAACTTCACCAAAATAAAAGCCGAAATCTAAACTAATACCACATCTTCGATTTATGATGTTTGGTTGTTTGCGCAGATCGACTCGTTTAAGTTAACTTAGCAGGTTAGATGAACTTCAGCCACCAAATGTTTAAATAACTACGAGGGGATAGTTAGCGTAACGATCATTTCGCAACCACCGACCTCTGGTAGTTCCGTTTCGCCGGTCTGCCGTGGATCTCCTGCCGCCGCGCTGCCGCTTTCAAGCCCGGTCGCGTGGATCGTTCCGCGCCGACGTTCCCTCTCCGGGGCAACTCGGTGGGGTTTTGCCCCGCAGCGGGCTCAAACAGCGAAGAGATGCCGCCAAATATCCATCCGTACATCCCAGACAAATACGAGAAAATGGTAACGAGGTCTTCCGCGCGGGCCAGGACTATTTCTACCCCCCCAGATGAGACGTCAAACGACGACCTACGACACACCGCCTACCGTTACCTTAGCTTAGCGTCGCTATGCTGAAACGCGAAGGATGTGCGTCATTCCGTGTTGATGTTTTTTTTTTTTTTACGTGGTGCGAACGTTTTGTTCACCGGCGGGACAACGAGTGGGCGGGTTTTTTTTTTTTTTTTAAATTTAAGCGCAACTAAACACAAACAGCCCCGGAGCAGAAGCTGCGTTTAAGAATTTATTAGACGAACAATTCCCTGACCTCTGAGGTTAAAGTGTCTGTGGCAGATCAGACTTTCATTGGCTGCTGCCCTGCTCATATCTTTTTCTTTTTTTTTTTACATCGTAATAATGCTCAACATCTTAAGGACTTAAAAGAGACGAAAACTGACTTGGTATCATCTCGTAGCAGTGATTAACAATATCATGTGTGGAAACATTTAAAACACCAGTCTTTAGTGTCCCATAATTTTGAGTTATCGTAACTATCTTTTATCTTAATCAAGCCTCCTCGGATATATTTTGTCCTTTTCCTGGCAGAGAATGTCTGATTTAATAATCATTAATATCCCTAAAAGGTAAATAAACACCCAATATTATTTTGATCAGGACTCATTAAAATTAAATCAAGATACAATGCTCCTGGTCTGATTGTTATGATTATCATTCGTATAGCTATATAAAAATCTATAAAGCTATATAAAACGATACAAAAACACATGGTTCCCCTTGATCCAAGAAAGCACTGACTAATTATGTTAATCTTTTATTTCCAGTATGAAACCAGTGCACATTTGGACACGTCAATGAACATCAGTCATATTTACACGACAAAAAGGATATAAAACATTAGTAGAAAAATAACAAACTGCACTATTTAAAGCGACAAACATTTGTTCTTGCAGCGACTTAAGGGAGCATCAAAATACAGAGGTGCGGACAATAGAAAAATTACATCGGAAAATATAAAAAAAATAATTTATATACTTATAAAAATCACTGGTAATCAAAAATTCAACAAGTGTGATACTTTTTACATGGGGGTAAGGCATGGACATTTTTGGAATAATATGGAGACAAATTCAGTCGGTCAGTGGTCGGACTACTTTGGGTCGGGCTGGAGGGAAGACGAACCTAAAAGGACACAAACGCATAGATAATATTAGAAAAGGCAAACAAACAATAGTAACCGAGCTACAGTTAACACAAAACCAGTGCTAATGCTCTCACTTGGATTTATTTGAGTAAACATTTTAACCACTTTTCCAACTGGCTGCTGTTAACCTCGGCTAATAAAACATTGTTCATCAGGACAACTGTGCATTTCTTTAAAAAAAATAATGATGTATTAAAATACAACATCATAAGGTTTTGTAATCAAAGAGAGTCATATTTTTTTCCGAAGTAAAGTAAAAGCAGTGTAACAATAAACAAGTTAGAAAACATCTTCAGATGACTACGTCCCACCTCCAGCCTAAATACAGGAGAGTAATCCAACAGTGAAAGAACATGCAAAGCAGATCTTCCAACATCAACAAAAATACACATGAAACAAGACATGGAAAAAATTCAGCTGTAATGAAAAACCAGACACATGATCAGCACAGCTGTCACTCTCTGGTCTCAGAGTAAATGCTCTGCAGGGTTTTGTTACCTTGACCCATATTTTCTATATATCCAAGCACATTATATTTATTTATTCAGTTGAAGTGCACAATGTTTTTATTTAGAATATGAATGCTCAAATAAAGTAAGAATGTTTTCAATATAGAAAACAGTTATCATTAGCCTTGTATGTCATCAATGACTGCTTTATCATTTCTCAGGCATAAATGAGCACAACTTCTCAATACAATGGTGGTCATTGTCATCAAATCCAAGTTGTAGGAATTTCCCCAGCCATCAGATAAAAATACCTCACAGACAAGCTAATTGATATATGATGTCAACCAAACCTGCAGGGCATGTACGTTCCAGACCAGAGTGTTGTCATCTCTATTGTACTTCACTCAGTGACTGCTAGCAAGTCAGTCCTGTGAAGTGCATTGTGCTGCTTTATTGTTTGGTGGAGTGAGTAGGTTACACTCACACTCACCTGGACCATAAAGGTAAAGGGGCGACAAGCAGCTCAGGTACAACCACGTCCTATTCTCCTGCAGCCAGCGCTGCCGATAACCAATCATATCAGGGGAACAGGCTGACTGTATCCTCCTTTCCTCTTTAGGGAGCAGGGCTAAATGAGTCTTGTTTACTAGGTTGGGAGATGATAGAGCACAGGTTTTGTGGGATTTCGAAACATTTTTCTAAAATGGTCCCCGAATGTGTCAGACCGCCCATCACAAACATCAGAAATTATCCAAGGGTGACTTATTTTGCATCGATCTCAGAAATAGATACAGAAATGTGTTGCTAATGATGGATGAATGGAAAAACACTTTCCAGAAAATAGTGACTTGACTAGGAGACATGCATGTAATGTCGAGATCAGACTACACAATACTTATGTGTTTTAAGAGAGTCATTAGGTGATGATAGTCACCACTTGGCTGTGAGACCTGATTGATAAAATGCTGGTTGACTTGTGTGACAAACTGTACATGTGAGTGTTCAGCCACGAGCGACCGACTCCTGACAGTCCTAACAAGTGTTAGTTTTGTGCATAAAACAACGTTTGCATACACAGAGCCTGCAACTATTCATAGTCACCGACCTTTGGCAGTGAAGTTGGTCAACTAGAGGCTGATGTCACACCCACAGTTGGTTAATATAGTATAATGCTCTTGACACAAAGAGTGAGGAATCATGTCTTTTACTATCACCTGTCAGTTGTTCATAAAAAGTGCTCTGTGGGGCACGATGGTGCTCGATGCTCTTTTTCATCCGGGCTGTTACTAGGCTACGGTGTAGTCTGATGTCAGCATAACCGCTATAAAACATAAACCCAACGATCCGTGACATCTCCCAGTCGGATAGCTCTTGCTACTATTCCTATTAGGTGCCCAGAACCCATCAAGTTGTGCTTGTCAACGTTTGGTTACCATCACCATAGTAATTTCTATCTGGAGCAAAGTGCAATGAATAAAGAGACAGTGAGAAAATCCCTTAACTACTGAACTAAGTTAATCATGCATCCTGTGTTTCCAGCAGCCACTAGATTTATGACATTTTTTTAACAATGTCCTCCCCGGTGGTACATTCAACCCACCTTCACCTTAATGCTGCTCACCTTGCTTGGCTCCCACCAACCGCTGCTGGACTTTCTCTAGATGATGGATATATTCTGTCAGGGATCGCTCTGGATCCTGAGACGTTCCACCTGAATGCACTGAGACCAGAGTGGTACTGGAGTACGACCTGAAGAGGTAAGAGAGCTCATTAAAAGAAAACAAACTTTATTCAAATCAAATATTTATAAAATCGTTAACTTGGGAGTGTCAAAATATAAGATAATTAAATAAAAAGAAGCCCAAACCTGTTGTTCAACCTGAAAGGGGATTTGCTGGGAGGAACAAGAGCTAACACAGTGTCTCTGTGGACGGCATCGCTGTCTCTGTTCCGCGAGGAGTCAGAATTTGATCTTGGCTGCTGCTGCCTTAAAACTTCAGATTTAGGGCCCGTCAGAAACATCACAGTTAAAAATCCACCCACTCGTACAAACACACAGTCAAGTAATACATATTATCAAAAACTGAGTACACAGAGCTGACCTGGTGCATGGCCATTGACAGCCCCAGAAAATGATAATTTTCTGATCGCTTTCTGCCATTTCCTGGTCAGGAAATTCATCCTGTAAAATAGTGTGGATGGTTATATTCATGCACAAGGCTGGGTTTACTGTTAAATCTTCATAGTCTAGGGATTTTTCCTACCTTGAGACAGCAATGACGACTTGTACTACAGCTCTAAATCGTCCGAGGGGTCTGTGTTGGGAGGAGAGGGCGGCAGAGGGTCGTGCTCCCATTCGGGCAATGAGACACAGTGTGGCTTGCTCGCACTCCTGGAATCCTCCCAACAGCAGCAGCAGGTAGCGCTTCTGGTACACCAGAGCTTTCCTGAAGCTTTCAGCACGCAGGTAGCGCCCATACAAACGCTGCAGCTGCAAACCAATGAACAGACGTTTTCCCCATTTTATTACTAAACACTAAATTTGTTAAGTGAAATTGGTCCAACACTGTATTCCACTGATATTAGTACAGAAAACAGCACTTTAACAGTTTGTTGGATTCAAAAATGATGTCACTTCATCATGTGTGTGTGTTTGCGTTTCCTACTGACCTTGCTGCTGCTGGTCACATCACTGACGGGTCTGTTTTCTGTTTCTGTGGTGACCTTGGCGAGCTCGTTCTCTGTGCGACGCAGCTGTCGCTCCAAGCAGCCGAGTCTGTGTTTGATGGTGGCTCTTTCCTGACTCAGTGATGTCACACGCTCTGTCAATTCAGAGTTCTCCTTCAGTAGCGTCTCCAACAGCTTGGATGATGACACGGATGGTGTCTATGGTGAGAAAAGTATGCATTTTACAATTAATACAGACTAAACGGAAGTCAAGAATGAGTGACACGCTTGGTCAAAAAGTTTCTTGTTTTTTCACAACAGAAATATAGTTTCTTTTTATACCACAGGCAAGAAGCACTTGAGTACCTGCTGGTGCTGTTGTGAGATTACTGCCTGGGCACCATCAGTCCGGTAGTTAGTGGGGAGATGCTGTGAAAACGCAGCTTTGTGTTGCTGTCCTGTGGTCTGTCCGGACAGCCTGTGAGTCGCCATCTCTCTCTCGTCTCTTTCCAGCTCTGCCAGAGTGTGCTGCAGATCCTGCATACGCTGCTGGTCCTGCTGCCTCAACAACTCCAACTCGCACTAAAGATAGAAATGTTTGGAACAAGGTGTGTTTGTATGCATCCAAAATGATCTTTGCAAAGGAAGTAAAAATATCAGATATGCTGTAGGTTGATGATATCTTACCAGTTTGTTATTGGTCGTCTCCTGTCGCCTCTCTCTCTCCATCTGCTCCTGCATCACTTTCCTCTTTTCTCTCTCCCACTGCTCCTCCATCTCTCTCTCCTTGTCCTTCAGCAGTCGGAGTCTCTCCTTCAGCTCTGCCAGTTCCACCCCTTGGTGTCTGGAACGCTCTCGCTCCACCTCTAAAGCATTACTGGCTTCCTTTTTCTGCTCCTTCCAGGTCTCCATACCAATACGATGTCGGGTGGCGGCCTCTTGCTCCCTCTGAAGCTCCTCCCTCTTCGTTCTGTCCTCCTCTTCCCATTTCCTTCTGCTCTGCAGTAGCTCGGCCCTGAGTTTGTTCATCACAGCTGCCAGCTCCTCCCCCTGCCGTCTCTCCTGCTCTAGCTGGGAGCGCAAGTCCGAAATGAACTTCCTGTCTGTGGCTGCATCGGCCTCATGTCTGCGACTGACCTCATCCACCTGCCTGGAGAAACGGTCTCTTTCTTCATCAAGTTTCCTGTGACAATCTGCAAGCTTAGAGTGAATGTCAGTCAAGCGAGATTCTGCTTCAGTCAGGAGGCGCTCAAGACGAGTCTTTTCTTGCAAGCTGAGCTCTTGTCGGTGGGCAGAATGCTGGCGTTCATCTTCCATCTCCTTCTGAGTGTCTTTGAGGCATTTTTCTAGCAGCACGCTGCGGGACTGTTCGATCTGAAGCTCTCGTCTGAGGTTGCAGCAGGCCACCATCTCCTGCTCCACCTGACCCTTTAGAGAAGTGATCTCTGACCTCTGCTTCTCAGTAGATACTTGTTCAGCCTGCAGAGTGAGAGGGTGGTGCGAGTCATCTTTCAGAATACAATCTGTTTGCATAGTTTACAGATAAAATATAGAAACACTGCATAGCTATATTATGGCCATGACCAAAAGTCTTCATCTTACCTCTCTCCGGTCTGCCTCCTCTCTGGCTTTACAGACACTCAGAGCTTTCTCCTGCTCCAGCTCTTGTTGAAGCTCCTGCAATCTGGTCTGTTCCCTCCTCAAAGCTTCCTCACCCTCTTCTACAGCCAGCCTGAAGAAAAGGACGATAAAAATCAAACTTCTGCTGGTGCATTTTGGTAGATTGGGCTTCAAACTTTGGCAAAAAACACTAATTTTTAACTTAAAAATTAGGATAAATAATAAAACTGATGATTTATATATTATTTTGATTTATGGAGATGGTGTGCTTGAGAGGTGTTAATTAGAGCATGCAGTATACCCGAGTGACAGTAGTTTGTTCTTTTGTTCTTGCTGAATATCGTGGGCACATTTCAGTTGTTTCTGGCTGTCCTCCAGCTCCGCCCTCAGTTGGGATCCAATCAGTCCATCAGTCTGTAGCTGATCTCTCTGCCAGTTGTCGTCACCACTGTAATCAGTCTGAGGAAGAAAAAAAGAAAGTGATCAGCACAGGTAGTCCCACAAATAGACAGGTTCAAATATTAAGTTGAATTTCAGACATCAAATACCTAAATGAAAAGTACAAGAATTTGTAATATCTGTACAAACTTTGTCAACAATATAGCTTTATACAACTTGCTAATGATTTAAAACAATTATACTGTGGAAACTCACTTGTGTGTGTCTTTGTGCCATTCGACAGAGCAGCTCTCGGAGAGCGAGCACAGTATCCTGCAGCGCCCTCTTTTCCTGCTGCCAGCTCATGGGGGGATTAGATGATTTATCCCGGTGGTCCACCAGAGCAGAGCTATCTTCAGAATGATGCTGCGTCTGACTCAGTGAGAAGGATTTTAAGTCTGAAATATGAGGTTGGGTTGAGAGTGCTGTGCGACGCTGGGACAAAGTGAGAATTCTGTAGCTTTCTTGATTCACTTTCTTCAACAGGACCTGTGGCGAGACAAAGGAACTTAGTCATTTTAAAGTACCCATAAACCTGAGTTTAACTATCAATTGTGTGTGAAGCCTACCTGAAGCTCGGGAGACAGCAGGTCGTCACTGAAGCTCATACTGCCTGCAGCGCTGTCTGTGGGGTTCATTTCTCTGGAGCGGAGATACTGAATAAATTGAGCATCCAGTCTTTCAGTGTGTTCCAGCTCCATTTTCAGCCTCGCACCCAACTCTGAACTAACATCTGAATCACAAACATCTGAAACACAAGAGGAGAACACAGTTTAGTCTATTTTAGAGTAAAAACATTGAGTATACAGTCTTTAAATATCTGTCAGTGACCCACAGACAGGTCAGTACAGTGTAACTTGTCAGATAAGGTGTGTATATATATATATATATATATATATATATATATATATATATACACACACACACACACACACACACACACACACACACACACACACACACATAAACAAGTTTATTTGTAAATTGCTTTTTCCATACTAGGAACAAAAGGCATCAAGGCAAAATGTAAAAGCAACAGATAGAAGTTAAAAAGAGTAAAATGGAAAATAAAAATGAGAAATACAACAGTAAAAGTCACAGGGAAGTTGGAAAATCTTCAACCGGAGGTTAAATCATATATATATATGCCATATATTATATATATAATATTATATATATATATATATATATATATATAGGTGCCATGTCAAGGCGAGTAAACAGCTCTGATCAAGTCCAGTTGCCGTGACTCAGATGACTGAAAATAGTCACATACTACAGTCATATAGCCACGAGGCTGTGGAAATACTCACTGCTGCCATATCCATCACTGGCCAATTCTGGTGCTGACAGTGAAGAAGTGGAGCCAAGTGGAGATGAAGGTGCACTTAGGTCAAGTCCATCCAACTCCTGCACCTAAAAAAGATTTGCATGCATTTAACCACTTCAGAATCCAACAAGAGATTAAAGGTTTCTTACAGCAGCTCAGAAAATGTAGCATGGATGAAAATGTTACACTGCGTACTTTGTCAGCGTCCAGTGAATCCAGCATAGAGAAGTTATCGGACACCGACATGGTCCCAGGAGAGTGGGTGCTCAGTGTGGCCGGTTCTGGGGTGATGGTTCTGGAGTGTGGAGGCTCCATTACAACCCTGGGAGAGGTTTTGACCCGGGGGAGATCCAGGCCTGTGCTGTTCAGACCGCTGAGTTCAGACAAACGAGAACCGAGAGCAGAGGTGTGGAGCCGTTCGGGGATTCTGTCCTCCGAGTTGTCGAGTCTCCTTAAAACCTCCGGAGAGCTCAGAGTGGCTTCGTCACGAGAAACACTCACAACGTCCTCAAAAGCTCTCTGAGAAATATCTGATGGTGAAAGTAAAAATAATCAATATTAAAACATTGTTTGCAATTGGTTCCATTCCTGATGTCCTGAAGCCTTAAATTTCTTCCATGTCATTGCTGTGTATGTGCAATCCTGTACATAAATGTAAAGCACACCTTATAGATAGAGTACAAAGACTTATTTAGGACTCACCCTTATGTGGGTATCCCTGGTAGTGATGAACTGTGTGCTGTTGATGACACTGTTCTCGGAGTTGCTGTAGTTCTCTCTTCTGATAGGCTAGTTCCTCTTCCTGTACAGTCAGGTCCTCCTGAAGACTTTGAAGTTCTGCCTTCAGTCGTTGGTTGTCAGTCTCCAGGTTGACGAGGACACGGTCTTTGGTCTGGCAGACAGAAATGAGCGACATTAAAATCCAGCTGTCAAGTTCATTGTAACAAGACTCATTCACACCGTTATCCATCTTTTATCTGATATTCTGTGCTCTTCAATTCCCACCTGTCCTTCCTCATGCAGTTTTTCAGCTTTTTGCGTACTGGTACTCAGTCCCTGTTTCACTGCAGTCAGGTCCGCCCTCAGCGCCTGATGTTCTGCCCTCAGCCTGGTGAGCTCAGCCTCCTTTTGCCTCAAGGCAGCGTCTGCTTTAGCCAGGGTCACCTCGGCATGGGTCTGAGAAAAAGGAAAACAGCCACAGTAACGATAAGTATCATAATGATAAATTTCCTGGACTGATGTAAACATCCACAACCCTCCCTTCTCATTTTTCTCTACGGCTTTTCAGAAAAATAAATAAATAGTTTCACATGAGCGTAAGGATAAACAGAGTTAAGTACTTTGCAGTCTTACAGTCTATTAATGAGGATTGGTAGAAACACATTCAGTGTTTGCAGCTTATTACCAAAAAACACTCCAGTGCATTGTGACCAGATCGCCACAATAGAAAGACATTTGCCAAAAAGCAAAAACAAAGTTCAACTGAATGCAAAGTCATGCTGCAACCCAACAGACATAATTATGCTTCATTTCCAAAGACAACAACTGCTTCTTACCACATCCTGCCAACATGTGACCAAAGAATTTAGAAATAAAGTGCAACGGAGCTTTAAAAGCCCGATCTACCATAGACTCTCCTTCTGTTTCCTCATTTCCATGTCACTTCCTCTGTGCAAGCAAGATTCTGCTATCAGAGCTGTAACGCGTCACTGCAGTGACGCCCCTAACTAAAACCAGATGTGGTCTTGCCTGCAGCCGCTAACACAGCTGTATGCTAGGAAAAAAGCAGAACAAAACCGCAGAAATATATTTCCCGTCTGGACCTGAAGCTTGTTGAAGCAGGTTTACAGAGCTTTCTGAGAAACTTTAATACTTTTGAAAACTTCTTGATTTTCTTCTCCCTTTTCTGGCCAGATTAAAGGTGCAATCAGTGCTTTTTTGAACACATAAAATTGGAGACAGGTATACACAAACATAATTATAGTTTAAACAACTGAAAAATAAGGGCTTTTTTTTTACTGCTGGGTTTAAATTAATGATATAATCAAACACCTGAACAAAATTAAATTTTTTCATATTTATTAAGTTTATATTATTTATATACCATTTATTAAATTGAAAAGTGATGAGAAGGAAGAATTTTGGTTTACATGTTCAGTTTGTACCTTTAAAACTAAAAACAAATGACACAGACACTCACCAAAACTTCCTTTTGACCCTTTTCTTGTCTCGTTACTTTTTCATTGAGTTTAACAGTCAGGTTCTGGATGAGGGCTTTCATTGAAATCACTTCCTGTCGGAGTCTTTCAATTTCCACCTGGAGTTGACCCTCCCTTCTCCTCAGCGCCTCACGTTCAGCAAAAAGTTCTCCCTTCACAGTCTCGAGGCTTGTAATCCTTGTCCTTGCCTCAGCAACCAGTTCCTCCATGTCCAACACCTCTGCTCTTACCTCCTGGACTTGCCTCTCCAGAGTGAGGCTGGTTTCTCTGAGGGCTTCCATTTCTATTTTCATCTCATGCTTCCTTATTTTTAGAGTCTCGATCTCCCTCACTCTCTCCTGGTCACTCTGCTGCAACTCCAAAACCAGAGAGTTGAGTTGGGCTTTCTCCTCATGCAGGGCGCCTCTCTCATCCTCTGACAGTTTCTTTTTCTTCCTCTCCTCCTCTGCCTGAGCAGTGACCTCCTTCAGCTCAGCTTCCTTCAGGGTTAGGAGGCCTTGGAGTTCATCTGACTTTTCCCTCTCAGCTTTGAGCCTCTTTCCAAACTCTTCCCCATGTCCCATGTACTCTTCCTCTTGGGTGAGCAGTAATCGCTCCAGTCCCTCTTTCTCTGCCACAGCAGTGTCAAGCTGACTCTGAATGGCCTTAAGACGGGATCGAAGAGAATGAGAGGCGGCAGAATGACTCAGACTGAGCTCGTGCTTCAGGCTGTTCGGGCCTCCCCTCCTCTCTTGTTCTTGGATAGTATAGTGGTGAGGTTCAGGGCTGGGAGCAGGTGAAGGATTGATGCTGTCGCCATCCTGAGAGTCACTGACTTCATGCAGGTTGGGGCCCAAAGTGGCGAGTTCTGCCTGCAGCGTACTGATAACTTCATGAAGGCGCTCCTCTTCTTCCTGTTTGTCCTGGCGCACTCTTGTAATCTCAGACTGAAGATGTTCCACTTGTGAGCTTAGATCCTCAAACTCGACCTCCAGAGCCTTTTGTAAGAGATCAAAAGTAAACAATTACATTAAAAAAAAAAAAAAATCTGCTGCGTGCCCTCCTACACTGTCTGCAAGTATTTGGTGTGTGCTTACACTGACTTTGTTGTCCCTAATATTCTCCAGCTCTTGTTCCAGTCTTTGGATCTCGCTGTTGAGGTGGTCGATCTCCTGGTTTTTCTCCTGAAGAAGAGCTGAAGGAAGGGTCTCTTCCTCAGTTTCCTCCACCTCGCTGTGTTCCTCTTGTTCTTCCTTGAGTATGGTGAGGGCAGACACATTCTCCTGTCAACAGAGTTGGGCATACCAGTTAAATCAGGATTCAGTTCTAATTTATGTAAATGTAATAGTTTGGATTGAAACATTGAATTTTCATTAAAGAGTCAGTTTCAACCACAGATATGTCCCTCAAGCTGAAAAAAAAACAATTATTGGACAGAGGAAAATTCTGAATGAACAGTATTTAAAAGCAGAATTGATTTTGTATTAGGATTACAATTAAGGGAACACTTAAGGGAATACTTGGTACATATTAAATATGATGCATATATATATATATATATATATATATACACCCCCCTCAATAAGACAATTGTATAATATAAAGACAAAGTAATCCTTACCTTCAGGGCAGCTATCTGTTCCTTGAGGTCATTAACATGTGCTGCATTCGTATTCGTTAGTAGCTCCAGCTGCAGTGTGAGGTGTTTTAGCTCAACCTGTTTGATGCTCAAGTCTCTCTGCACATTCTCTAGCTGACCAAGCAAGACCTCAACCTGAGAAAAAGAACATTACTTATTAAATAAAGACTCAAAAACAATATATGCAAAGTGCTATAATTCACCAGCGAGACTAATGGTTTTTAAACGATGGATGATACCCATACATATTTCAACCAAAAGGTGGCACTGCAGCCAAATCTGTCAATCAACAACCACCACTTATCTGTCCCAAATCATCTTGGCTACGGTAAACCACAGCTTTACGAAATAATCTAACAGACCTCTTGCTCTTTGCTCTGTAGACTCTGCTGAGCAGTATCCAGGGCATCCCTAAGCTCCTGGGTGGGGTCACGCATGTTGTCATGGTAACAGTGTCTTGTCTCATCCACTTTGGACTGCAGGGCTGAGATTTGAAGCCTGCTGGACAGCTGCTGCTGCTCCAGTGCCTGCTTATCCTGACAGGAACAGAAGTTCACTGAATTCTTGAGGCAACAACAAAACAAAAAAGCCATGTGCACACTGATTTATAATCTAAACTGAAAGAGTGCATGTTGTTCTTACTTGTGTGAGCTCCTTCTCTCTCAGCTTTGCTCTGTGGAGCTCTTGTTCCAGTTGACTGACAGATCTATTACTCTCAGCACTGTTAAGCAGTGCTTGCTCCAACTCTCTGATTCGCCCGGCTAGCTTGTCTATCTCCTCATTGCGTTCTGCAAGATCGCGTTGGGCTTGCTGATTGGCTGCAAGCAAAGAGGCATGGTCCTCGGTCTTATCTTTGATGACAGCTTGGAGAGTCTCCACCTGCAGAGACAAAGGTAACATCATTTTAGATAACAAATCTCCATAGTTTTAAGGAACAGAGTTGGATTTTCAAACAGAAAACTACTCGTTTTAAAGCTAAATAAGCCATTCCAGATCTGCAGCCACTGAGATGAACACTGAAGTTAAGCCATTCCAGAGAGAAGGGATGTGGAGGTAAAAGACGAATGAAGCATGAAAAAGAAGCAAATGAATATTAGCAAATGGACAATGATATGGGAATGACAAGCACAAGCGAAAAAAAATTAAAAAAAATTAACCTATGGATGATTACACGGTAATAATGATGTAAAATGCACACCATGCACAAGAGTCAGAGGAGCTAAGAGAAGTACGCTATAGTTAGATTTCATACCTGCAGAACCAAGTCCTCAAACTACCGCAATCCATTCAGCACAGGGATAAACACATGGCAATAGTCAGACTCGTTGACAGGCAATGCATTCATCACTTCAATTCAATCAGCAAAACATATCAAATCCACACTCACACACTTCAAATGCAACGTTCTTTTACTATCTTTGAGTGCTGTATCTGAAAATGGAAATACTTTGTATACGTCTGGTCAAAGACATTATTATCCTTCTTCAGGAATCAAATGTGAAAATAATAATAACATCTAAAGGTGATACTTTGCTCTATATGTGATGTCATCTCTCCTGGCGTTAGTTAGGTGATGCCTAAACGAGAATATTCACCTTTACACTGTGTATATATTATTACACATTTTCTATTAAGTTAATGGGCCTCACCCTGTCTCCCTTGCTTTCCAAACTGGCTGTCTGTCCGAGTTGGGTCTCAAGCCTGCGGATTTCCTGCTGGAACTCGTCTCGCTCATGTTCACGCTCCACCGCCTGCTCCTATATGCATAAGAACAAATTGCGTGAAAGACTGTTACCACTGCATTAAGCAGCAACATGAGAGGTTGTCTCTGACACTATCAAATAACAATAGAAAGACATTCAAGTGATAATACAAGATACAATAAAAGCAGCCTGAAGTGTTTGGAAAGCTGCAAATGAATGGGACAAATAAAACAGCAAATTTATGATGAATTATATTTTGGAAGTGTAATAAATGCCATATTTTTAAGCTTTCACATCATTTGAATTGGTAAAAACTCACCTCTATAAACTGACGGTTGTGTTTCAGCTGTTTCTCAAGTGCTTGGACCTGCTGGTGGAGGTCTTCAGTGTGGGTCTGGTGGTGCAGCTCTGACTCCAGGCCCTTGGTTTCCTGATCTTCAAGCTCTCCCTCCATGGCCCTGAGGCGCAGGGACAGCGATTTGTGGTCCTTCTCTGCCTGCCGCTGCAAGTCCAGCCTATCTTGGGTCAAACGCTCCGTTTCTGCCAGCAAAGCTTGAAAAATAAAGAGAGAAGAGCAAGATTAGGACATTTGTTTGGATGTAGATGTATACACACAGAAGAAATTAAAACGCAGACAAGGCATAAAAGAGAAGTTAAATACAGTGAACCCTCGTTTATCGCGGGGGTTACGTTCCAAATAGAGACCGTGATAGGTGAAATCCGTGAAGTAGTAACCTTTTTTTTTTTTACAATTATTATACAATGAAATACTCCATAATACATTGAAACCAAAGAACAAAACCTTTTTACAGGCCCAAGCATTTGTTTAACAAATAAAAGTACTGTATAAATGTTGTTTTTTTACAAATAACTACTGTACTGTAAAATAATAATTTTAATCATCAATACGAACTGAAGGCTTCAAATTGCTGAGATCGGCACCGCCCCACTGCGACCCGAGTCATTGGATTAGAACGGGAGGAAATGAAAAATGATTATGAAAACAAATACAAAGTACAGGAGGACCAATAGTGACTCGTGTATTTCACGGCTCTTCTGACTGAGCCGCTGCATCCTGACTCCGCTCTGCAGCGGTTCTTTCTTCTAAAGCCGGCGGTGCAGGTGTGGTTTTTCGAGAGAAGAACATAGTTATCGGTAGTTGTTGTCGCTCTTTTTTCTTCTGGGCAAAAAGATTCTTATAAACCGACATGCCACCATCGATTATTTTTAATTTGGCAAGCTGTTTTACGTACGTGTACATATTAAACCGCAACTTTATTGACAAACAGGTAGAGAAGAAGCGGAGAGACTGTTTAGCCAATCAGAATGCAGAACACAATGCACGATGCAAATCCGTGAAGCAGCGAGACCGTGAAAGGTGAACCGCGTTATAGCGAGGGTTCACTGTACCTACAATTACACATACTGTGTCTTGGGAAGTACAACAACAACAACAACAAATGACACAACACTCCAAGAAGCTTTGCTACAAACTACTGGCAATGGTAGTATAACACAACAGCAACCTCACACAGCACTGCAAATATATTGCATATTCATCCCCACCCCCTCATCACACACTCATACTCCACTCTGACCCACAAACCTGCGTCAGGATCTAAATTGAGCCAATGGCCTACGGAGAGAAGACACATCTGAGCACAGATATTACATAAGTGTATGGTCGAGCTTTCCAAGTGGTCACGTAACATTCTATGCAGACAGACACACATGATTTCATGCTTCTTACACTCACCTTTTTCCCTCTCCCCAAGCCCAGCAGAGAGATGCTCTTTCTGGCGGAGGAGAATTGTGTGCTCCTCACTGAGCTCCTGATGCTTCACTCTGAGGCTGTCCAGCTCTGCGGTGAGGCCCTGCATCTGATGCAGCTTCACCTTCAGGTCCTCCAGCTCCTCCACAAGCCTCTCTTCCTGATTCTCCTTCTGCTGCAGACACTCCTCTAGAATTGCCTTTTCAGCCACGTAGCCTTCCAGAAGCCCTAAACACATCATGCAAAAGCAAAACGTTTAAATTGAAAGTAAAAAAAACACAAAAAAAACCATATTCCATACACAGCAACACAAATAGCAGATTTAAGTTTAAATATTAGTGCTAGAGCTGAGTTTGGAGCTTAGGCAGAAGAAGGCGGTGTGCGTGTTTGCTCTAACAGGACTTGTCTTATGTTGCCATTGACAGAAACACGGTGCTCACCCTCAGCCTTGTGCAGCTCCAGCTGGAGATGACTCTTTAGCTTGGCGTCCTGATCGAGCTGCTCCAGTAAGAGCTTGTGCTTTTCGAGGAGTTGGGCCGCATCTTCTTTGCCTTGAGAGAACTTCTCCTCCAGAGAAATGTGGACATTGTGAGTCTGCACCAGCTGGACAAAAGTGAGAATCCCATAATTACGAGCCCGTTAAAAACAATGTAAAAACAGAGGGGGAAAAATAAAAACAGGGTTTTGCGTAGGTTAGTGAGGGATTAGTACATCTATGTATCCTTTACCTGTGTATTGGCCTGGTTGAGCAGATCCAGCAGTGTGTCTACAGTGTGACGTAGTCTGCTGCAAGCATTAAGAGCTGCTTCTTCTCCCTCAGGATTGATCTTTGTATCTGAAACCAGCAGACTCTCACAGAGCAGATGTGTCAGCTCCAGGTCCTCTGCTGACAAGTCTGCAACTGAAATACCTGAGAGTCAAAACTAAACTAATTAGTATCTATTCATATATTAAAAAAAAGAAGTAAGAAAAGTCTTCTTGGTCCCTGAAGAACTTATTCTACCCATATGATTGACAAGTATATCTCTAACATAAACCTGTGATCCAGAGTCAGGAAAAAACAAAAAAAAGAAAACAGGTTGACCAACCTGATTCTTCTCTATCTTTGTTGCCCGTTGAGCTCCTCTGTTGAGTTGCTTGCTCAGATGTTTTGGGTTTGGCACTGATCTTTTGTCCAATCAGGTCTTCTGTTGCTATGACGCTGCGCAGCATCTCAATCAGCACCTTCTTCAGTGTTTCATTTGTATGATGAAGCCTGTGTCTGGGAGAACAAGAGTTACACGTCAGACACAGATAAACACATAACAAGGCAAGTGCATGACCATGTTGGAAGTTTTGACAAGTGTCTCAAATATTCCTGAGAAGTCAAAACCAATAATTAAAAAAGGCAAAAATTCAACAATTTAACTCGTTATTTCCAGTAAAATTTCTGACATGGGGTCCACTAAAGTGACAGCAAGATGTGCAGGGCACAAAGTTAAAACACATTGAACATCACTTACCTTTCCTCTTTAGCAGTCTGCAAATCATCAGTGAGCATCTTCAGAAGGTTGCCCCCCTCCTGACTCTCTCGCTCTCTTCGTTGAAGGAGGGTGTCCAAGGTCTCCATCTCTGCTCGTTTCCCTTCTAATTCTCCCTGCAGACACCCAACCTCTGCTCGCAGCTGGAAAAATGAACGAGGGGACACCTTGTTAATTTTTACTAACAACTATGACGAACCCAACAACTTTTTTTCTCAAATTTTTTTATGGCTTGTTTAAAATCTACCTATGTGTACAAGTGAATCCCAGAAAAGGAGAGAAATAACAGACAGAAACAAGGCATGGCAAGACATTCAAACCCAAATTAATATCATGAATACCTCAGACACAGGTTCAATGCCACTTCATTCAGTTTGTTAATAAAACATAGCAAAGTCTCAGTAATAAAAAATGACAAAACCACACACACGCTGTACTAATCAGGCATCCTTGGCAGTAGGACTCTGCTTAAGCTCGAAGTCAGTGCAGCAGTGACGCAAACCAATTTCTGGATAAAGTGCCATATATTAAAGAGAAAGAGCTAAACTGCAAGAGTTTTCTTCCAGATCTCTCGTCATTTTCTTACCTTTTCTTCCTCGGCCTCTCCATTCTGTCCCTCTCCTTTCACCATGTCTTCCCTCTCTTTTTCCCTCTTCCTCCCGCTCCCTCCCAGCAAACACCTCTCATGTAGCCACCTGCCTCGACCAAACAATACTGTTGCCATGACAACAGTACCCTCCCAACCACTCTTAAGCTCTCTTTAGTAACGGCACAGTGACGTGAGGGTGGATGTGTGTGTGTTAATATTGTCCTATAAAGAGTCAAGCTGGACAGCTGCCGTGGAAACGCATATATACAAACAATAGAGACTTTACACCTTCTGTAATGAGACTGCTCATGGATAGAAAGAATACGTTTAAGAATGGGACAGCAGAAATAATACATTCATTAAGTGAAGGTAAAACAGCTATTTTGTTATTAACTAAGGAGGATACACGCAAACAATTAACTTAAAAGTTTCAGTATACTTCAAAGCACCACAACAACCCACAACAAATCAGTGAAGCTTTCTTCAGTTTGACAAAATACATTCAAAAGGTAAAAAAAAAATTAAAAAAAAAAAAAAAAAGAGCAAGAGAAATGTGTATGAACTAAAAAAAAAAATTTTTTTAAACATCACTACCAGCCAGGACTGCCAGTCATGATTTTTTTTTCTGTGATCATTAATCTGCTGATTTTCTTTAAATAATATTTGTCTACAAAAATGAGAAAACAGTGAAAATGACAACCCTGTAGCCCAAGGTGAAATTATCAGATGTTTAACCAACAGTTCAAAACCCAAAAGATATTTATTTAACTATGTCATGAGCCAAAAAGCAGGAAATCTCCACTTGAGAAACAATTGGGAAGTTTTAGCATTTATTGCTTAAAAAATACATAACGTTTGACCTCCGAACACACAAACATAAGACCACCAGATTTGTATTATGATTCAATAATATGAAAATCTCTTTTACAAGATGTAATCTGATGTAAGGGAAAGAAGAAAATCTAGTATATGGATGTCATGCCTTAGCAGAAATATTCATCCTTCACTCCTAATTCTCAGACTTTCTATTTTCAACTACCCTTCAGTTTAAAAGTCACTATAGCTTCTAATTCATATCATAGATTGAACACCCATAATACTAAAAAAAATTTCTCAGGCCTGCCTAGACTTGCCTCTTCCAACTAAACAGCAGGTGACAACCCATTTCAAACTTCCTATCTGAACAAAAAAACAAAACAAAAATCTATATAAAAACCAAAGTATTGTGGACTATGCAGTGATTTCATGTGTGTGCGTGCGTCTAGTACCTGAGCCACCACAGCGTCTAGTTGCTGCAGCTGGGCAGTGAGCTGACTCATTTTGCTGGTGTAGCTCCGCTCCTTTTCCTCTTGTTCAGAAGAGAAGCTCCGCCTCAGATCTTCAAGCTCCGCCTCCTTCTGCCCTTCAAACTCCGTCTTCAAAAAAAGGAGTCATGGAGATACATGAATTAAAAGATGCAGACCACCAACTTAAAAAACTGCACTATACAGTAGGTTTATTCATCCCTCAGATGTCTGGCCATGTCTCACCAGCTTATAGCTGACTACTGGCTTGCACATTTCAGATGGTCAAATGCTAAATGTCTGAAAAAAAAAAAAAAAAAACTACCTTCAGCCTTAAAACCTTCTGCATCAGAGGATAAAAAGCTTAGACCCATCCCATTTAGCCACTGTTCAGATGGCAGCAACACGAACACATGCACGACCCAGCGGCACACAGATTCAGAAAACAAAGAGACAGGCGGACGTGAACACTTCTACATATATGATGGTGGGATTATGAAAAAACTGGGTTTGAATAAAGCTCCAGTGGGACAGAGTCCAAGAGAAAGAACTATCCCGAGCAATGAACTGGTGCAGCTGGGGCTTATTGAGGGCAATGCTGCCGCCGCCGCCACACACACACACACACACACACACACACACACACACACACACACACACACACACACACACACTACAGCTCTCAATAATCCACAGCTATTACATAATAATGTTTCAAACATGCACTCAGAGTCAAATAAATACAAAACTTGAAATAAATGAACTGGGGTAATCAGATGTAACGAGTTAAATGAAACAGCATGGCTGCTTCAAAAGACGTTTTTAATTTAAGCGCTTAATTAAAAAAGGATCCCTCCAAGCTGTCTCATTCTTTTCTCATCTGTCCCAAATTTCACCCGTTTTACCTTCAGCTGATTAATCCTGTCCTGCAGTCGCTCTTCTGATTGGACTTTGAGGAGCTCCGCCTCTTCTAGGAAGTGTTGACGTTGCCTCGACGACTCCTCTTCAAGCTCCCTACGACATGCCTCCAATTCCCGCTCAGAGACTCCTCTCAGCTCCTGCAGCAGACACGTGTATTTCTTTAATGCCACAAATATGCAGTTTCAGAGAAAAATAAAATAAAAAATATCCTAATAAATACTCGGTGTCTCACAGAAATACACCATTATAAAGGATGAACAATGACTCAGTGTAATTCCTTCTCTAATGGGCTGTCACGGGGACCAGAGTGTTCTATTAAAAGCAACTCGCATTTCAGAGCACTTTGAACTTTCATTCACCCTGTAAAAAAAGCACACATCAAAGTAGTGTGACGCTCACTCGTGCGTTAAACACACACCTGTAGCTGGAGACGATGCTGCTTGAGGAGTTGCTCTTTTTCAGTAGTGTAGGTATGTGAAAGCTCCTGTAGAGAAGAGCCGTGTTGCTGCTCGACTTCTAAAACCTGAGAGCGCGCACAAGATGTAAAAACAAATCAAATCTAGCTCATTATGAAAACGTTACCTGAAAAGGCAAAAGTGTCCAAAACCTGACTCCTATGATAACAAAGGCAAATTGATGAAAGGACAATTTTTCATTGCAATAATAATAATAATAATATAACAACATATTGATAGTGATAGTATAGCCAAAACGCATTACCGATAGCCTTCTCAACACATTCTCTTATCAGTGGCAGTCACTGCTTGCGACGACAGTGAATTTAAAGATATCAAACTTTGCATTAGAAAATTAACATTTTCCCTTTATGTCAGCACTACTGACTACGCCATGCAATTATATATACCCATATAGTGATGACATTTAAACCATTGTAACGGGGCACTCCGATTTTGGGAGACTGGAAAACCAAATGTAAGGTAGTACCTGCTTCTTTAGTGTCTCCAGCGCGTCACAGTGTTGAGTATCTAAGGCCTCTTTTTGAGCAGCCAGTTCAGTCTGCAAGAAAAAAATAAAATAAAATCATGCAGAAACATTATACTTTTGTCAACAGTAGAATTTTCAAAAACAGGTATCTTTGTTTATAGACAGAATAATGTCATTAATTAGCTGTATGCCAGATATTAGCCAAGGGTCCAGCACCCATCTTCATTTCTCACCTTATGAACATGGCTCAGCTCTGCTGCCATGGCTCCAAACTTCTCCATGTGTACCCGAGTCAGCTCTTTCCTCAGTTCCTCCCTGATGGACAGCTGCTCTGCGGTGTGACGCTCCATTAGCCGTTTATGTTCTGAAGTCTGGAGATTCAGTTTTTGATAATGTCTCTCTTCAAGCGGCACCATTTCATCACGCAGTGTCTGAGATTCAAAAGACAATGGCATTCAAAATGGCTTTCAAAGAAAAACTTAAACAAAGGCTGTGTAGCTTTGAGGCATTTCAAGCACTGCTTAGAAAAGGCTCAACATTATATTTTCTGTCTCTTTACCTGCACTTCCTTCAGGTAAGTGGCCTCCAAAGTATCCATATTACCCAGCATCCTCTTTTCCAGTTCATCCCTCTCTTCCTGGTGTTTACGAGACAGTTCTGCTTCTAAAGCCTCCAACTGAGCTTGATTGGTCTCCTTCAGATGTTCAAAGTCTTCCTTTCGTTTGGAATTGAAGGCTGCTTCCAAGGCAACAAGCTCAGCGTTGTGCTTAGATTTGAGCTCAACGGCCAAAGCTGCAAGCTGATCTCTGTGACTGGCACTGAGTGAATCTAGTTGTGCTTTGTGTTTGGCATTGAGTGTGTTCATATCGTGGGAGTCTTTGTTCAGCAGTGTTGCTCTCTCATGTTCCTGCTCAGCTTTAAGTTTGTTCTTTAGCTCTGCCACAGACATTTCATATTTCTGGACCAAAAACTGCTCCGACACTGCTTTCTCCTCTGTGAACCTGAACAAAGACAATAAAAAAAAGGAGCCAAAACTATTAAAAGGATTTTCAAGGGTTTTAAAACAGTGCTATCAGTAATGATAAATGATAACCCTTTCCAACTCTTGAGATTTAGGGTAGTGAGTTTACAGACCATTTCCTCAATTGAAAATGTAATAACTTGGTGTTGGATTTTCATTAAAAAAATAAAATAAAATAGTTTTTTAGGAAACCATGTTGGAAATGATCAGAGCATTTAGTTCTACATTTTATATAATAACTAATTAAGAAAAATCAACAATTTTTTTAAACACAAACAAACCAACAATTACTCTGCGATCTAATCTTTGACAAACTCCTAAACCTCCGGCTACAATCAAGACTCTAAGGTCTTGATCTCAGACAGCGCTCACCTCTCTTGAATTTGGCGTAGCTGCTCTTCATGCTCCTGCTGCAGCGGAACAGTGAGCTCCTTGATTTCTACAGACATGCAGTTCTTTGCCTTTTGCAGCTCACTATCGTACTGAGCCTCCAGTCTCTGTCTCACCATTAGGACCTGTGGGCCTAAACAACAAAACTATGAGAAACTGATGGAAAAGTATTGTTTAAATGCATTTCATTTCCAAAATATCTAATCTCATGGGATCTCGTATGTCTTTAAAAAAGTCGTACTCTCGTCATTGTCCAGTGAAATCTGTAGAGACTTTAACTTCTTTTTCTCTTCCCGAAGTGCTTTTTCAAGGCGTGTCCTCTCCATCTCCATCTCCCTGTCAAAGTCTGACCTCAGGCCAGAGATCTCATTTTCGTGCCTCTCTTGAAGCTCTTTTCTCAGTTTCTTCATATCCTCCTGCACATGCTCCCTCTCTTGTTTCAAGGCTTCCTCGAGATGGGCGAGCTCCACAGCAAACTCCCGCTTCAACTACAGCAGAAAAGAACGTATTAAATAACATGGTTTGAACGGTCTCACACTGTGTATGTGTTTTTGTGTAACTGTATGCTGCTTTATAAAAGTACCTTTTGCATTTCTGCATCATGCTGATTACTCAGGGCAGCCAATCTGTTCTTCAAGGTGTGGATGATAGTCATACTTATCTGAAGCTCCTCAGTGTAACACCATATCCTCTGTTCAACCTCAACCTGATTAAAAATCACCAAAACATTGCGTTAAATGGCCCAGAAACTCAATGTTTGATTTGTTTTTGCATATATTACATTATATTCCTCACCTCAACCTGCCTTGCTGCCTCCATATGTACTCTGGTAAGCTCTACAAACAAGATAGTTACATTTTCTTTTAAGTTAACAACTTTACAATACCAAATGGAATGTTTATTTATATTATTTCATAAAATAGTATGCGTGAAGCACCTCGTAGATGACCGTCAGAAAGTTTGGCTTTGACTTGCTCTAAGTCCAGTGCATGACGAGTCTTCATATCCTGCAGCTCTTCGTAGTAATGGTCAGTGAGGTCTGAGCGCACCTGATACACAAGTAATGGTATAAAACAAGTCAGTGAAGGAATAAAAAGGTGCTGTTTGCCAATAACCACTTTAAAATCCTAGCTGGTGTCTGACCTCTCCCAACTCTTCCTTGAAGGAGAGAGCCAAAGAGGATTGCAGATTTGAAAGGTCCATTGTGTGTTGCTCCTCCAGCTGAAGCCGCAAAGTGTCAAGCATTTCCTGAAAGATTTAAGTAACATGACACTTTATATCCCATGCGAAGAAGAACAAAGACGTAACTGCATCACAAACAACTTAATTTTTTTTTCTTTATTTTAAAACATAACATTCATGCATTACTGATAGCAGGTCATATACTGTGCGTGAACCTCTTACCTTTTGTTTCTCCTGTTTTACAGCATTAGAAAGAACACCTTTCTCCTCCTCAGCTTGACCTTCAGACATGGCACTAAAACACAGACCAAATAATTATGTAAGAATGCAAGTGGATGAATCTTATCTTACATACAGACAACTGACATACCCATCATCTGTGGTTTTAAGGAGAGATTCCTCCAAGGCACCTTCTACCAGCTTGATTTGGAGCAGAGCTATTTCCTCTTTGTAGCTGTCTTCTGTTGAATGCAACCGCTTCTCAAAATACCTGAGAGAATGAAGGTAACACATGTATGCGCTTTGTGGGACAGAGTAGCCTGACCAATAAACAAAAAACTATTTCAGTGACATCATTGATTTGAGATTTCAGTTTATATTCTAAATGTTATATTTCAAAACATATCAAATTTCGAGAATAAATGCATCAAGACTTTAAGTGTGTTCCCAAGTGCCTGCTTGTGATCTCATACCTCCTCAGGCTTTCCAGCTCAGCCTCATTCTGCTCTTTAATTTCTTGTTTTTTCTCATTAAACTCTATCTTCAGACGTTCAATGTCATCAACACGAGATGAGCGAGCTAGCAGCTGCTCCTTAAGCTCTGCAAGACGTTGAAGGAGAAAGAGAAACAGGTAATAACAAAATAACTAGAAATACACTCATTCATTGGATGTCAGAGTTCTTAAAAGTTCTCTTTTCCTGTGTGTCATCACTTACAAAGTTAAAGGTAACATTCGTGGGTTTTTTATTTTTTTTATTTTACATACTGCATGTGGCCAGTCTTGAATATCTTAACTGAGTATTTAAATGAAAGCAGAGATGGTGGAAAAAAATTCAAAATTCAAATAAAGAAATTCCAAGGAGACGTCATCCCGGTGTATTAATCTCACCTCCCAACTCCTGACGACTGGTCCTCATGCTCTCCAGCTGGGTCCACAGGTGACCTACTTCTTTTTCTGAGTTCTGTTTGAGCAAGTCCTTCTCCTCTTGTAGGCGCAAAACCTGGTTGACAAAGAAGAAACAACATTTTGAAAAATAAAACATTATCTCTAGGGATTTTAAGATGGATGTTATGGGCAGAAATACATGTCACTAGAAAACTTAATATGAATCATTTATATTTGAATTTGAGTTTTAGACCACATATTGTAAAATTGTACAATTTAAATACTGAAGTAGAAACAATTGTTCGCTGCTTGTTTATTCCAAATAAACTAAGTATGCGTCAGTAAATTTATTTAATTATTGTTAGAAACTTATTTGGTTCTCGACTCCATGTGTTAGTGAACTCACCTCTTGCTGCAGTTGCTGCTCTTTCTCCTCTAGGCGGAGTGCTTGCTGCTCTTTCTCCTGCAGCACTGTCTTATGACTAGAAACCAGCTCCTCCAACAAACCTAGTCAGTATCAACAACACAGGAAGAAAACCATTGGCAATTTGTATAAATTATGGCACTCAAAAACATGACAGGTAAAAATAAATAAATATATAAAGCAATATGTTACATATGAATGAGCATAATTTAATATCACACACTAATCTTTGCAAATTTTTTTGTATTTGCAGAAATAAGGTATTTAAAAAAAAAATTAAAAAAAAGACTTCAGAAGATTGTGCCGGCTTTATGGAAGTATGCACTCTGGGTGAGGAATAAGAGGAGAGATGCAACTCACAGGCAGCACCATTTCTGTCAGCCCAGGCTAGTTTCAGCTCCTCCTCTCGTTTCTGGGTCTGTTCTTTGGTGGAGGTTTGGTGTTCCTCTAGTCTGTCCTTTGCTTCCTGCAGCTCTGCCTGGGTCTGGGACAGAGCTGCCTGGGCTTCACTTAGAACTTTGTTGGTCTCGGTGAGGGAGGCCCAGGCACTGGTGAGTTCTGTCTGGGTGGCAGCGAGGGTGTTCTGAACCTCTGAGAGGGATGTTTGGAAGTTTGCCTGGGTGCTCTCAGCCTGTTTCTCCCACTGTGCCCTTAGAGCCTGGAAGAAAATGGCAGCACCAATGTTTAAAACCCTTAATAGCTTTTCAAAATTGCAGTAATAAAATGAAATATTTGCATAAAAATTTAATAAAGCTTTACCTGTATCTCTTTGGCCTGCTTTTCATCCATTAAAGCTCCCTCTTCAGCAACACAAGCTTCCCACTGCTGCCTCAACTCATCTGAAAATACAGGCACACAAAAGGATTCACGAGGTGCAAGAGTGTGAAGGTTGCATCTCTCATTGAACTATGCTTTTACTGAACAAGCTACTAAAGAATGAGGCTGATTCATCCGCAGCCATAATGGTCCACATGTTGAGCAAACATGTCTGACTCACTAATTTCTTGTTGGTGCAGTTCACGCAGTCTCTCCTGCTGCTGCTGGTTCTGTTGGGTGATCTGGTCCAGTTCTGACTGATGGCGGGCCTGCAGGACAGCACTTTCCTGGACAAATGTTTCCCTCATGGAGGCCTGGACCTTAATGAGAGCAGACTCCTGCTCCTGGTTTACTGAAGAGGGCTCCAGTTGGGATGTGTGGGCTGTGGTCAGGCTCAGACGCAAGGCCTCAAGCTCAAAGGTCTTTTGCACCTAGAGGAATAAAACCACAAGATATAGTTTGTTTGCGATTTTTTTTTCCTGAGTCAATTTGTGACTGCTTGTGCATGGAAAGCAAAGGATGCGTGTTACATTGAGATTGTAGCCGACACCATTTCCACCACAGCTATTTCCATCGGGTTCAAAGAAGAACAAACCTCTAAATCTCTGAAGTTACAGAGGTACCAATACATTTTTGTGATTATGAATTTGTTACTACGCAAGGTAGGAAAAAATGGTAAGGAGACAGAAAAAAAGTGATATTTTCCAACATGCATAAGGCTTTGTGTTTGTATATGTTACCTGTGCCTGCAGCAGTTCAGCCTGGTGGGCAGCCTCCATGCTCTCCCTGAGCTCCAGGGACACATATGCTCTGAGCTGACTAACCTCCTCATTGTGTTTGGTAGTCAGCTCTGACATCATCCTCTCATGCTCACGCTCAGTTACCTGAGGAAAAGGCAGAATAGGGGTAAAAAAATTTTTATTTTTTTTAAAACATGAATTATATAGGTAAGATTGGTAAAATCATGTGAGCACTTCACTCTTGGTAAGGAACGCTCCAATAAAAATCTCCTTTTAGCGATACCTGTTTGATTAGGCTGATCTGTCGCCTCTGTTCTTCCTCCATACTGGCCTGTTGCTTCAGCAGCT
Source organism: Brachyistius frenatus (assembly GCF_029030835.1). NCBI lineage: Eukaryota > Metazoa > Chordata > Actinopteri > Embiotocidae > Brachyistius > Brachyistius frenatus. The sequence goes on along the minus strand of NW_027210666.1, from coordinate 1,996,978 downwards.
CTGTCTCCAGGTGAGCATTCAATTCAGAAATCTGGGCATTCAAGCAGATAAACATATCAAGGGAATTACAAGCGAAAAGTATAGCAGCAGGTCTGCATAATCTTCATTTATTTTATTGAGAAAAAAAACATTTAAATGCAAATCAAATTACTCAAGAGTGGTACATTGGTGCAGTTTTTAAATCCCACCTCTTGTTCATGTTTCTTCATCAGGTCTTTAATCTCCTGCTGGTGAGATTCCTCAAGTCTTTCTGTAGCCTCCTCCAAAGTCAGGTTGTGCTTCTCCATGACAGCCTTCATCTCTTCTTCCTTCTCCTTCATCCGCTCTTTAAACAGATGCGTCACATCAACGAGCTCTTTCGCCTTCTCCTGTCTCTCCTCTTCCCATTTCTCCTTCTCTTCAGCAAACTGTAAAAATAAATGTGTATATCATATGAATTGCTAGACATGAGTAATTCAAATAGTGAATCATATGCTATGCCATTATATATCTCACCTCAACATCCTTGGCTTTCAGCATGTTCTCAAACTGTTCAAGTTCCTCCTCAAGGACTTGTTCCATTTTTTTTATCCGTTCATCCATCTCTTCTTCTTTTGTCCTGTGCTCAGACAGATCCTGGGCCTCGTCCAAACGGGCCAGGTTTTGTCTCAGACAGAAGATCTGAGATTCCAGCTCATTCTTCTCTTTTTCCGCACAATTCAGACTGTCATTGCTTTTCTGCAGCTCTTTTTGCAGTCTCTCCACTTCTGTTTGGACATTTTGAATCGTCACACGTGTTGTTTCAAGCTCCTTTAATACCGAGTCAAGCTCCGTAGTCCTTTGACTTAATAGGGATGATGTGGTTTTATGTTCCATTTTTGTCTCCTGTAACTCTGACATGAGATGCTCAAAGTGGGCCTTGAAAAAAAGACAAGAAAATAAGTTAAACTTTTTGTTGAACACAAATTTTTCTTATCAATCCCCAGCCTCTAATTTTTTTAGTACAAAAGTGTTACTGCTGCTCCAGTAAGTAAACAATTGTGTGCAGTGACTAGCATGTTTCTATTTTTATTAAGTTGCTAAACAAATGCACATATTATCCTGGTATACCTGTAGTGTTTGCAGCTGGTTGTCATCTCTGCGTTTTGAGCCATCTTTAGCAGAGTCTGCAGTCGGCTTTATCTCCTGCAGAGACGATGCCAACAGCTCCTGCTGTTTTTGATGAGACAGGAGTGCAGCCTCTGTTTCCTGCTCCTTCGTCAGCTCCCCTACTAGTTTATCTACTTCCCCTGATGGAAAGGTAGCAGTGACGAGCAGCAAAGTTTCAGCCTCCTCCCCCGTCAACATTACTGCCCTCTCCTTTTCCCGCTCTTCCAAAAAGGCACTAAGTTTATCCTTAAGATTGTCTTGTTCATGAGCTTTCAAGTTCATTTCCTCCTCAACATGTCTCCTCCTCTCTTTCTCCTCTTCAAGTTCCCAGAGAGCTTGTCTGAGTTCTTCTGATACTTGGGACCACCTGAACAGACAGATAATTTTGAAATGCTTAATCGAGTCACAGAATCAAAGAATAGCTTTGATTAACTAGTCAAAACAAGTAGTAAATATAATTTTATACAATTTAACAGTTGCAGAAAAATGTAGCCCCAGTACGTGAACTTCTTAACCAAATGTTTTATGTTGTTCTAGTGCAGTAACCAGGTAAAGTATTACCATCATACATGTTGTATTTAATGGAGAAATTTCACCCTATTCATTTTGATACCCCAAATTTCAATTAGCCCAACAACATATGGAATAGATGTAATCTGGTACGAACAGATTTAACGTGGTGCAAAAATTTACTTCATTTGTTTGAGAAAAGAAACATTTTAGACAATGAGAATCTTTTGCCCTGAAATTTTAACTGACAGAGGCACAACTAAATTGAGCACCAATCATTTTACAAAAAAACAACAACAAAGAAAACTAGCTAATTTTACATTATAAGCTTGATTACCTGCTCCTGGCCTCCTCCAGCTCTTCAGCACTCTTGATGACTTCCTCCCTTAACACATTCAAGTCCCGGTCCTTACTAGCCAGCTCCTCATGTAGTTCTCCACACTGCTGATTCAGCAGTTCTTTTTCCAAGTCCATCCCATCAAACTCCTGCTCGGACATTTTACTAATCTCCATTGCTCCCGAAGTGGAGCTGTGAGGCCACTGAGACTGAGGATTGGAATTATCAGCCACGGGGACGTAGTACTGCGAGCCAGAGTTATTGGGGACGTCGGCATTTTCTTCAAAAAGACGCTGTGAAATTGACAATAGAGACTGATCTCCAAACACTTCGCTGTTCAGCTCAAAACTGAAGAAAGGAAGAAAAACATGTAATTATGAGACTGTAAAATAAACACATGTAATAAAGCCTGTAAGGAAACACATGTAGATATTGCTGCAATAGTGAAATAATAGTTTCTCTCACCTGCAGTCTGCAGAGATGTCCAGCTGACTGCACTTTTCAAGGCTATCATTCACCACTGAATAGTGAGAGCATTCAAGGGGAGCCGAAGACAAGTAGCGCTCCATCAGATTATCCCCAGGTATTGATGCATTCATACTGTCCTGATCAGGTCCACTTTCCAGATAGACCGCATCTCTACTAATCGTCTCATCAGAGCAAAAAACAGCCTTTGCTTGGTTCTGACGGTTCTTAGAAGCTTTGAGTCCATTAACCTCCTCCTCTCTAAACTTAAGTTCTTTCTCCCTCTCGTCCAACAGCTGCCTGACTCGCTCGACCTCCTCTCTGTGCTCCTCCTTGAGTCTCTTCATCTCCTCCTCAAGACTCTGGAGACGAAGGGCAGAGCTGGCATCCTCCTCACCAAATCTCCTCTCAACATCTTCCTCCTCCTGAAGCCTTTTCCTCAGCTCCAGCACTTCTTGGTTTAGCTTCTCCTTCTCCTCTTTGTACTGCTGCATCACAAGGCACTGAGTTTGGACTTGGCTTAAGTGGGTCTGGAGGTTCTGCAGTTGTGTCTCCCTTTCTTTTCGCTCCTCCTCCCACCTTTGCTTCTCCTTCTCCAGTAACGAAAGCACTTGTTGATTTTTCTCCATCTCCTCTGCTAGTTCGGCACATATGCGCTGGCTTTTCTTCCTCTCTTCTTCTAGCTCAGCCCTCAGCTTGTGCAGAACCGAGTCGGTCTCAGTGTCGCTGTCAGTGCTGAAACCAGACTGGGTACCAGGACTTGCATTTCCTGATTCCTCAGATGGTGCCTCTTTATGACTGATGTTTGCATCTTGGGAGGAATGGTGAGGCTGCCGATTATGAATGTTAGGGTCTTCAGCACCTGACTGACTTTTGATTCGTAGAAACTCCACACTGGTCTGTGTAAAAGACAATACAAGAATTATGTAAGGGAAGTTGTTATGCACGAGTTATGAAGAGAACTTTTTTTCTTTTTTTTTTGAAGCTAACAATAATCCTGAAGTGCTACCACATGTTTCGCTTTGTGTGGCACTTACCTGCTGGAGCTGCCTCTGCAGCGCCTGAATCTGTCCAGCGAGTAACTGTGCCTCCAGTTGTACCTGGTCTCTACTGCCCAGGGCCTCTTGTAGGTTGGAGCTGAGTTTGGAAATTATTTCATTACGCTTCTCCACAGCCTGTTGTAACAGCTGCAAATAGAATAAAAAGAATAGGTCAATTTCATAAGCCAACAAGACAAACCAACTCTTACAGATTATTGTAGAGCAAAATACACAAAAATGACAAAAAACTATGTGACACTATAGTCAAGCCCATTTAAGATCCGAAGTTTACGTTTACATAATGTAAGACATTTCGCCACATTTCCATGACCCGAAAACACCCTGCAACCTCATTCCTCCACACAAACCTTCATATCATAGATGAACTGTACTGCATATTTGGATTGGAGCAGCCATGCAGAAGAGGAGACCTTTACATTCCCCATGGGTTAGTGATGACACGGAAACTAACAAATCACCTGTCTCGCACTCGAGGCAAGAACATAAGACTTTAATTGTCTTAGTGGGTAAACAAAGCAAGACGACAAATTTACAGCAAAGGACCAAACAGATCCAATTAGAACGTGACACATCATGTACACAAGACTGATTTAACGAGCAGTTTCAGAGCCCAGTTTTTAGAGTGTGAATATAAGGTTTAGGATTAAGATGTCAAGTATATAACAGTATTCGTGACATTAAACTTACTTTGCAAGTCATTTTGAGTCATACGTAAGCCCGGTTGAATTTTTAACAGCAACACCAAAATAAGACCACAAGGAAAACCTTCAGTGAAAATGTACTGAATTATGTCATATAAAAGTGTTTTAGTCATAAAATGCACATGCAACATATTATAACATAAAAACATTAAGAATTTGATATCTTATGTAAATGTCTAACTGATTTACCTTGAGCTGCTCTTTGCCAGTAAGTGTAGCCAACTCCTCTTCTCTCAAGTCTTCCACAGGGGACAGACTTTGCTCCAGGGTGGGGGACTGATCCTTCTGCTGAACCTCTGATCCCTCTGGCTCTTGGGGTTCCTACAGGATCAAACCGTAATACAAATCAAATTTTAACAATGGCTACAAAAATGTCAGTACAAAACCATGTGCTACAAATATGTGCATTAATTGATTGTGAACTTTCCCTTTAGAAAGGAAGTAAATAGTGCTACAGTTAAACCTGCCGAGGTTGCTATGACAACATGCCCTACAGGCAATGTGATGGTTAGTGACCCATTTCTCTAATGTATGTTTACGAGACAGGGGGCACAGACCCCTTGTTAAAGCATATAGTGCGCAAACAAAATTGGTAAAAATGCTGGAGGTCAAGTAATGCGAACCGTGAACAAACCTGAGTGAAGTCAAGATAATTGTGTCATGAAAATTCTCAGTTGTTTTAATTAAACTAGTAGTCTTGAGGTCCACACAAATCTAATTTCCTCAGTCTCTTCTGTTACTCCTTAATGATGCACGGTTGATCATCTCTATGCATTCAGTGGTATACCTGGTTGGTGTTGCTGTTCAGCTCTGTGGCACTGGCTGATGAAAGAGCAGGTTCTACGTGGCCATCTTGCGTTGAGCTGTCATTCTGCGAGACAGCCTGGCCCTTCCTCTTCGGCGTCTTTTTCGCCGCCCCCGCACCGTTGCTTTTCGCCCGCTTCTGTCTGAAGCTAGCAAGCTGCGCAGGAAGGACAGTGAGAGGTAGATGGACACATAGGTGAGGACCACCGAGCACCACCACACTATCAGCATGGTGAAGCTTAAGGGTGAAAGGTGACAACAGATTACAGTCCAGATTTATCTTCTCAAAATTTTTTGAAATAAATATATAGGAAAGTAATCAAAACATTATTCTGAAGCCCTATGCGTACACGTTGTTGATAGTCCACAATGTAGAAAGAAAAACAGATTGGAAGACCTTATTTTGATGAGTCAGTTGTGCAGCAAAAAATAAAGCCCAACAAAGAAAGAAGAAATCCCAAACTCAAATCCAAAATAGACTGCACCATAAACTGACAAGGTATCCAAGTTCAGAAGGAGGTGATGATCCTAAATATTCTCATATCTCCAGAGGACTGTAGCAGGCCCATGAGAAGAGCAGATTTTAGTGACACACATTGCACAACCTCTCAGCAGACCAGAAACAGAGCGAGGTTAAAAAAGTACACATTTGTTTCAGTTTTCATTTTTCATCTTGTAGAAAATGTCACAATCAGAGAGATGCAGACTGGAGTGTTTTTAAAGCATCTAAACATCTTCGCTGAAGTCATGAAAGGACAAAAACATCAAGAATCTAAACTTGAGAAGTTCATCCACAGTGAAAAACATAATCCTCAATCAAGCCACAATATTGAGCTTGAATTCCAGAGGGACCGATTTGGTACAAATTCACCTCAGGCTGTTTCTCTTTGCAACACAATCCTCCTCTTTTTAAAATCGCTGCCCCTTTCCTCTCTCTCTCTTCTTTAAGCAGCTTAAATCAGATTACGGCAGTTCACATTGTGACGGAGATCCTCATAGAGCTCTCCATCAATATCCGACAGTCAATCATTGACTTCCTCTCTTGCTGGTGGTCAGACCTGTCAATTCTTCCTCATCGAGGCACTTGCTCTACTGTCCAGATGTAGATCTTCCAGTCTGCAGGCAACGGCACAGTCGGCCCAACCTCTCATCCTAAAACTCGCTGCCACAGCCAACCGACTGAGCAGAAGGATCCACAAACTCTGTATGGAGGATAGCATGTGCCTAGATTAAGGAAAGAGGGTGGAGACTGGGAGATGCATTCACACGGAGAGGAGGAGACAGTGCTCTGTGTGTGGCGAGCAGCATCAGAGTGTGCATGCTCAATTCGATTTCTGATTACATGGCCTCAGGAGAACTACTTGTTGCTTTGTGCTATAAGTCACATACATGATGCTTGAAAACATTGTGCATGCATGTGTGCCCATGTTTATTCTGATGACATGTTACATGCCAAGTCATATAACCACATTGTAGGTTTTCCTTTGTACTTCCACCCAGTACCATGAAATGCATCCATCCCCACCATACGATTTTCCTCTTTTGACACCTGAAAACAGGTTAAAGCTTTGTAAAACAATCATTCCATCAACTCCACTAAATGTAAATGTCTTTCCCACCTCAAAATGTTGGCTTTCTTACTCACTAATTACTTACATTCCCACCAATCCTCCTTCCATCACTCTATTCACTGCCTCCGCCTGCAACAAAACATCACATCTCAGACAGACATCAGCCAGATGAGCTGTGTTTAGCCCAAGGCCACTTCTGCACCAACGAGAGGCTGACTAACCAGCTGTCTGGAGCTCATTGTGGCCGAATCAAATGTAACTGGGCTGCTGAATGCTGCTACTGTGTTCTGAACAATGTCAACACAGGTCATGCTGCAGTGTCTAACAGGGGTGAAGGTTTCTTTTCCTTTGTGTTTGTATTTTTTTTTTAATATAAAATATGCTGTGCTTTCAATGTGGCAGAGAGATCGGAGCTTTTTGATGCAGCAAACACAGTAAAGGCAGCAGACAGCACTGCATTACCATAGCAACATCACCCATGTGAGACACAAGCCCAACATAGTGAACCTTACCAAATCTCATGGGCTCACTGCACCACCTGATGGCCTGCAAGCAGCATGACATGGGATGCCAGGTGCACGTCTATTTCAAGCATTCAGCCATTATTGCACAGCAAATCTCTTTTAAGGTCTATTGAACAGAGAGCTCAAATCTCAAAAGTTGACAGCGATCAGACCATGGCGCAGAAAGAAAGAAGTTTTGATTGGCAACCCAAGAGAAATGAAATTGTTTTTTTGTTTTTTTTAAAGTTGACAGAAATCACAAAGAAATAATGTCCATACACCCACAGTCCCATTACAACATTAAATGTTTCTGCCAGTCACCACTTTCTATACTTACCGACTGACTTCGAGGAATGTTAGAAGATTTCTGTCATAAGGGATATCAATATTTTAGTCGAGATATTTTCCAAGTATTACGCATCACATTAACACACAACTGAAATCTTTTAAATGATTTCCACCATGAGCTGAACACCACGAACAATGAGCAAATGCAATTCAATTAACTAACCTGATCATGTGACCCATTTGGTTTTTAGACAACGTGGCTTATCTTGATACAGGCCAGGGCATTCTTGATTAGTGGCCCATTACTAATATGGCCTCCTATTGAAGTAAAAACAGCTGCTTGCCCTTTCTACGTCGGCAACTTCACAGTAACTTCTTTCACAGACTGATGAAAAAAAATGCTTTGTGAAAAATTATCCAATTTACATACTCCATACAGCCATCCGCTCTTGTAAATGTCTCTTACATACAACTTACTCTATAAATAAGTGTTGTTTTTTTTGTGGTTTTCAAGACTTTCAGGTCATTGCCTGCACTACCAGTGTTCCAATCTCAATTGAAATCACATTTTATTCCTGGTTAGGATCAATTTAATTCAGATTTTATTCTCGAGCATTCTACAGTGTTCATATATTCTTCTTGTGTTGTTCTGGCTTTAAATATTGCTTATAATTCCCATCTTTTTGTTTCGTTAATTATTTTTTTGTTTGTTTTAATGCTTCTTTGGTGTTGCGCAACACTTTGGCCAACTTCTGTTGTATTTAAACGTGCTACATAAATAAAATTTAAAAAAAAAAAGACTTTAATTTAAGGCTGTGACATAATCCCTGTAAAATTAATAGACCCATTTTATTGGGCGCAAAGCCGGAAAAAAAATAATTCTCTATGTTCGTGGCAAGTTGTTGTAGCTGCGGAGTAAATGTGCAAATGTCTTTTACTCGGTGTCAAAAAAAACAAACACATATTTACCCCAAATGCAACATCGGAAAGAAACTGAATGGAAGTTTTAACTTAACCATCTTGACAAAGACCTACGACGAAAACATCGGCTGCACCTGCACTGTTTGTTTTAACGTCCATTAACGTTTTGTTGCGTGCAACAATCCAGATAGCGGACAAGCCGCGCAAAAAGCGAGTGCCTGCAAATGTTCTGGGCAAGTGCGATCTTAAGAAACGACCAAAAACGTACCAATGATATTGGAGGTGGGTGTACAGTATTTAGAAGTGGACAACCGCGACGCTGTGACAAAAGAGTTTGCTAACTGCTTAGCATTCAGTATTAGCGTGCCTTAAAGTTAGCCACAAACCTTAGCTCTCCCAGCTTCTACTTTCCTTCGCCGTTCATCTTCGTCCATGACTTAGTTTAAAAAAAATAAAAATAAAAAAAGTTTAGGACGTGTGGCCTAATTCAACCGAAAAGCAAATCAGGCCTTCCCTTCTAGAATAAGTTAGCTAAAACAAACACAAATCTTTGGGCTTCCTTTACATACAAACTGTCAACAGATCATATTCAGTATGGCCGCCAAGTCAGTTCAACTCCGCCCTTATTAAATTTCCTCGAATTAACGGTCCAATGAAATCCTTGCACTCGATGTCTTCAGCCAATGGGATCTGCGCTCTTTAAATATATTCCAACACTCAAAACTTAGAACCCAGTTAGACCAATTAGATGGCTGCGTCCATCCGGCTATCTTGGATTGACGGTTCTTGTAGCCAATCAGAAGAGGTTGCACGCCAGCGTTTTGAATTTGCAGTGACTTTAGCATGGTTCGACGCCTCAGGGCAGTTACATTAAAGTAGGTAGGTAGGTAGTTACTTTATTAATCCCCGAGGGGAATTTTTTTTCGCTACAGCAGCATACATACAGAAGCAATAAGACAATAATAGAAACAATAGAATAAAATAATAATAGAATAGAATAGAATAATAGAATAATAGAAAAGCAATAAAATAGCAGTAAATAGCAGTAAAAAATATAAATATAAAATATAAAATGCACAGTATATACAGTACATTATATATCTATATATATTATATACAACAAACCAAGAAACAGTCAACATATATATATATAGTACAGTATATATCTATATATATAATATACAAACAAACCAAGAAACACAGTCAACAGTGTTATTGTACTGTGATGGATTTTGCCAGAGGTGAGTTATTGTAAAGTCTTATTGCAGTGGGCAGGAATGATCTCCTGTATCTGTCCTTGTGACAGTGGAGCTGGAGGAATCTTTTGGAGAAAGTGCTGCGCTGTCCCTGCAGCAGGTGGTGGAGAGGGTGGACAGGATTATCCAATATGGATAATAGTTTGTTCAGCGTCCTCCTCTCCACCACCTTTTCCAGGCTGTCCAGTTTGCAGCCGATGATGGAGCCGGCCTTCTTAACCAGTTTGTTAAGTCTGTTGGTGTCACCGGCTCCAATGCTGCTCCCCCAGCAGACCCCAGCTGATAAAGTATTTAAACGGAGGTAAAACGTCGCCGCTACTCAGATAACATTTATTCAAAACTAGAGCTGTGTTCTTTTTGTGTAGGTTGTCTTTACTGAACTATTTATTTCTAAACATCTAAATATTTCAATAATAAATACAATAATAATAAATTAGCACTTAATTTATCCATTGTTTATTTGCAGTGTGAGCGACCAGTAAACCTTCAATCACCATCACCACCCAACATGCACAAACAGTTCAGGGCCAAGTTTATTGGCCTTTGCATTTTATAGGTACGCTCTAACTCTAACAAAACGATTGACAAAACAAATCAAAAGATAATGTATACAAAAAAATAATAAGATATGCATAGTTGGTTAGGTTATTTATCTTCATCCTCACTCACTCTCTCTTGCAGCATAGAAACCAAACCACGCAGGTATGCATGTTATGGTTAAGTGACAGTGGTAAACAGTACAGGTGTGTTACCTGGCAACCACTGTGTGGCTTTAGTTTAACTGAAACGCAAACATGCACACAAAGTAAGTATTAGTCCAAATGCCAGGATTTCAGATAAATTTGACGTTACAGGCTATTTACCCACAGGTTGGTTTGGATGTTTGATTTCAGGCACTTATATTAATTTCAGCTGTGTCATTTTATAGGATGGCAGTTCTGTGATTGATCAGATGACATCAGACTCAAACTGCGGGAGAAGGTAGGCGAGACGCAGAGTCATTTCTTTTTTCAAGTTGAAATAGTTGTGCTGGCTTTTTTCTGCTTTGATAAATCAAATTCTTACCGGTCTTCACAGAGACTGGAAACCAAAAAGGAAAATATGGACAATAGAACAGAGTCTGCTCAGTCAGCAAGTAAGAGATTATTTTGTTAAGTATCTTAAATGGTGGATGGTATCTGCTTAGCCTGCTTTGACAAATATTTATACTTTCATTCATGTAGCTGACGTAAAATTTACTTCACAAGTTGGCAAAGGGATAATAAAGTGAGATACACTTACATGTATCTGGTAGTAAGTTGAGTGTTAACACTGCACAATAAAAAAGTACAAAGTATTGCTGGTTGATCATCCAAATGCAGGAGGAGATGATGAAAGAGGTAAAAAAAATTATATTGACGTTAGAAAAGATATTAGAGTAAGTTGAGGTGAAAGACGGGGGTGACGATGCCGACTGAGATTTTGTCTGTTCAGGGAGTTATGATGGGCAGATGGATGCACTCCACCATGCACTGAGGCGAAAACAAGACCTGCTGCAGAGACTGAGGGTCAGTAGAAAAAAATCTTTATCTGTGAATTTCTAGAAGACACTTTTTTTTTCATTTACATGTTATTTACTGACTTAAAATGAAGCCACTGGAAGAATTTTGAGCATTCGGCCAGTGTTTTTTTGTTTGTTTCACCTGTCATTGTGAAAAGCTGCGGATTGTGTTTCTGTGTTTCTGTGCAGGAGCAGCACATGTTAGAGGCCCTCGACAGACCTCACACCTGGGGAGGGTCACGAAGGCAGTACCATTCACACTTCATCACTGTCCCTCAGCTTCCTCCACCCGTGGCCCCGACCCACATCCACCAGCCAACCACTCTTCCACCTTTTCTGCTCCCTCCACCACCTGCCCCCATCCAGCAGACTGTGAGACACTCAGCATCGATTTAATCTCCAAAACACCTCCAATCCCCCAAATCGATTACTCTGTTTTTGTGTAGGTTGTTAAATGTATTTAATCCAATTGTCCTCCTGATCCAAACTAACCTGCAGTGAGTACAAGAATTACAAGAACAAGTATTATCTTCAAGGATCAGATTTACAGTTGTCTTAAAGAAAATTCTGTTTTCTGACCTTCTGACCTCCCTATATTATACGATTTTACCATATTAGTTTCCATTGGTGCAATTTGATTTTATTTAGTTCTTCATCTGTGTATTTGTGTAACAGCAAATTCAAGCAGGATTTGGATTTAACATGCATTGCAAAATGTATGAACCTGTAAAAGTACAGATTACTGGGGACTTTATTAAACCTGAGATTTGTGTAAAAAAAAAAAGGAAAATAGAGAGCTTTGCATTAACATATTTGCACATATTAAATGTGAAAAGAGAAAAATATTTCCCACTGTGTACAGCTCTCCCAGTATCCTGCTACAATCATACAACAGCTGCCACAACAGCAGCCTCTGATCACTCAGATTCCTCCACCTCAGCCCCACCCTGCAACCCGTTCAGGCAGCATCAAAGAGGGTATGTTGCAACAAATAGATATATATGGTTGTTTGTGTATTTGTAAGTTAGTTTATTTATTTATTTATTTTTGTATTAGACATGGTGGAACTGATGCTCATGCAAAATGTCCAGATGCATCAGATCGTAATGCACAATATGATGCTGAAAGCCATGCCTCCTGTGGCCCTGTCACCACCTGGCGGGCCTACTCACTATGCATCTCATGCTAACTATCTTGGGCAGGTACAAACAAATACACACACACACACACACACACACACACACACACACACACACACACACACACACACACACACACACACACACACACACACACACACACACACACACACACACACACACACACACACACACACACACACACACACATACTCTGACAGTCTCTGACCCCTGAATACAAAAAAATACTTTCTGTCCCTCAACAACATCCTAAAACATTGTTTCCAGGACAGTTACCAAGGAAACCGTATTTTTGTATGGCCAGATGTCAAACCAAGGGGAAGTGATGTCCATCATCATCATCATCATCATTATGGTCCTACCCCCGCAGCACCACAGCTGCCACCTATCAACTACCCTGCATGGTTACCAGGGGCGTCATCTGTCCCAGCAGGACAAGAAGGGAGACACCTATTAAACCATGCAACAGCGCCTGTTACACTCCCGCCACTATAATGTACATACATTCACTATAACATACACAAACACACATGCCACACACACACGTTTTCCCATCAGTCTACACTTGCAAAGTGATAAAGTAAATTGATTGGAAGAGATTACAATTTTATCCATTTGAACTGAAATCTTGAACATAATAAAGTGTTTAAAATATGAAAGGGGTGTTAATACTTTCTGAAGGGACTCTACATGAGCATGTATGTGTGTGTATGTATACTTTTGCAGCCCTTGGAAAAGTAGAAGAAGAAGGCAAAGCTAGTGGTATGAGGTATTTAAGGGATATCCTCCAATTACCCTACATTCAGGCCTGGTTCAGTTAGGTGGCATCTTTTCATGTCACCCTCATGTGGTAGAACAGACGCTTCGCAGCATGAACAAATCTGCAGAAATGATGTGGTGCAATCATGTCAAAGTCCCAAATGAATATTTCCAACATCTTGGGGAAATCCACACCTCGAAAAACAGGGGACGCTTTGGGAGCAAAGAGAGGCTCTAGTCTATCCAGTATTAATGTGGTGGCCCTAACAAACGTAGCCTCCACTGAGAAGCTCAAGAAACCGAATCAAATGAGGTAGGCCTACTTGTATGGACAAACACATTTGGCCCATAAAACATTCACGTGTGATTACGTGTATATCATCCACAAATATTGAAATAATTGCAGGAATCGTAAACTGTATTCAAAAATAAGGTAGTCCTGATTCTTTTTTTCCTAGACAACAGCGAAAATAATTCCGCCCGAACAGGGACTTGAACCCTGGACCCTCAGATTAAAAGTCTGATGCTCTACCGACTGAGCTATCCGGGCTCTGCAGCGCCAGTCGTCCAAGTAAGGAAATAACCATTCAAAACGATGTTCGCTTATTCTTGGAAATTACACATTTCTCCCACCTTCCGTGATAGGAACATATTACGTTTGTAACTCTATGCTGGCAATCTAAATACAGTCTATAATGTGGGCTAACTGTACACAAAATTCTTCGTAACGTTACCTCTTTGTATGAAACCAGGTTATACAAGCATGTTGTAAGTCATATTCAGTCACTTTTTGTGTTATTATTTTTCAGTCGACACGCAAAGTCCTCACCTTGTCTTTAATAGATGAATTTACATCTGTACAAAATGGTATTTTACAGGATTTATAAAACAAAAATAAACAGCAGTAATCACTTGTAATCTACCCATACCGCACTGAATCACTGCATCCTGACATCCCACAGTGTGCCAGTGCTTCTTTATCCCGATCCAAGTACACAACAGAGAACACAGCCTTGTTTCACAGCTGTCAGTCATCATGGCACCGATCCCTTTGATAAATTAAATAATTACAAAATATGTATACAAAAATATACACATACACACCATCTCAGTTAAGTGACACCCTCTGCATTAACAAATTATTAAAGTGCATTCTTCATTTAAAGAGCTGGATTTATGACAGGAAAACTGCCATGCTGAGATTAAGCAGGATGTGGTACACGGTATAGTATTGATATTGTCAGGTGATGTATTTCAAGAGATGAGTAGGTGGTCTTTGTGCACTTGCATCTGGGCCCTTTTTGTGAGGCAAGTCAATATTAATTGCTTAAAACAGCCTTATTTGTTTACTGAAACTATTAGTTGAAAAATGAATGGTAATATAACAAGAGTTAAGTGGCATCACATCAAAATGTGCTCGCATACAGCTTTTGTGGATCAGCATGTGTAAATCTGATGAATTATTCCGTACAGCTGCTGTGAAATAACCTGATAACATTTATTTACACAGTGCATGTGTGCATGCAGAATACCGCGTTACTCTATACAATTGATCTTTTAAACAAAAATCTATCTGTGCAAACGCAGCCAGATTTCGGGATAAATTTCAGAATCTTTTATAAAATATTCTTGCAAAGCAATGCAGAAGAATTTAAAAATATGTTATTCAAAAGTGAATTTTAAACTTGTTGAGGCCTTCATACGTTTTGGGAAGACCCAAATACAGAGCAGAGGGTAGGTTACACAGCCTCCTGCACATATTCACAATGAAAGTCTGTGTGTTACCAGCATCTTTCAAAACACATTTCTGTGAATATTTTCATTGTCAAAGAGCCACCATACATTCTTCAATTTTCTTCTCATGCCATCGGATTTGTAAAAGTAGAAACATTACAAACAGCACAATCTGGATTATTGTGGTCACATTCTGGGCAACTTGTTGCGAACATACCAAGGATGCATCCAGCAGTGCTGAGTGCTCACAATTTTTTGTTTACGTTGTAACAACACATGCACGTTCTTTAGGTAATCTTTTGACATTAGAAAAAGGTGTAGTGTAATCTGATGTTATCAACGGCTATTAGAAATAACTTGATCCTGCAGGTCCTCTTCTGATAAATAGAGGTCAACTTTGTGTGCCTGTCTAGGCATATCATGAAGTCATGGATGTCATAAACTCATTTTGTCTTTTAACGGTGAATGGCGGGATCAATCTAAACATGTCCAGATGGTTTCTACATGAGAGTCTGAAGGGATCATGGTACACCCGTCTTGCACATTCCCATCTTCATCTGTGAGATCCAACGGTCAGTCCTGGATAAAGTTTGTCTGTTTGGTTATCTCTAGATGGTAGGATGGAGATACTTATTCAGATGGCTTGATTATGTAACCTAAAGTGAGAGAGAGAAAGATAAAAAACAAAAAAAACATTTACATGTGGTGCATACAGGCAAATTAACATAGTCATTCAAGCCACACAAAAAGCATTCACCTTGTGTATGCGAGGAGGCATATCATCCTCTGAGCTCTCCTCTGGTAATGTCTCGTGGTGTCGTGGTGCTGCTTGACCCTCCTCTGCCCATCCTCCCATGGGCACACGGGCCGACCTCACTACCTTCCCCCCTGCACTAAAAGGGTCTGGGGAAAAAAAGAAAGGCATATACAGTGAAGTTGAAAAGTGCTTGCATTTAACACAGATCTGTACAAAGCCTGTGCAGCTACTGTGCAGTAAAATGTCCTCAGTTGATTGAAACAAATCTAAAAAATATATGACATACCTACTCACTTTTAGGGTTTCTTGTTTTGTAAACTTCCTTCCAAGCTGATCCCATGTCTCTTTCTAAAATGTACTAATTTTCTAAAGGTGTATTTGTCTATCAATATGTTTTCATCCAGAAAAATATCAGCTTCACAAATGCAGTGCCACCATGTCAATTACATAAGCCTAAAATGAGTAATATTATCAAAAAGTAGGGCTAATGACTTAAAAGCAGATACCTATGGGGGGTCCACTGTAGCGCTGGTGACTGCTGCCCTGCGCCCCTCCCTGGCCCAGGGTGGTACTGCTGGTGGCTGAAGCTGAAGTGGGAATGGCGCTCGGACTGGGAACTGTGGTGGGGAAAGTGTGTGAGCGGGGGAAATTTCGAGAATGAGGATTGGGTTCACTCCTCACTTCATCGGGGACACTGTCACTGCTTTCGTCGCTCTCCTGTCTGTGCCACGTGTGACGGGACAGCTCGCCACGTGACTGCTGCTTATGGAGCTTCAGGAAAATAAAACAGGACAAAGATGAATGGGGCCCAAGTTGGAGAAGATCAGTGATATAGTACTTGTCTCAAGCATGGACATACACATTTACCTCATGGATGTAGACTGCATGAATACTCATCTCAGTGGAGGCATACTCTGATAGGACCAAACTGGCAAGTTGACCCTCCCAAGCACTGCTGCCTGAGCTTATAGTTCGGGCATCAGTCCTACAGGAGAAGAGAGCAGAAATGTGGAGAAAACAGAACATGAACAGGAATAAGACAATGATGAAAAGAAAGGACAACACTGAATGTAAATTTTGCACTTCGAATTGTGAGTACATCTGTTTTTATCCAGAAGCTCAGTGAGTATCTCAAGTCAGGACATAAAGTTGAAGCCTGAAAACCAGTTCAGACAATTCACAAGGAATATTTTCTCACCCTGAGCCAATCATTGCTCTGCTTGTGTGGCTGGCAGCCCTGTGAGCTGCACTCAAACTACCTCTGAGGTGAAGACTGCTGCTGATTGGGGAAAGAGAGCGTAAGGCGGACGCCCCATCGCTTATGCCTGCTGCTGCATGATTGGCCAAAGAGCTGTCCCGGCCAAAATGAACAGAGGCCAGTGTAGAGGGACCTGTCAAGAAGTTTGCGACGAGACTCCTTGGCTACAAGAGAGAGAAAGTACAAGAGAGTAACTCCATATCCCAGAAGAGGATAGATAGGACCACTGTGATAATTGAATGTTAGTTTATCGGCGTACTTCAGACTCCGACAACGACAGCGGATGTGTTTCTGAAGGACCTCCTGTGGCCTCTCTGTGAACTCTTTCCTTTAACTGGCTGATGAAATGTGTGGTCTCTTGAGGAGGCTGCCACTGGGGGTTGGTGATAGCAAAGTGCATCAGCGATAACTCAGTCTTCCCATCCTCTGCCTGTTGATAGATAGATGCCTCCGTCTTCCCCTCTGACATCCACTACAGAGGGAGGATCAGTGGTCAGTTAATTGAGTGTGTGGCACACAGTTTATACATAAGCCCTTTAAATACATATCCACAAATGTATCTGTATCTGTGTCGCTCACCGCTGGGTGTCCGTGCTGCCTGATGTCCATCTGAGCAAAAGAGCAGGTGTCTCCCACCCCGACCACCTCTACAGTGAAGTTCCTGAAGAAATCGATGATCTCCAGAGACTTTCTCCTCAGACAGAAGATGAGGATGATGGGAGTCACCACTGGACTGAGCAGCTCCTCCAGAATAAACACCTGGAAACAAACAAATGGGAAATGTTAAACTGTACACTCTTTGGAGCAGAAACGAGTTCACAAGCATACCAAAGTTATTTCGATATGGGTAATGTAAACATATCACAAAGACTTAAGCTTCAAAGTTACCATCAGCTCTAGAAATATGAGTGGGGAGTTAATCCCTTTTCCTAGCAAGCATGCAAGCATAGCACTAAACCTCCATTGCGCCAGTGGATAGCCAAGAGCAGAAATCTGTATTTTTTTTCTAGTCTCTATGAGACATGAATACAAAAAACAGTGAGTGCAAAATGTGGAAAAATAACTGTTCAGAAGATATACGTGAGTATAACTACACCTTATGTTTTCATGCTATGACATGATAAAATATGTATCTAGAAAATGGCCTTTAGAACAGTTTTTATGGTAGGCCTATGGTAGTTTTTTTTAAAGTCAATTCTAACTCTTCAGTCGTTCAGTATTTGTACTCACTGCTTTGTACTGGAAGAGCTGGGAGAACTGATCTCGGGTCTCATATCTGTGTGCATTGCCCTGCCAGTGGTCAGGCATGTAATGGATATGAGCCAGGATGACCCGCAAAAGCTGCTCAGGACAGAACACCATGTGTTTATCAGGAATAAATGACCTGTGGAGAGGAAGAGGGAGAGAGACAGGCGGTGGAAATTAAGTTAAGTTTTAACAACGTGAGCTCTTGACTGACGGTGTTATTGCTATAATAACAGGTTGTCACTGCAACTCTACAAAACAGGCACCACATTAGGAAAAAACCAAGACCTTTGGGATTCCGTTTAATAGCAATAAGTCTGGTGTTTGAAAGACTGAAATCGTACTAAGATACAAAAGAGGATTTTATTATGTCAGAATTTCATAAATTCTTTATTGTCTTTAAGTTGGCCGAAAGTACAGAATACAGTTATAGAGGCAAAACTCATTTCATGAGAATATTCCGATATTTAACTATTTCAGTTTTGAGATAATTAAGATTTGAAGGAGTCAGAAATTACTTATGGACGGAAACCCTCTTATACTCATCAGTTTTAGAGCAGAATACGCTGCTGAAGAGCACTAAAGAGATTACAACTCTGGGTGGCTTTCCAAGGGCAATAAAGGAATGGCTCATGGTTAACGGTTGACATAGTTGAAATTAGTTTTTTACATTCATGTTATATATTTGTATTTATATGTATGGACATAAGGCTTTGGGGTTTGTTGTGTTATTCTGATGAATGATTAAACAATTTGTTTGTCTTTATAAAATGCTTCCATTTATTCAAATCATTAAAACGATGATGTTCATGTGGATTTGGATAGATGACAGTACCTGATATATTACAGTACTCCCCTACCTGCAGACTGTGACACACACTCCGAGCAGTGTGATTGATGAGAGAACATGTTCCACTGCAAGAACATCCTCATCATAGATGGTCAGGGCGATGAGAACGGCCAGAAGAGAGCCAGCGAAAAATGCCACATTTTTGGCAACCACTGTCAGCAGCGGTGAGAGGAAACAGTTCATGTACTTTGATGCAGCCTAAAGGAAATGGGAACAAAGGAGAAAGAACAGGATGAGAACAGGAGATAATAAGCTTAATTATTAACTCTGCAGGAAATGAAGTGTAAGTATTGCGAGCATGGTAATGATACAAAACCACCTTAATGGTGAATAAAATTCTGCACTCCATTCAGAATATCATACAACATGACCATCGTTTTCTTTATATTTATTTCAGGAAAAAGAACAAGTCTGCGTTTTAAACTTAAAGAAGGAGGATTTACAGTATGATTTTAAGTCTAGCTGTTATCAATCAAGGCTCCAGAGGACAACAAAAATTATGACAATCAAAAATGGACAGGAAATGAGGTGATGCACTGACCTTGTAGCCTTTGCTGAGGCGTGACATCAGCTCGTGGTCCAACTCATTGAAATGACGCAGGTAACATCGACCATAGAGAGACCAACATCTCGCCCCCAGAGAACCGGGCTCTCGCTTGATCACCTGGGTACACACAACTACTGTCAGCATGACTATTAATTATAAAGTACATTGTTTATAGTTTAAATGTGTGTGTGAACAATCTACCTCAGTGTAACTGAAAAAGGCATAGAGAATCTGCCACACCAGAATGACTGGACACAGGAGCAGATTAGCAATGCCAATCCACAGGATACGAGACGCTAGCCTGTCTGCAAGCTCGAGCCTGTTACTTCCTCTCTTATACTCTGGTTTTAGACTCCACTCATTCTCAAATAGAGAGCCTGCAGGAAGAAAACAAGGAAAAGACAATAAAGATTAAAAAAAATATGGCTTCTTTGTAAGTCCAGACTTTGTCAAAATCATGTGCCAACAGGGGGAAATGCATGTGCACATATGCAAATAGATACATGACACAGGACCATTAAACAAATTCAGGAAACACACGTGCATTAATAAATCACAACAAAC
Source organism: Brachyistius frenatus (assembly GCF_029030835.1). Classification (NCBI taxonomy): domain Eukaryota; kingdom Metazoa; phylum Chordata; class Actinopteri; family Embiotocidae; genus Brachyistius; species Brachyistius frenatus. Next base: position 1,977,019 of record NW_027210666.1, on the reverse strand, counting down.
CAAAAATACAAACACACCTGGTCCCCAAAAAAAGATGAGCTCAAAGTTGTATTTGAGCCCCCGGGTGTAAAACACACACTCTCCCAGGACAGGAGGTCGAAATCGCACAGGAAGGAGGGATTTATTCACCATGGCAACCTGGAGAAGAACCGGAAGAAAGCTTTGGAGTGAGGTCACACCGTTTCATTGAATTTGAAAGCAGTGTTGTCAGACATAAATAATTCAGCTACTAAACAGTATTACCATGTAGTTTTTAAAGCGAAGGATGCGGTGGTAAATGTCCAGCTCTGTCAATTCTTTCTTATGGATGCAGATCTGATGCTCCTTCTGGATTTCAACTATCCTGGCCTGAACCTCCTGCCATGTTGCATAGGGGAGCTCTGACTGAAGTACAAAAACGCAATATGGGTTAGTGGAAAGGCTTTTTTTCTATGTGATGCATGCATTTAATGTCAACAGAAGAAGCCTTCATATGACCAACATTAAACACAACATCCTGACATGCTGCTTTTTGTCTCACCATGGTCATCTTAAGGGCGTTGATGTAGAAGGATCGGATCTCCCAGTAGCAGCACACGTTGTAGATGAATTTGACGAGGCGATGTAGCCAAAACACCCCAGAGATTATCAGCACAAAGATCACAAAGGCATTGTCTTGGATACTGCAAGAGAAAATATTTACTTTTATTATTCAAACCCTAAATGTGTGTATTCAACAGCATTAACATCACAGCTCTGACACATTTCCAATGACTTAATAGGAAAAAACAACAACTAATATATCCGTTTCATTTTGCAATCATTTCTGAAGACAAACGATTTTGCTTGAAAATTTAAGTGCAATTTTATCATTTGTGTTCCGGCATCCTCTATCTCCCTAAAACTTTAACAACTGTAAGACCTTGTCCTCAGAAACATCACTTTTGTAATCCGATTATAGTTGTAGTGTCTCTGTACTGTAAAGTAAATTTACCGAAAACACCGTCAGACTCACCGGGCACTGCAGACATCCATTGGGAGGAACGCATCAGGCAAAGTGACTTTAGATGAATCGGTGTGATTTACGAACTTGTTGGCAAAGAGGACATCATAATCCACACAGTTGGCCAGGAACACTGTGAAGCCGACCACAAACAGCAACTGACTGCACAGAGAAAGAAAGATGGAGGTGGCAGGTGGAGTGGGAAGACAGGAAGGAACAAAGAACACGAAAACTGACATAAAAGACACATTCAAATCCATGAATGAAAGTTAGATACTAGACTGTGTGAAAAATCAAATGTAAGAGGTATAAGATACATACACCAGCTCAAAGATCTCTCCGAGCAACATACAGGTGAATCCATTCTTCTGGTGCAGATTATAGACGTGATAGACGTTAAGGAATATAATGAATGCATCTGAGCTTAGAAATTATATGTGTTGAGATATTCACTGCAAAATTAAAGGAAATACAATTCACTTAGCAGAGAATATTCAGAAGATGGCACACAAGCTATCCAAGCTGAAACTATGTCAAAGGATATTCTCTGGAAAAACAGGTCCAGGTTTTCTATGTGGTGCCACTGAGCTGCAAAATAAAGAATATAAAACAGTTGACGGGCATCACTGTCAGTGCAAAACATGAGGGTCTGTTTCTGTGCAACAGGGTCCATGATTTGTTTGTGGTTTGTGTGAGTGTCATACATTTGGCTCCTTCAGGCACATGCATTAGCAGGTTCTCCTCTCCAGGGGGAGAGTCGCTGTAGGACGCCTCCAGGCGCTGGTAGTCTGTGTCAAAATGTGCCATAGTGACAGCAGCTTCAGTCTCACCAAGTAGCCGGACCCTCTGCTACAGACTGGAGAGATGAGGGGAAGGTACAGGAAGAGGGTTAAAGATGTTAAAAAAGTGAACATGCCGGGAAGAGAAAGATAAAATGAGAAAGGTTTACAGCTCACATGTTACAGCATCCACTGAGCCCACCGACATCGACCTTGCAAGTAACTCATTGTGATTTATTCCTAATTGATTCTTTAGTTATTTTCTATTTTTATCACCCTTCAGAAGGGAGTTTAAAGGTCAGGATCAGCAACAGAGCAGCAACTCTGAAGCCGGACTCAGATTCTTGCTGACAAAGAGGATTTAAAACTAGGTTTCCCAGTTAAAGGGCCCTCTCCTTATTCAACACTAAAGCATACACATGCTGAACAGGCTTCACATTGGACTAAGATGTCAACCAAAGCAGGCATGTAAAAGTTGTCCAAACAGCAGAGTAGATTTTTATATGTAGCACACGGCCTGTGAATCATTCAGCAACAAAGCGATGATCTAGTGTGACTATGAAACTTGTGGTATAACATCTTTATGTAACAACATCCTGTCTCAAACAGACTAGAAACTAAGGCTGCAATGATTAGTTGATTAATCAGTGAGTGGATAAACAAAAAAAAAATTATTGTTTCTCTTTTTGTTTAAGTAAAATCTCAAATTCCAGCTTAGTTAATGTGAATATTTTCTGCATTCTTTGGTCCTACATGATAATAAACTGATATAATATAAAATAATAGACATTTTGGCCTGCACATGGACTTTGGGAAACACTGGTCAATATTTTCAACCATTATGTGGCACTTTAAAGACCAAAGAGCATATGGATTTACCGAGACAATAATCATTATTTGTAGCCTTACTTGAGAAGACAAATTATGTGAAACTAAAACCAAAACAAATAAGTCATTAACAAAAGTTTCTGTCTGAAGATTACACCTTAATTATAGATAAAGATCTGACATGCATGCAGCTTGTGCTCTAGCAAGGAGGAGGCCCTTCAAAATAGAATACAATAAAAAAATACATACACTACATATTTGAAGGCAGAAACATGTTTACCTCCATTCCTGTACAGTACGTCCCACCCAGCTCTGGTGTTTAAGCAACATTTCCAGCTGCAAAAAAAAAATAAAAAAATGGAAGAGTCGTTTTTCTTCAACTGTCTCCTTGTCTAACCTACGACCACAACAGACCGCAGGACGAGGCTTTATGCCACATTTCTCTTCGAAGGCGACAGACAGCACAGAGCAAAACCCACACAAAATGTCAGAAATATCACGAATGGTTATTTGACAGTGGAAATTAGCACGAAGCCAACACGAGCAAGAACTGATTCAGGCGCTGTTGTTGTTGTCGTGTTTTGACAGCACAGGCCTGCCTCCCCATCCAAAAAAATGCCCCCCTCTCGGATCCCGCAGCGTGAAGCCCTTACCGTTTGCTTGTCCCTCCTCCGCTGTGTCAGGCTAAGACTGTTAAACAGGGATTTTTTTTTTGATTTTTAAGATAACCCTTTTATTTTCGATTTCTTTTGGGCCGAAGTCAGACACGAGCCAGTTTCATTTTCGAAACAGGCTAGTAGTGTTGGCGTCTGTCACGGCTGAAATACAGGGACGTTATCCAATCAGAAAAGGAGTTCTCCAACAGCATAAAAACATCAGCCAATTAGATTTGGGAAAGGCGGGCTCTAAGTGTGGCGTATATATACCATGTCTGACACGCCCTTGTGTGAGCCTCTATGACGGGTCATTTAGCATATATCCTGTTTGCCTTATTGAACGGGTGTTTACTACCCCCACCTGGTCATTTTGAGTAGTACTACAAAACTGGCAGAGGTACTGCCATACAGTATGGATACCCCCTGGTGATGCTGCCACATGAAGATCCTGCATATACATTAAAACTAATAGTAATAGTCGGTTATGTGTAGTAATTCATGTAATTCCTCCACTTTATAATTCATTCAGTGTTCTTGCTACGTGTTTATTTGAATACTCCTTTTCATCAGTCGTACACCATAATCATCTGAATGAGCCCCAATATGTACGGCGTCATTGCCTGTACAGGAAAGGAGTAACAAAATCAATCAAAATATGCAGATGCACATTCTGCCATTTATAATGTAGGCTATTACAAATCATTTACCATTTACCCCCACGGGTAATTTCACTTGAAATTTCCTTGTAAATTAGCAATTGTGAGCAAATTATGGGCCTTTAAATAAACCCTCATTAAAATTAGTAAAATATAGAAAGCAAAATTGTGTCTGACATCTAGAGCCCTCATGTCTTACAACCTCCACTACAAAAAGACCTGAAGTTAGTGATTACACATACAGTACGATTTAAACCTCATCAATGAAGCCATCAAAAAATTGAAGCCTGTAGAAGCTTCAAAATATCCAAAGATAAAACAGCCATTAAAGAACGGATAAGGTGTTTGTCGCTTTCAAATCAAGCTGAGATTTTATTAACGGTCTTGGCCAAAGATTAGAGACTTTGACGATGAAAAAAAAAGGGTAGGCGACTGATTTAGGAATTAGGATAAAATGTGAGACTGAAATAAGCGATATACATGTGCATTTCAATGTTCATACAGTAGATGAGGTGCAGGAGCTGACTCCACAGTACAAAGACGAAGCTTTGCAAAGAAGCTCACCTTCTGTCACTCTCTGCAGTGATGAATATTCATATTTGATGGTTAAGCCTCTGAAGTGACAGCTGGGCTTTTGTTCACTGTGTCACTGCATTTGTTACATTGTGTGTGTGTGTGTGTGTGTGTGTGTGTGTGTGTGTGTGTGTGTGTGTGTGTGTGTGTGTGTGTGTGTGTGTGTGTGTGTGTGTGTGTGTGTGTGTGTGTGTGTGTGTGTGTGTGTGTGTATACCTTAATGACAATTTCATTAACCAAACACAAAATCTAAGTAATATGTCAGGGGCTTGACAGTGTTACAGCAGAAAGATACAAACAAATACACACAAGTCACCAATGTTTAGAGTCTTCTTAGTTTTACTTCACAACCTTTGTTCTTCTCTTACACCTCGACAAACATCCTCACTTAAAAAACAATCTCCTTTTTCTCAGTTTACTCCTCATTTTAGGAGATTTTTTTTAAAAGGGCAGGGGTGTCTTGAGTCAGGGGGGAGCCTCTGTAATCCAGTTATTATAGTGATCTGGGTAATTTAATCTGTTCTGATTCAGATTAGACTTCATTCAATTTAATCCCGTAGAAAAAGTCTGCTACAACGAAGCTCGCTAAGTGATCAACACCAAACAGTAACTGAGATTTAAATGTATTACAGTTTGATTCAAACCAGTGCCTCTGATAATGGTGAATCTCCACCTTAGTTATATGTTTTGCAGCTTAATTTCATTTTGTTTCATACTTTTGGGCAACATTGCATATGGTGCATATGAGCTAAAGGAGTCTCGGTAATAGAAATGATTCTGATTGATCTTGTGTGTGTATGTCTGCACGCATGTGTGCTCTGCTGCAGGCTATACAGTAGCTGGTTGATTAAATTACCCTAAATTCTGCTGGGAATTAGGGGGTTGACAGTTCATTTGGTCCAAAGGCATACTGTGATGCTGCTGTGCAGCCCATGGGTGGTGCTGGGATAGTGGCTATGGGGGTGGGGTGTGGCAGGTGGGGGTGCTCAGGCAGGGTCTGAGCAAGGGGAGGGAAAAAGGGAATCAGGATGAAGTCATCTCTTTAGAGCAACTTAATTAGATCGAGCCTCTTCCTGTAAAAGCACCAATGTAAACCCAACACAGCGGATGTGAAATCTCCACACAAAGGAATGTTCAACAGGGATGTTGCCTTCTTTGCAGGGCTGGTTATAACCAGTTGGGAGATAACGTGGACGTCCCAGAATGCATTGAGTTGATGCATTCATGTTCCTGCCCCATTAGTACTTCTACAATTTTCTATGTCTCTATATTTTATGTTAGAAACCATGAGTTAAGTTGGTCTGGCGGTATTTTATACTTCTTAATAATACTGTTAAAATTGTCAAATGTCAATATGTCATATCAAAATGTCATCTGGGACCACCTAACCAGCAAGGTGGGGGTTTTAGTGTATTGGTGGAGACAACGAAGTCCTAGAATGCGTTGGGTTTGTGTTAATTAGCCCTAATTATAATTCTATGCACCATGAGTTAAATTGGCTTAACTTAAAATTTTAACCCATCAACGATCAAGCTGTCAATATGATGTATAATAAAGCAGATCCCGAAGTTGTTCAGTGTGGGATTTAGGTACTGTATAGAATAGGAGTTGATTTTTGCCTGAGCTTAAACACAAAGAGCTCGTTACATTATAAGTGTGTCCGATCAATAATAATCAATGGTACTCCACCGTGACAGCCTTACTCCCTACTGACCCATGGTGCCAGGGGACTCAGAGTCAGTGGTCCCATTTCACATTCAAAACCCACCGAGGACACACAACACCTTAGAGAATTGTCATGGACATATTGGTTGCTTGGACCAACTAACCTATGGGGGTGATGATGTAGGTTTTCTCAGAATGCTTTGAGCTAATGTGTTTGTGTTATCAGTTCTCTGCCCTACCAATACTTCTACTGTGTTTTTATAGTCTACGTCCTACGTCATGTAACACGTGGCACCCTGACTGAAGTTAGTTAGGCGGGATTTGAAGATCACAGGATCTGTATTGTCTGTGACTTGTTTGAGGAGTTATGACATCATGCAAGAGGCTGACAAGTGAGTGTGTTTAGTTACAGGTGTGTACTGACAGGCAATCTGATCGATGACAACGTCTGACATGATGTCATCAAAGATAGAAATATTAGCAACACAAGTACAGTACAACATTTATTTCCCAGTTAAGATGGAATTGAATTATGCAACACCTGCTAAGTGGAGGAGAGAGAGGTCAAACCTTCATTAATAATTTATTGATAACGTCACTGTAGGCATAATGAGCTTCTTAAAATAGTTTGCTCACTCTACAAAGCGGCAGTGATGCACTAAAGATTATAACTATTATAACTAACACTTTTTTTCCTTTTGAAAAGAGGCCCGATTAGTAAATTCCCTCCAAAAATGACCTGCTCTGGTCCTCCATTATTCTCAGTGATTTCATCTTGGTGCAGGGAATCAAACTGTGTGTATTACATGAGTCATACAGATCAGGTGACATCATATTTGTCACTCCCTGAGGGTATGTGATTTGTGGGCGTGAGGAAGAGCGCATTAGATATGAATGCATGATCAGTGTTGTTGTCCCTGAGGAGTGAACTCCAGACTCTTCCCAAATTGTCCCTCATAAGCACCACAGTAGCTCATCTTCTTTTCTTTCCACTTAATCTTCCTTTTCCATTTTTTTTTATTGCAGAATTTAATTCGACATAAAAATCCGTTTTTTTCTGTGCAAAATTTTTTATTGTACAATTCCGTCTTTGCACAATATTTTTCTATCTGTATTGGCTTTATCTCAGCTGTCAGTTCCTCCTATATTCTCGACTCTTATCTCTGTTGCTCATATGTTGTCGGTGATTAAATGTTGTGTGCCCGGACATGCAAATGCACATCAGACAGACAGGTCTCAGCAGGCAGAAAGGCTGATGGTTAATGGCAGCAGTGTCAGTGATCAATAAAGACAAATGGAAAAGAGCGTAGCTTGTAAGCAGAGAGAGAGTTTGAAGGTACAGACACAAAATAATGTTGTCGATTAACAATATATCAAACTATTTATGTGGCTTTAGTTTAATGCATTTCAAAGTGCTTTACAGGCTGATAAGAGGACAGTTCACCTTGAAGCATCAAAATGATGTACAGTTTAAGAAGCAGAATTTTATTTTAACATTTTCTGTTTTATGATTATAGTGTTATTTGTTTGCTAGTGTATTTTAACTTTAACTTTAATTCCAGTTCAACCGTGACCATTTTACATTTCCAATCATGTTTTTTCATGGCTGGAGTGATGGAGTTTCTCTTAAAAGCTGGTGCCAAATGGTTGCTAAGTTATAATATCCAGGTTTATTTTGAGTCTGTCTTATTTTAATCGTGTGTTGATGAGTATCCATGTTGATGTGAGTGTTTGTGCTGGCAGAGGTTTAATATTGACAAGTAATTTAAAATAAATCAAATTAGAGAGACTAAGTAACCTCAAATGCTTAATATTGCATTTGCTGAGATTGCGTGTGTCTGTGTGCATTGTTATAAACCAAACAAACCATAATTTAGAGTGATGACATAGATTTTAATAAAGCTGCTGTGTTTGTAATAACATCCACTGCCAGAGGAGTAGCTTTGGTGAGTTATTGAAAGACTCGGGTATATTAGAATATTTTAAAGAGCAGGAGAGGACATGAGGCGTTTCGAACTGTCACTTACATATAAACAAAAAATTTGACTAAATAATTCTTTTGTGCTGCCGTGTTGTGATTGATGTTTTTGTTGCACGTTGCCCTGCAGCTTCTCATCCATAGTTACACCATCGCTTCTGTGTCTCCATGTGACCATTTGTTGTAACCCCCCAGGCCTTGTTTTGGATTGTCCCATTTTTTATTCCCCCCCAGTAAACCACTACAAAGTAAGGTTGATGATCAATCGGGGCCTTTCAGGCAGAGTTTCTCTGCATCTCTTTGATGCGGCTTGTTGCTCTCAGACAGCCATGAACACATGTGTCTGGAGAGAGAGAGAGAGAGAGAGAGAGAGCAGGGGTCAATCAAGAGGAGCCACTGGAGGAGGAGGAGGAGGAGGAAGGTAATAAATGCCGAGAGATTTACTGATGCTCTGGCTGTAAAAGTGGTTGACCGTGACATTGTGAGTGACGCCTGTTAGCACATGCAACATACGACATGCACACACGCCACTCAGATGTACGTGTTGAAGCACATGCTTGTAATTAACTGTATGTTGGTCGAGTTTCCATAAATACAGATGAAGACTCGGCATCTTGAATGAAAGGACTCCCCAGTAATCTGTCTGCGTTTTCACCCACAGTACCTCAGGACCTGTTGATGATCTGTCCAGACAACACCCAGAACAGACAGACACACACACACACACACACACACACACACACACACACACACACACACACACACACACACACACACACACACACACACACACACACACACACACACACACACACACACACACACACACACACACACACACACACACACACACACATTCAGTGTGTCAGTAAGAGGAGAAGGAGACACCAAGGAGAAAAGGGAGAGAGACAGAGAGTTGTGGTCAGATGAGTAAGCAGAGTTCTGCTCTTGACTCGCAGGGAACAAAATCTATCCCACAATTCACTGCTGAGGGTCACTCTCTCCCCAGTGTTGTCATGGTAATGATAATTTAATAGCCCAGATTTCTAAAGTGTATTTCAATTTGTGTGTGTGCCTGTGTTCCTCTGTAGACCTGTGCATGAGCTGTCCTTTGGGTCAATGGCTTTTAACCAAGCAATCACTGAAAATAGTGAACCCCCTTCCCCCCTCTCCCCCCCTCGCCCTCCCCAGGGATTTCTCTGTGAAAATTTGTAGCTGTTGCTTTTGGTCCATTGACTTCTGCAGACCTACATCAAAATATGCTCAGAGCGTTTTGTCAGGTGGAGTTTAGTGCACACAGAATTTAGCAAACCGTTTTTTTAATTTTTTTTATTTATATATATATATATATAAAATCAGTGTAATTGATAATGTTAAAAAAATATAACACTAGAACTGGAAATAATGTTTTTTTTTTCCAATTGATTAATTTATTGACTGATAAATTGTGGAAATATCCATCTTCTTATAGTCCAGACATCTTCAAATGTCTTGTTTTGACTGACTAACAGTCCAAAACTTTAATGTGGCATTTACGTTGTAAAAAACTTTTAATTGTTTACTGAAACTGCCCCCAATTAATTCTATATTGACTGACAAATTGATTAATTGACTAATTCATTTCAGCTCTACTTAACACTACAAATTGTCCTGATGCGATTAAACCCCATTCATTAGGTTTAAATAACTAATGCTTAAAATTTCCTCGACTCATATATGCTTCCAGAGTTTAGAATATTTGGTTAAATCTCATGAGTGGTATATTGACCATCTATTTAATATTTTCTGATACAGGCAGAATATGACTTCTTTTCTCAAATGTTGGCAAATGCTGTCGGTGTCCTTCAGAGCAGGGCTTCATTAAACTTTTAAAAGAAACACTTCTGAGAAAACAATGGAGATAATTTGAGAGTCCATTATGATCTGTAAGCACTGCTGAAGGCCACCTAATCAAACTGAGAGAGCTGTGACCTGTTCTGTGTCAATAAACTGGTTGTGGCCCATGAATGCATCACCACAAAACAACAAATCATCTCTTGAGGCAGTTAAGAATAAATAGGATATAATTCTGTATTGGCACGTTATTATTTTTTCTTTGTTTTCTTTATTAAAATATTTGCACATTCGGAGCGCAGCTTTTAATGTGTTTTTATCGGCAATAACTTTTAAAAACCAGACACACAATCGCCACAGTTGTCATCTCCATAGTTCTTATCATACATACTGTCTAGCGGAAACAATTCCCTTTCTGTTTGTGGAGCATTTCCCGGACTAATGTTTATATACCAGCCCTGAGGCCTCCTTTGTGTCTAGACGATGTTTTTTACAGCTTACGGTGAGCCTGAGTGTGTGAAGTTCATGGTCCGTTCTGCACACAGGTGCAAGTCACAGGTTCACCTCACATTTCCTTTTCCCTTAAAGGCCAATTCATGCCGAAGATTGTGAGGCTCAGGTCTAATTTCCTGGGTGGTTTTGTCTCAGGCGCTACATGTGTGCATGTACCCCTGTGCACATGTGGGGCCCTTTTGTTGCGTCTACCGTTTGAACTGTCTCCCTGATTAAGATGGAGGGCACAGCCAAATAATACTCCCATGCATGCATACTGGAGACCCCCCCCTCCCCCTTACCTCCAGGGCTCCAGAGGGAGCAGGCTGAGCTTCACAGTACTTTACCCCAGAGAGGCCTCAGCCTGCTGGGCTGCTGATGGCTGCACCTGGCCCCTGCAGCCTGGTCCTCTGAAAAGAAGAATAAAAGCACACACAGTCCACATCATGTGAACCAGCTGTCTATCTCTTTCTACCTCAGTCTGTCAAACTGTTGTCTTTGGGGACATGATGTGTTATCCTTTGTGATTTCGGAGTGTTTTCCCTCACTGTTCTGGTCCTGTGTGTGTGTGTGTGTGTGTGTGTGTGTGTGTGTGTGTGTGTGTGTGTGTGTGTGTGTGTGTGTGTGTGTGTGTGTGTGTGTGTGTGTGTGTGTGTGTGGTGAGATATCATTTTTCACCCTGTGGGTGACTGACTGACCCTGTAACCGAGCCTCCTATGCAAAAAGGGGAAGGCTTTTTATGGAAAGATCATACAGAAATATTAACTCGCCCTCTTTCTCTTGGTTTGGCTTTGGAAAAATGTTAGAGTGAACACCCATGACAGATTTTGCCACTTTGCTGATTGAGATACCACTAAGTATAGTATGAATTCCTCTTTGCAAATCAACCTTATTTTTCCTGAATTTTTTTTTCAAGTGGATCTTACTTTCTTGTTTATTTTCCCTTTGCATGGATTCACCTCTTTTTGCAAGGGATTATTACTCTGCCACGTTACTGCTGCTGGACAATCTGGTTCGTTTCAGGATCAACACCTGTAATTGGGTCAAGACAAAAGCTCTTTCATCAGCTCTCAGTCACCAACCAAAGCAACTTCTTTTTATCCTTTGGTTGATTGTTTAAGACCAGGAGAACTGTGTCTTTTTGTGATTGGAGGAAACAGATCCAGATGTTGGTCGAGGTTCGCTCTCATCTGTATGTGAGCCTGTGCTTTGTATTGGAGGACGCTGTGTCTGCACCGCCCCCTCGGTGTGCACGGTGTGCGTCGTCGAGCTCGTTCTGCCCCCGGACTGGAGCTCTCTCAGCCCGATACTCACAGCCACCCCCCCCCCCCACACACACACACACACACACGCATGCATACACACATCCACACACTCACACACATACACCCCGAAACGAGGCAGACCTGGAAAACCGGGGCGCTTCAATTAACGCTTCTCCAACGGATCCCTGGCGAGGACATTTTTACATTTTTCATCACAGCCTCCTCGGATGTTTCTCATGTGTTCTCCGTTGCGCATCGAGCACGGACGCTGCTGAGGTGTGTTTGGGCAATTGGGGCATTTCGGAGATGAAAATAAACGCTCGTTGAATGGGAAACGCCAACACAGAGGCACCGCTACCTTCCCCTCATATTGACAAAAACTCTCACCCTCTCATTGGTGAGATTTGCGCACCCGAGACCGGAGCCGGTGTTTGCGCTCTGCCGGACCGGGCGCGCGTCGTCTGGGAGGAGTAGGCAGGATGGAGGCTTTTTTTGCAGAGGTAAGCCATTAAGAATATGTGTCACTGTTATCGAGCTAAACATTAGTGACAGATTATGCGTTCGCGGCGTGTTAAAGCCTGGATTTACAGCGATGCATGGCTGTACTGCAAGATGCTTTTACGGGTTTTCATTTGGAATCACATCGGTTTTGGTTATGGCAGGTGTTGCTTTGCATCCGTCGACTAGAACCAATACTCGCCTGAAATAGGCCTGATCTCATTGCATGTCCACCTATCGATAAAATATAAATAAACACCCCGTTTATTTCATTATCACTGCAGAGCGTCAGGGCCCGGCAGGCGGCTTGGTGAATTAATTCAGAGCACAGCCGCAGAAAAATTGTCCAAACGCGAGCTGACACGGGCTTTTGCGTCCATAAGGCTGTCCCTCGGATTAAAGCCAATCTGTTAAGGGAGGGTAGACCATGCTGGGCTTTAGCAACAGCCCTTCCCACACCGTGCTGCTGTGAAGAGACCAGTGCTTATTTACTGCACTGTGAATGGGATGGAGACGGGATCTGTGGGTGGGTATGGGCCGGTACAGGGTGCAGGACGAGGAGGGTGGCTAACTATGAGTGTAAGGAGGAGGAGCAGGAGGAGGGATGTGTGTGTGTGTGTGTGTGTGTGTGTGTGTGTGTGTGTGTGTGTGTGTGTGTGTGTGTGTGTGTGTGTGTGTAGCTGGAATAGGTGAGCCAGGAGGGAGATGAATTAACACTTGGTATGTAATTGAATATTAGGTAAATCAGTGGTTATTAATTCACCACTGCTGGGTGAAACTCATCTGGCCTGTTAGGCTTTCTCCGCCAGCAGTAATACGACAATATCAATTTCATATTTCTCCAATCAGATCCAACATGGTGAGCCTTGTCGGCACTCACCCCCCATGTTTCTATATTTTCTTTCCTTACAGTGCCGTCATCGTACATGGTCATCTCCCCTTTTGGAAATACAAGCCTTACCACTCCCTCCCTCCCTTCTTCATTTGTGTTTTGTTCCAGACACCCCATTCAGTGGCGGCACACACACACACACACACACACACACACACACACACACACACACACACACACACACACACACACACACACACACACACACACACACACACACACACACACACACACACTCCTGAAACGCTGTCTTGTCCACTGACTTTGATGCCAGTATCCATCCCTTCCAAGCTACTTATCCTCCCCCATCTTAAGTTAATCTGATATGGGTTTAAATGCCTCTCACATCGGGGGTGATGTCATGCCATTTATTAGTGTGTGTGTGTGTGTGTGTGGTGGTGGTGGTGGTGGTGGTGGTGAGGGGGGGGGGGGGTTGGTACCAGGCCCATGGAGATAGCTGCTGTCCATGCAAGGCTCTTCTTTTTCTAGCTGTTTTTGGGGCATTCAGTATAAACATGAATGTGTGTAAAACAAATATATGATGTAACCATTCTACATTTTCTGTCAGTCTGTAATTTGATATTGATCAGATCATTGATTCACAGACCAATAAGCAGCCCTGCAGCCCCACACAGCACAGACTCTGAGAGCCAGTGTGAGATCTGAAAATGGAGTGACTTATTGAGCCATAATGTACAGGCCTGCATTCAGGCATAAGCTGCGTATTTGATACCCAGACACATGCCTTCATGCTGCTGAGTAATCTATCCTCTCGGGAGGTATCGTACCAGCATCCACTTAGTTTCATTCCTCCGCTGCCTTCATCACTTCATCCCTCAATCCCTCAATCTTACATCCCTTTATTCCTCCATTTGTCGCTCTACCCCCTAAAACCAGAGAGAGCGAACAGCTGACCTCTCTCTCCGGCTCTCCCTCAACTCAGGCAGAAAACGTGATAGCTGGCCAGCCAGCCAAGCATGAAATGTCAGGTGGCATTAGACTACTGTATAATCCCCGCATATTCAAACTGGGTTGGTTAGTACTGGAATATGGTAGTTGTTGTGACATTATGTCCTGTACATACAAACAAAAATCAATCCTTTTGGTGTTATGGTGGCCGAAAAGCAAAGTCAGAGGATGCTACTGGGGATACACAAGAAGTGACAGCAAGAAGCCTTAGGGGACATTCAAGATATTGCAGGAAATCGTGTGAATGTGATCCTTGAAAACATTTTCCTGAACTGTCTCACACCGAGTATTGTTACACTCAAATATGGCAAAGATGCATTATTATTCCGTGTGATCTGTAGATTAATTTCAGGTTAAAAGTAATTACATTTGAAGTAAAACAATGAACATAAAGCCATACATTTTGGTACCAACATGATCTGCACCTGGATTTTTGAGGCTTATTTTAGATGAATGGGACTCTACGGAGGCTTTTTGGAGCCAACCTCGAGTGGCACTTGGTGTTATTGCAGCTTAAAGCACTCATCAGCCTAATTTTTCAGGCCCGGAAGCGACGTCCACTTTTATATACAGTCTGTGGTTCTTACACACTGTTAGCTTACTTTTAAACAAGTGATACACTAAATGGGGTTACGCCAATAAAACGTAGTAACTAAGCCTGTAAAACTCCAGTAAACTTGACTACAAATGCATTTCAAAAACAGGATTTTGTTTACGCAAAGTAGGTGAAGAATAATAGTTTTGAGAAGAAATATTCTTGCAGTTTAGTGGGAAATATCTGATTATTCTCACAAGCATACAGTTGCTGACAATATTAGGGTAAAATGTGTAAATAACATGTTTTGTAATATGATACTTTGTTGTGCTATTTTTCAGTTTAGTTAGCTACACAACAGTTACACCTGGCAGTTATTCTGTGCCATTTAAGACCAGAAAAACCCCTTTATGATGTCGAGTTTTTCAGGTGGGATCCCTTTTGATTTATTTCATAAACGTTTCTGTCTATCTTTAAAATAAAAAAAATAAAAAAAAGCAGCAGTCATGCTGGAAACCACCTTCCTGACTTTGTGTGCAGATGACAGCGGTGTAGTATCACGTACAGGTAATGTCTCTCCCACGTAGGGGCTCTGCCTCAAGACACTCTGAGCTCTCGACACCTGCGATGGATGACATTTGGTCTTCGGGCTGATATTCTATGTTTGTGTCGCTGCGTGTGTGATAGGTGTGGACTGGACTGCACAGCAGCCACGAACTGACAACCAGGAGGCAGACAGGTGTGAATGTGGAAAGAACAGCTTTAGTATCATACCTGCCTCTTTATATCCAGTCCAATATTCAAGCTGTCCTTCCCTCTTTTTCTGTCTCGCACAGTAGCAAGCAGTAAATCTTTATTTACTGCTCTGCAATTTGTTGAGTGGGTAGTTATGGAGCATTGAAAGCTTTATCGCACTGAGGGTTGAGGTTGTTCATGCTAAGAACTTCCACCGTAGTAAAATATTAATCATCTGGGTGCATTTTGTACGGTCGTTTGCATACGTAAGCTGTGGAACATTCACGCAAACACACCGACAAATATAAAAACTGCTTCTACAATTTTCTTTTTCAGCTCGAACAACATTTTCTTCAACGTGTTTTCTAATTACAGCAAAACTTCAATCCTTTTTTTTTTTTTTGCAATGGATTCTGATGTAAAAAGCCCAGGGTTAAATTTAGCCGAGCCCGTGTCCATACATTGTGGTCCAAATTATGCAGGATTTGATATGAAGTGCATACTGCAGGAAGCTGGCTCAGTGGAGGGAAGGGAACAGTCACTGGAGATGTGTGACCTATATTCAGCAGCTCCAAACACATTTGTTCTGCTCAGGAGCTGCATCAGCTTTGCCTCTCTCTCTCTCCTCTTTTCCGTTCCCTCGGATGGTCTCTCTCTCCCTGCGGCCACTCTGGGTGCTTCTCCATCTCGCTCAACCAACCACTTTCAGAGTTGCCCTGTCGGTCTCCCGCCCCCTTTCTCCTCTCTTTCTTCCAGTCTTCCTTCTCTTCTCGTCGTAGCCTCCTGGTTTTTCTGCATGTGTAGGTGTGACACTTCAGCTCCGCCTCCGTCAAGTGCCATTACATCTATTTTACAGTGTGTGACTCAAACAACATCTCCCAGAATCCTACTCTTTAAAAAAAAAAAAAAGCCTGCGATGAAATTGGGCTATCAGACAGAAAATTATGTCACTAAATTGTAACAATTTGTGCGATAACAACAAATTCACTATTGTGTATTTTTTTTGTAATCTGCATCATTTTTGACGATGTGATTTGTCTTTCCTGACATATAGCTTATATTTCTTATCTTTCTTAGAACTAGACCGTGTCCTATTTAACTAATGTTTTGGATTGCAACCAACAGTTATTATATTATAAAAGAATCTGATGAAATGTTGTTTTCTCCAATGTTAGAAAGAGTGTAAAATGTTGATTACAGTTTCATAAAGCTTAAAATGACCTCTTTTAAATGTCTTATTTTGTCTACCCACAGTCTCACACCAAACTTTATTCAGTTTATAATATAAAACACAAAAACGCTAAAACTGAAATATTTCCATAATCATTAATCATATCTTAATCAATCTTGGCTCTAGCTAAGTTAAAGGTATTCTCAGGTTAATTATATGGAAATCAGAGAGTTATTAATTGAAAATTGCAATACTAGTAAACATGGATTGGTAAGAGATTTATAATGTAATACATTTTCATTGCCATGAATTGGCAGGTTATTTGTTTTTCAGACAACCTCTCAAAATATATGTATGGTTTGAACTGAAGTGAAAAATATCCACAATAAATAATTGTATATAGAAAAAAATGTAGACAAACAAAAACCAAAATAAAAATGATCCTCTATATCTGAACACCATCTCCCAGCATCCACCAATGCTTGGAGGAGAAATGCTGTTTCCATGGCGCCCCGTTTCCGCACTGTTGCCGTGGAGTCTCGTTGCCAGGGTTTCGTTGGGGGTGGGGCTATACGATTGTAGTTTAATCCAAGATGAGAGAGAATGTGATAATTAGCAGAATGCTCAAAGAGGATTTGTACTGTACAAACACACATTTGCATACACACACACACACACACACACACACACACACACACACACACACACACACACACACACACACACACACACACACACACACACACACACACACACATGCACAAAATACCATTAACAGCTGCTTCTATTTGCTGCCTTTATCCCGGTTTGTAATTTAGCAGTAGACTCTGATCTGGCTTACTTTGGATAAATCACTCGTGTGTTTGTTTTGGAATTCAGCGCAGGTTAAAAGGTTATCAGTCAAACAGGGAGCACGATGCACTTATGCTTTTAAAACACGTGGCTCTTCTGTTGCTGCAGTACAGTAACTGTGTGAGAGAGCTTTGACCTGATGGCTTCTCTCTGTGTGTGGGTTTGTGGGCCAAATTAATCACATGTTCTCATGAGGATAGGATGAAGAAGACATTTTGTCCGTTTGAAAAAGCTTTGACGAGGAGCCAGTTGGTTAGTCATATATTTACAGGTGAAAAAGTGTAAGCTGACCATGAAATATTCTGTGGGAATGTTTGATTTAAGCGTTAGTGTCGCTACGGGCAAACTTTGTATGAGTCGGGACAGAAACAAGACATCTGGGTAATCACAAAAACAACTCCGGAGAAGCAACCTGCTGCTAGAATGGAGAGCTGAGGCTTCAAATGGAGCTGCAATAATGTTTGCCGTTGAGATGTTGAAAATGCACTGTGGAAGAAGCAGAGGCACTTTCCTTATATATATAGATTTTTTTTTTTTTTTTTTTACATTGGATGAATATAGACATTTCACCTTTTCACCTTAAGGGTTTTACTTCAAAACCAAAGAAGCTTTTCTGTATGTTTATATGTATCCAAGTCTAACTGGTACACACAAGATTTTTCTATTTCAACTTTTCATAACAATGCAATGTGACTGTGAGACTGCGTACCCTTTAAAACAACAATAACCAAAGCAAAACAAAACAACGCATGACGCCAGTGCAATGTTCCACAAAATCATCGTGAGCCATCTTATAAAGCCATGGATTAAAAGATAATTATATACTTGAGGATAAAATATATCATCATATATTTACTTGTGACTTTGAGCATATTTCTATTTGCCCCAGATGTTGTTTTTATACCTGCAGTGAATTTCAGCTGTAATCTCTTTCAATGACAGATGTGACTTATATACAGGCAGGTGACACCCCCCTCCCCCACCACACACACACACACACACACACACACACACACACACACACACACACACACACACACACACACACACACACACACACACACACACACACACACACACACACACACACACACGTATACACAACCCTGCTCACATAAACACATGTTGTTGCTCTCCTTCCAGCTGCCATAATCTGCTGAAAGCCTCGCTGTCCAGATTGTATTATCACCTTTAATGGAATATTACTGACACAGTTTAGGTCTCTGACTCCGGCCTGGCTGCTTTAGACGGGATGGATCAGACGGCTTTATCGCTGTCATGTTAAGGAAAAAAGAAAGTCCCTTCAATTTACAAAGATTTACCTCGTATACGACACCCTTTATGAAAGGCAATGCTCCTACCAACTGTCACAAAAGGGGAAAGTTTGACATTAGTGAGTGTGTCGTTCAAATGGACTTTTCTGGTGAACGCATTAAGTACGACTCCCCTTATAGGTACCATATGACAATGGATTCAAAACCCATCCTTCCACTTGTGAGTGACAAAGAGGATACTGTCCGTTTCCCTCTCGCCTGATTAACTCACATAAGCACTTCCAACCACTCTCCTTCCAGACACCCATCTATAGAAGCTGTGCAGGTGGAGCACAATTTGATCTTTATTCTGTTTTGAGGTGTCAGAAGTGCCCAAACACAGAGAGTGCATGTGAGATAGAAGACAGAAAGGCAGCTGGGTGTGTCTCAGGTAGATATAACTCTGGAGACAAACATAGGTTCTAGAGACAGACACATTAAAAATCATCTCTCGACGCACCTTTGACCTTTAGTCTCCGGAGATCATCTGGTGTTGCCTCTCCTCCACACTGGGATTTAGAGTATTCTTCCATCAGCTGCTGACTGATCAGGTGCTTCTCTCATCATTTATTAATTTGTGTGTCCTTTCTGTCATTGTGTGTCTTCTTCAACCTCCTCTACTTTTAACCTTTGGTACCCTGTTTTCACACTGAGTATTTCTGAATATCACGTTCATTGTCCCTGTTTCCCCCTGTTTCTCTGTCCTTCCTGTCTCCTCTCCTCTGCTTTCCTGTCAGTCCGTGACAGGCAGGTTGTCACAGATGCCGTCCTTTTTCTTCTTACTCCTTTCTGTCCCTGTCAGTTATTTATGACCACTTCCTCTTATTCCCGTCTACTTATATATTTTTTTTCCTGCAGCTTCATGTGTAGTGTTAATTTTAGGCACTCTGTCCACCACTTTAGACCAGACTGAACTCAACATCTGCAAGATTGGGACAAAATATTGTGGATTTATTTAGGTGCCCCCTTGGGATGGCATGTTGATAAATATTTTGTATAATTTGTCTCAATACTTCTTTTGGTTTATTAATATTGTTAGTTTAAAACCAATAACAAGCAAAAGCAGCGTTAAACAAGCTTTATTAAGAACGTGCAGGAGGTTGTGCTGGAAAGGGCCCATTATGAAAGATACTGGTTAATTTAGTGTTCTTCTATTTTTCTTTACCATGATTTCTCTTTTCTCTTACCATCTTAACGGCTGCAAACATCTATTCCCTTTTTAAGTCTACGTAAATATCAGAGATAATATTAACTGTTGTCATTCTATCTTCATGAGTGACTGTTGACATGCGTAAGAACTGTTTGTGTCTGTTACTGAGAATTTGCATACTGATACTCAGTTGAGTGACTGCTGAGCGTGCAGTTGCCTCCATAGTGCCTCTGTGCCTGCAAACATGGGTCGTGTATTTGCGTTGAGATTGATGGGGCGTGAGGGTTTCTCAGAGGGAGGGGGTCCTTCATCAGAGACTCTTCAAGGCAGTGCCACATTGAAATGGCAAAGACGTCCATGTAATCTCCTGAGCAGAAACAAGGCCTTTATCACACGCACGCAAGCACGCAGCTGCTCGGGCGTCTGGGTCGACCGCTCATGGGATGCCCTCTTTTGTGTGTTCAGTAATGAAAGATTATGAGATGGTCAAGGTTTTCTTAATAGTTCTTTCATTTTGCTTCTTGGGATAATCAACCCTTGTTTTTTCGTCTTAAAAACAGAAAAGAGTTAACAGCAATGTATTGTAGAACCATGTTCTTTCGTCCAAATTATTTTGTATTAATACAGGTGGTTTTCTGTCAACAAATACTGCTTCATTGTGGTTGTCTTCTAAGGTTGTTTTTTTTTGGTTTTTTTAGCTTCTGTCCTTTTAGGTTTATTTTAAAGCTTGTGCAATATTAAATTCAGATTGTGAAGACTGAAATGTGACATTTTAATCTGGTGATGTGGTGATTGATCCCTCATATGGTTTAAATGATTTTGACCAAAATTTGAGAGCTGACTGGTAACATGCTTTGGATTTCATGTCAGAAAATCAAACTCAGAGGACAAAGTGAATTTGCTGTCAGCGTTAGATTGTAGTTGATAATCATGCACTAACAATCTGGAGATTTCACAAACAGAACAGGCCTATGTGAGGCATTATTCTGTAACAGTATGGCCTGTTTCTGGCCTCAAATGTGTGTGAAACAAGTGCATTGACAAGTGGTGCGTTCATCCAATCAGTTGTGAAAAAGATTGATGTGTGGTAGAGTGAGAGAAACGATCGGTCATCATCAAAATGTAAAGCTTAGCTGTAAACACATACTTGTAATCGAGCTATTGAATTTGTAGCACCAGCTAATTATTCTAACCTGCACAAAGAACCTCATCAGATAGCGCTCATCGGGCGACATGTTTTGGTACTCTTTCAGTTCCTGTTGGTTCGAGAGCAGATTGTGAGACTTGAGGTCAGGGGTCATGTTTGAGGCTAAAGGGACAATTGAGGTGGATTGAGGTTTAATGGAGCTTGACGAAAAGATGATGGACGGAGCTGGAGGCCTGAGTTTGGTCTGGTTTGGATTTCACAGAGCAGTGAAACAATGGACAACAGAGAAGCAGCAAGTAAAGCATGGTGCTTTAGCTATAGATTTTAGTGCACGAAAAGGGTTGGACTTTGTTGTCATGCGTGGCCATTCCTGTCTGTCCAGAGCAGTAATTGATGGGGGGAGGGGAGGAGGATTCAAAGAGGAGGAGGAGGAGAGGATGAATATGAGGGTGTTGGTAGGTGTAGGTTGTAAGGCTGGCAGGTCATTTGTAACCCTCCATCTCCTCTTTGCTGCGATTGCCCCCGAGATCGCACATCGATATGGGACTAGAGACCAATTTACTTAAATGGGAGACACATTGAGAGCGAGACAGACAGAAAGCAGAACCGCGCATTATGATGTGGTTCACTGTGAACATTAGGAGTTGTGAAGAAGCTGTGCTTACGTCTGAACCGTGCTTCACGGCTGATGCTAAGGGAGCAGTGATCGAGGTTTAAACAGGGTCAGAGGTCAAATTATCAGTTAAAACAGGATTTGATGAAGTACTGGTGAACTGTGGGCACACAGCCTGAAGCTGGGGAGGTCATCAGGTCATTATAATGGCTCAGTGTGTTGGAATCTGATGGGCAGACGAGCCATAATTCGGGTCGAGACAGGCTGACTGAGTGAGGAGAGGTTGTAGAGGAGCGATGAGGGGTCTATATATAGAGTTACCGAGGGCAGAACAACAGAGAGAAAGGACACTCGCACAGACTAATGCAAAGGATGAGCTATACTTGAGTGTTAAAGTCTACATACAAAACGGACTGAGACATTTCCCCCCCTGAGCCTTACCGGGAGCTACCAGTTTGTGTTTATATATAGTATGCTATGAGTGGGTGGGAGATTTCTGCCTGGTTAAACTCGTGGCCTGGGGCATGACTAGTTCTTCTCTTATCACCAGCGTGTATGTGTGTAGGATTGAGTATAAGAAAGAGACAGAGAAAGCCCAAAAACATGGAGAGAAGAGAGTAGAATAAAAGCGATGAAGGTTGTCAGGGAATGCTTCAGGGGTGTGTGGGACCATCTGTTGCTGAAACAATTCATTTCCACTCCTCCTCCTCTGCTGCTCACTTCATTCAGATGATCACATCTGGTGCCCCATGGAGTCTTTTTTAGCACCAGAACACTTAGGCTTTAAATTGGGGCATTTATGTCAGGAAACTTTGCTCCCACAAAAACAACATTCATATATTATTGACAAGGCCATTACATTGCCACTTGCAATTTAAAAATCAAATCCAAACACACACTGATACAAACCTGAAAGGAAGTGCAGTTGACTGCACAAGACTTTACTATAAACAAAAATAAATATTAAAGGAATAAAAACTGGAAATTATTATTATCAGTGATCAATTGTTTAGACTGTTGCATGTCAGAAAAAGTGCCCGCTTTCCACACAATTAATTTATAATGATATATAACAAAGAAAAGCAGAAGATACTCACTATTTAGAAGATGTTATCTTTCTGTCTGTTTATATTGACTCACACTGTATGTAAATGTGCACTTAAGCAATATTATTTCACATTCGGGAAACATTTTATTTTAACTTCCTCTATTCAGCGTTTATTCAAAAAAAGGTAAATGGTTTATGACGCACTATAATTTAGTTGTGCTCAGCTATAAACAACATTTTTAAGTATTTGCCGACATTAACAAATCCTCTCCTCCCTAAACATATTTTATATTAATACAACACCAGTCATCACTTTAATGCTCACGGGAGGCGTTACAGTTGATAACAAATACATGTAACAATGTTAGCCATTTATTAGATTTGTGTGCACTGCTTTTAAAGGCTATATATATATATAAGGTATTACCTATGTTTGATATCCTTACAGGGAAATGTGTGTATCATATTTAGGAATAGTTTATTATCCCTTTTAGATACCAGCCCTGTTGGTTTTGACCCAAACTCTGGATTTCAAATCATCTGTGAGTGAGTGAGCAAACATTAATGGCATTACCAGCATTAAATCTATTCAATATTGCCATTTTTCTTTGATTTTATTTCCATTGGGATGCCCCTTTTTCATCATCCTCTGTAGAGACAATTCTTTGGTGAATTCACCAACGATTCAGTGCAGCACACTAAACCGTACAAGAGGGCATGTGGTGCATTTCTCTCCCACTTCAGTCACTGCATTGACTCTTGTTTCCTCGTCTGTTCCCTCTCCTGTTACGCTGTGCCCCTTTTTAGGGGTTTCAGGTCAGAGGTCAGTGACTGCGTGAAAGAGGGCTTTGTCTTTGTGGAAAGGTCTGAAGGAGCAACTTCCTCTGACCCTGAGTGAAACACACACACACACACACACACACACACACACACACACACACACACACACACACACACACACACACACACACACACACACACACACACACACACACACACACACACACCAGCTTCAAGCGCTGTTGCTTCACCTTTGCAGAAAAAACAGATGTTCCAGTCTTTACAGTCTCCTATTTAAAACATCTGTGACATCTGTTTGCATACATACTCATCATATGGACAGACTTTTATACAGTATGTAGCAACACATTACATCATTTAGGTTGTTAACAACACTTTGACAGTTTTCTTTTTCCTTTACGTCAACTGCTGATTTCTTATATGGTGATTAGTCACCTGTCTGGACATTGAAACTCACCACAGAAGCGTATCTACCATTTTCTGTAGTTAAATGGCTACTGAGAAAGTGTTATCAAACAGAATGATTGTATATGAGTGGTAAAATGATTATTATAGGTCCAAAAGAGCAAGAAGTTTCTACTGTATTTTACATTTTTCACAGTTATTTAATTTGGGCTCTTTTCACTTGTTGTTTTCTTTTTGAAGGTGATACAAAGAATTTAGAAATAGTCCAAGTGTCCAATAAACAAACAATCTAAATCTATTGAGACGTCCAAACTATCTTCTTTTCTCGCCTGAAGACCTCCACTCTGTTCGTCCAGAGGGTTCATTACTTTACATAAGCAAATATAATGACTGGTTTCAGTGTGTAACCTCAGTATTTGTGTGTGTTTGTGTGATCCAGGGGACCCGTGTTTGGGTCAGAGAGAAGGAGCAGCTGGTTCCCGCCACCGTCAACTCCTGTGGAGATGGAACGCTCGTGGTCACAACTGACTATGGAGAGGTAAGAGATGTATATAAAACATACAAACACACACACACACACACACACACACACACACACACACACACACACACACACACACACACACACACACACACACACACACACACACACACACACACACTGCTCGTGTCTCTCTTTTCTGATCTCATTTGTCTTTTAACACAATACTGAGTACAATCAGGACAAGCAATTAATTCAAACCAGACCTGAGAATTAAACTGTCAGCATTACTGCGGAGTGAAAGCTACAGCGGTTGCATGCAGCGTGTCAGCTGCACTGTACATTCGTATTCACAGAAAGGTCAGAGTGAGGGTGAAGCAGCTGTGCAGGTTCATCCTCTCCTGCGTTGATCGATACAAACTCCTTGTCAGGATGCTCCACTTTCCTGCCCCGGTTCCTTCCTCGTCCTCTTCCTCATACATATTTAAAAAAAAAATCATCTCTGACACACATTCAGCCTTCAGAGGAGAGCTAGAATAGATAGAAAGCATTATGGGAGCCTAAATGTACTTCCTCGGTGCGGGATGTCAGATGTAAGAACAAGGTTGCCTGTAGTTGTTCTAAATAGCAAAACCTGGCAGCATCGCTGACCCCGACCTTAACACCAGTTAGACCCCCTGCCAAAATAAATAATGGAATTGAATGCTTAAATCTCATTATGTGTGTGTGTGTGTGTGTGTGTGTGTGTGTGTGTGTGTGTGTGTGTGTGTGTGTGTGTGTGTGTGTGTGTGTGTGTGTGTGTGTGTGTGTGTGTGTGTGTGTGTGTGTGTGTATGCGCGCTCTTCTAATCTCTATCAGAGCAAGGGCATGCACACGTCGCCCTCTGGATTTAATGTTTTTTGATGGCTGATGTGTTTGTGTACACTCACACACACATCCGTGCGCTCTAGTTGGCAGCGTTTAAAGATGGAGCTAATAATAGACTTGGTTCTTTTGCCCGATTTCAAGAGTCTCAATCCTCCCTTTATACCCCCAAAGAACATCTACATTCTCCTTCATAGATGTGCAGCACAATGAATTCCTGTTTTTGTGGCTTTTCCGACATGAACTGCCCAAATGCCGCTCTAAAAGCTTCCCTTTTTTGTTGCAGCTGCTTCGGTATTGTTGTTTGGGGACGCGACAGGGTCAGACAGGCATTTCCCAAAATAGAGGATTGGTTATAGGAGCATGCATTCTCTTTGCTCTGGATTATGAATGTCCTTAACTTCCCCAACCCCCATTCATCTCTCCCCGCCTCCCTCTGTCTCTCCCTCCCTGCTAGCTGTTGGTGTTTAAGTGTTGCCTCTGCAGGAGGTAGTGAATATTTGATAGAGAATCAGCAGGACAGGAGGACTATACCCTGTTACTACAGGATCTGACCCACGCGTATGGTCCCAGGCTCCCCATCCGTCCCTGCTGTTCAACCCCACGTTCTCCTGGTCATAAATTAATGTTTGATTACAATCACACAGATCCCAGTGAATCCTGGAAGCATTTTTCTATCTGAAAGAATGAATATTTAACAGCACTTGGTTGTTTTTGGTTCTTTGGTTTACTTTTCTTGTCTTTCTTTCTCATACTCTCTTTCCTCCTCTGTCTCTTCGGTTCTGTAATCTACTGACACTGACCCAGTTCACCACATTATCCATCCTGGGTTACGAACTGCAAAACTACAAGCTTTCATGTCAGATCAGTCGCACTCACAATTACCAGAAGTACATGCAAACCCTTTACAACACAATCATTTTTGTGCTGCTTCTTCACCAGTGAGTTTACTTGAAAGTGGCAATATTGGAACTTGTTGCTCACCTGTGCCACATCATGCAAAGAGGCATTCATTTTGAGTGGCAGGCTCATGATTTACTTTCTTACCTAGTACTATTCTGTCCGCTCATGCAAGTCATACACGGTTTCATTCTGGCAACCGTATACTTTAGTTCAGCTTATTCCAAACATTAGCCCTTTTCCTGCATTAATAAAGAAGCCTGCTGGTGACACCACTCATTTTACAACAAAGTACAAAACCAACATACCCTCAAAAACTCAACATCTACTGTTATTCATTTAGAAGTTTGATTCCGTATCTTTTGATTTTTTTTTTTTTATGTGACAGAACAAGTTTTACAGCAATCACAACAAAATGTATTTTCTAATGGAAACAGTACATTGAATGTCCCGTTCCAAATAGTGAATCAAAGCATTTCCATGTGAGTGAAATGCGAAAAGGAGGATCATGGTGTTGTTTTAATCTGATGTCAGGACTTCTCAGATTGTTGCCTTGAGGTTGCGTCTTCAGCCTGTCAAGTCTTAAAGCAGACGCGTCCAAGTCTAGTCAGTACCACTAATTTATATGACTCAACTCTAATCCTAGTCTGAGGTCTTGAGCTCTAATGACAACTTTCATGAACCAGACATCCTCAGTGTATAAAAAGATGGAGATAGGAGATAGCAGGCATTGATGTCAACCATTGGTTTGCATTTGAGCTGAATCGAAGCCAAGAAATTTGCTGTCTTTTCTGGTTTGAGCCAGCGGGTTGAAGCAGGGGAGTGACACTTGATTGGAGAATATAGCTAACAAGTACAGCATCATCTCTATGTTATCTAACAGGCAAAGTGCTTGTACACATTATATGTGATGCTTAAATTGCATGTGAATGGGTCACCACCTAAAGCTCAATACCATAACCGAGAGTTGGAGGGTGAATTTTCTGGTGAATCCTGAGCTAAACCATGGATCTCTATGGATTGATAAAACACAATGCACACATGTCTCATCCATGATTCAAGGTTTTACCTTTCCCTTTTAAGTCAGTATAGTTTAAGGTATAGAGAATATGACTGGATTAAATCAGATTAGATGAAAGTTTAATGAACCTGTGGTGAAACTGGGTCAGCAAAGAACTGGATAGCAGATAAAGACACAACAAATAGATCGCATTGTAGACAGTACAGTGAAGCCTTTCCCAGTATTTTCTCATGTTACAGTGGGACAGTTCTCTGTGATGACAATCCACCTGGTTTGGTTGCCGTGGATATGGACACAGGGTTTGTATCAGGCTCCTCTATACATCTGCTTTAAACCTAAACATTTCCCCCACTTGCACAGTGAACACCCACACACACAACCACAAAAGTGGACACACACAGGTTAAGCCTGTGATGAGTTACGGACTACGTTTTGTGTGACCTGGATTTCACTAACTAGCGTGAAAGCTGCAGTGAGAGCTCACGCGAGCCCAGAACACGCTTCAGGGATGCATTACTCCTTGTGCGCTCCTTGTGCACACACAAAACGACTAAGCACTCGGAAACAAGTGCACACAACAGAGCAGATTAACCACCTTCTGACAAATGGGCCTGATGAAAAGTGCAGAAGTGACTTGTTTGGTTTGATTCGGCACACAAACAAGCTGATGTTGTTGAGTGATCTCCTGACCCACATTCCTGCTCACAGTTTCACATTTCTAACCCTCTGAGCACCCCGTAGGTACACACTTGCTTAGCATCATATAGGATAACTTAACTTTTACACTATCACACACACACATCTCCCTCCAGTCTTACGCTCTTGCATTTTGTCCATCTCACCTTCCCTGTCTCACTAAAGTATCTGTGAGGAAAGAAGGCAGTGACCCTCCTTGGGGTGGGATGAGCGCCACATCTTAAAAGATGATGACATATTAAATGTGTTATTCACATGGAAACACAGTTAATTCTTGTTGCTAACGTTGTTTTCTTAATCCAATTTATCAAGCTTGGCGGTAGGAAACACGTTCGTTGCTAATTTTGGCTCGGTGGAAGTTGACACTGTTTGTTGGTTGGTCTGTCTCTTTGGTCCAGATAAAATTCTTTTACAAGTATTGGGTGCAATTTAGCACACAAGCTTGCTCTAAGGAGGTGAGCCTGTGACTATGCTAAATTGCAAATATGCTGACCATGGTAAACATTAATATCAGAATGTTAGCCTTAGCACTTCACAGAACTGCCGGCTTGTTAAGGCTTTTTCATTGTTGTGAAGTTGTGTAAATTAACGCACAATACAGCATGTTAAAAAGATTTATTACAGGGAAACTTCATACTTTTCTCATTGCTGATAGATTACTGAGGAAGAAAGATTCTGATTTAGGTTCCCAAAAGCGTTTCATTTGTAAAATAATGTTTTTGGCACTGTTACTATTTCAATTTATAACTATACAATTAGAATTTACAAATTATACCTTCAAACTACATACAGAGATTTTTGGCAACATTGCTTTTTGCATTTGAGATGTGTTTAACCTCTCATGTCTTGTGCATAAGTAGATCAATGAGTTCTGCAGTCTGGAGAGCCTATAGATGTTCCCAAAAAGCCATTTTCTCCCTTCATTCACTGCAACATAATTAGTTTTTAGTTAAAGAGACTTTGCGAAACACTGCTGGCTGCAGCTGCTCCATTTGCAAAGTACTTTGATGTGAAGGATCAGATTACGCCAAAGACCTCCTCAGTGTTCCCCAATCCTACAATCCTAATCGGACACATTGAGGTCTGACGGATCAGATCCAAGGTCAGAGAGACGAGCTGCAGGTGCGTACAGTACTGTGTGATACTTTCTCTTGTACTGGTGAATAGATGTCTGCAGAATATATAGGTCACTGTGCCCTCAGCTCTCTTCTCTCCCTCTCTCTTTCTCTCCATCTTTATCTCTCTCGCCTCCTCGCGTTCTGGCTGCAGCTAATATGTGAAGTCAGATGAAGAGGCTTGTCTCCCCTGGCTCTCCTCCTGAATCATGCAAAGCAGCTTCAGACATCAGAGAGCTTTACAGAAAGACTGTACGCACTCGATGTGTGTGTGGAAGTGTGTTCACATGAGCGAAGCAGGTTAAGAATGCAGCAATTTTGCTTGAAAACAGAAGCAGTGGAAAATAATGAAAGGGAAGAAGTGGATTGTGTGTCTGCGAGAGTGAATATTGTCAACAAATCCCAAAAGACCAAATCATACTAACGAGTAATGCCATATATCTCCTTCCTCTTCCTCCATCATCGTCCAACAAGAATAACAGCATGTCTACACAAGAGGCGCTTCAGCCATGTTTTTCTATCATCTGTCTCACGCCTGTCGAACAGAACAGTTACGCTTCTATTCAAATCAGTTATCAGCTGTTTATTGTCAACAGGATAATCTGGAGGCTGATTTAAATGTCATTGATTTATTAACCAATGTCCTGATAGACCCTTTATCCAAATAAACATGGATACTGTTGTTTTATTTTAACTCAATCCTGTTATACATACGAACTATTGCACCAACCGTAGACCGTATATAAAAATGGATGTAGTATTTGGGTGCAATAAGAGAAGCCAATGTGGAGGTACCTTTAAAGTGCAATAGCACTGAGGGCCACTAGAGGCTGGCATAACAAACAAAAAAAACCTGGCTCCATCAGACTCCCATTTAGCTAAATTTTTCTTATAAAAAGTCTAACTTTTTTTTTTAATCTCATTATTAGTGTCATTCGCTAAATACACTCATTCTTGACAGTGGTGGTGGTCCTTCTAAAAAGTAATTCGATCATAAATTAGATATTAGGCCTCAAAGGGAGGTATACTAGGGGACATGTCTGGTTTTGATTGACATGCCTCAGGTGCAATCAGGTTGCCAGTATAGGTGGGCGAGCAAGGTGTCTTCGAGTTCCCAGTCAGCTCCTCCCTACCTCATCCAAATATGGACACTTCTGGCTCCAAAGAACCAAGATAGTGACGTCCAAAATGACAAACTTGAGGCTTAAAATGGCGGTTGACAAACCAATGGATGACATCACGGTTGGTCACCACTTGGTACCAGTGTGTATCAATCCACAGCTTGAAATAGTCTGCAACAAATGCAAAAAGACATTGTAGTGAAGACAGAAAGCATTCAGAAATGGTGTAGTATCACTGTTGTCCATTTTTGTGATTTATTGTCAATAAGTAAAACACAGATCAATGGCACCCTTTAGTTTTGTCTGCCACACTTCCTGTTTTAGTGAGAAACGTCCAACTGAAGACACGTCAGGGTCGGTTAACCACGCTCTACTTCTACATTACTCTCATTCTGCATCTCTGTTTCTCTCTCACTAATTCAGTATCTTTCTTCTGTTCCTCTCTCCAATCATGAATTATCAAATAAGGAGTAGCCCATTTTAGACTCTCTGGGTAGTCAAACTTATTGCGTACAGTACAGTTTGAATTTGCTGGGTTTTTTGGGGTTTTTTTTGTGCGTTAATGTGCAGCAAGAAGCCGCGCACAGAATGTGTGTTAAAACCCACCAGAAGGCAATGGAAGAAGACAAAACCCCTTTTTCTTCCACTTCAGCTGCATTTTATTTCGGTCACTGACATACTTTCCCGCTCTCCTCTCTCTGAATCAGTCGTGTATGGGTTGTCCTGAGTAGTTTTCCACGAAACATCTCTGCTTCATCTGCTGTGCAAGGCCTTTTTTATTTGAAAACAGCTTTGGCATTAGAAGTAATTGTAAGACTCGGATAGGAACCCCACGCATTTATTTGTTTTAAGCCTTAAGTTAACCATTATTGGAGACCAACCTTTTTAAAAGATGCACTCCACAGAATTCACACATCAAATTGAGTTTACTTGTCTTGAAGAGGACCTTTTTAAAGCCTGAGAAACATAATCCTCGTAGTGTCATCAAGGTTATTTTAACAGAAATATGGAGTTTTAAAGATGCAGATTTCTTAAAGGAACTGTTGAGTTGCTTTATGTGAAATGTAGAGCCAGAGTTATACTGTGATCATACCAGGGGTGTAAAGTCAGGATAACACAGCACTTCTTTTTAATCTGTGTGAAAGTTTAGGGAATTATGGAAATTTCTCAATTGCTAAATTACCCCTTAATATGGACATAAGCAAAATAATATATATAAATTTCATAGTTGCAGTACAGATTGTGGAAGGAAGCTTGCCCAAATCAAAAACTGTAGTAGATTAGGTGCATGGTCTCACTATTATTATAGTGTAATAGCATAATATAGTTTTTCATTTTTCTATTGAAAAACTTCATTTTACTCTATGATATGGACACATGTTAAATTATTACATTTCAGCCTCAAGCCCGTTTAGTGTAAACAATAGAATCAGTGAATAACTCCAGTGTCAGTCAAAAGTGTTCATCCCATTACAGTAACATACTGTACATTTACAGAAAAGATTCAGAAAGTGTAATTGGTCTTAATAAGATCTTAATATCACATCATGAAAGCTTAAATATCAAAGCAGTCATAGAGCAGTGAATGCATCAGCATGTTGCAGTTTCAATATACTTCTACATAATCCTGTCTGTTGGAACAATACAGTGAAAGGGCTCTCAATTGTAAATATGAATAGAAATGACATCAAAACTGAATTGTTAGATTGAGATAATTTCAGAGTAGCAAAATATAGAAAGCACTTAAATGATAAGATAAATAAAACATTTGATGCATTTTGTTTGAAGATATCTAACCTACTAAAACCAGCTGGTCGTCCCTGTTGGCTCCAGTTATTAACATAAGATAATTGAATGACACAAGTGGAGGCTGTGAGGTTGGACAACCAAACACAGAGCTCCATTTCTGCTGTCCTTGTGTCCTTCTTCCACTCCGCTTGTGCTGCTCTGAAGTGTTTGTGTGTGTGCGTCTGCAGTGCCTTATCTTCTGTTCCACTATAATTTACCCCGGGTTTCAAAGGCACGCTTGACTTTCTGATTGAAATGGTTCTCAGTAAGGCTTCAATTACAGGCAGGGGTCTCAAATTGAGCCATTTAGGCATTAAGTGAGTCTGTGTGAGTGATACAGAGACAGAGCAGAAAGGAACAAAAAAAAAAAACCAAGCGAAAGGAAGATACTAGAAACAATATCGTGGACATGAACCAGCAATAAAGAGAAAAAAAGGAGGCCGTGGGAGGTTGAAATGTGGGAAATGCAGTGCAGAAGAGAGAGCAGTAAATTAATGAAGAGTGGGATGATGTGAGAGAGGCGGACATCGGGAGAACAGAGAGAGGAGCGAAGTGAATGACGAGGGAGGGATGAAAGAGGGGTGACATACAAAGAGAAAAAGAGATGAGAGAGATGGAGGAGTGATGAAGGGCATGCAGAATTCAAGAAGAAAATCAGACAGAGAGCAACGGCAACAGAGAGTGATTTAATGGGGTGAGAAAGTAAAGGAAAAGGGTGGAGAGAAAAGCTTTATCTAACACTAATGGAATTGGATATATATTGGAGAGACTTCCCTTCTCTTCTCACAGAAAAATTTATGGACCCCAGTCCAGCTGTGATACAATCAATATGAAAGTGTTTGTCCATGTAAATAGCTGCCCAAGCCAAGACTAACTGACATGTCACTGCATCTCATCACTCAGACAAACATGTGTCTAATGCACATCAGACACTGACAAGATCACACACACACACACACACACACACACACACACACACACACACACACACACACACACACACACACACACACACACACACACACACACACACACACACACACACACACACACACACACACACACACACGCACACACAGATGTAAAACTTGCCACCTCAGCATCAAAGGGTGAGAGTAGGAGGACGTAGCATTAATTGAATAAATAAAAAACAGATATGGATCAGCAAACATTCATTTACAGTTGTGTGTTTAGCCGCCTGAGCACATTTCACCCCCCCCGAGGTCCAGTATGTTCGACTAATGTGATCACTGTGTTTTTGGACTCTGGCACAGAACTCAAACATGCGGCAACGACGCGACTGCACCATTTAACAAACATTTTCTTTTACTACTCGGATTGTACAGTTTTTAATTAATTCAAGAATGCTCGGGTTATTAACAAGTCTGTTTCTTACGTTATTAATGAAAGTGAATCGAAGTCGATTAGTAAAGCAGCAAATTCCTCCTTCAACGTCAGCTGCCTTCGTAAAACTCTTTTTATATGTGCAACACGATTAACTGAAATTCACTGCGTCGCATAATGTATAAATCTATAAGGCATATGAGAGGCCCATTTGTTACTGCACCTAAAATCCCACAAAAACTATACAGTCAATACAGTGAACTTTATTTTTTTGTGCAAGACCATTTTTCCATAAGTCGGACCCAGAACGTTGAGTGTGTAAAGTGTAAAGTGTTTTTTTTTAGGAGTTTTTCACTCAAAATAGTGAGCAGCAGGAGTGAAACTGTGAGCCCCAAAATAAAATTAAGCAATGAGCTAAAAAACTAAAGCACAGCAGAGTGAAGGTAAACTGCAGCGCTGGTGATAAATATCCGACTTCTTCACTCTGTTTCTCACATTTATTTAATGGTTATTATCATAATATTGATAATAGCAGCT
The DNA here is from genome assembly GCF_029030835.1 of Brachyistius frenatus. Taxonomy (NCBI): domain Eukaryota; kingdom Metazoa; phylum Chordata; class Actinopteri; family Embiotocidae; genus Brachyistius; species Brachyistius frenatus. Next base: position 1,943,316 of record NW_027210666.1, on the reverse strand, counting down.
TGGAGGAATTCAAATTAAGTTAATCTTGATCTTTTATTAATATTGCAGAAACTATACCAGAGAAGGCTCAAAATTTATCAGCTGTTTTTTGGGCTGATACCAACATATCAGCCTGATATTGACCCCAGCTGCAACACCCATATGTATAGATGTAATTGTGCTTGGATAACAAGTGCCCTGTCAGCTGTTAGCAGATAGACATCAGAAAATATGTTTGAGTTCTTTGTCAATGTCAGTGCCCCGATTTAGTACTACGAAAGTAAAAAGGTCAACAGAGAGTAAAATGGACAGGGTCATAGTGAAGATGCTGAGCTGTTAGCTTCTCACGTAACCCTCCATGAGTTATGGCCTCTCTAATGGAGGATAAGGGGTAATTGGGTCATTTCATCACAGCTGAGTGAGTGGAAAAAGGTTAGTGACTTCATGGGTTAGATCTTCAACCGCAGTTACCGAGTGTACGCACGATGTCTCTTCTTTGACATTTAGGAGAAGAAAAAGAGTGCACAAACTACAGCATGCTGCACACAGGTTTCTTTAGTCGGCTGAAACGGCAGTATACTGATACTGGCCTACAGCTGGCAAAGAATGGTACCATGTTGAGTTTTTTTTGCCCTGAGTCGACTGCAAGCAACAGCTCTGGGCAGGAAGACAGTGTTACTGGAGTGAAATAGATTTATTTAAGAACGGGATGTCTGAACGCCTACAGCGCTCCCCTCTGCCGCTCTCAACAGACCTCCATCACATCTGTTACAGCAACACACACACACACACACACACACGCACGCACGCACGCACGCACGCACGCACGCACACACACACACACACACACACACACACACACACACAGAGGCTGGTTCTGAGCTGACATATGAATAAGTCAGTCTTGTAAAGGCCATCGTTTCTATTCTTGGACAAGTTGATTTCACTGGAATGAGTGAATGACCTTCATGCTGATAGAGAATGGCAATTATCTCCTGTGTGTGTGTGTGTGTGTGTGTGTGTGTGTGTGTGTGTGTGTGTGTGTGTGTGTGTGTGTGTGTGTGTGTGTGTGTGTGTGTGTGTGTGTGTGTGTGTGTGTGTGTGTGTGTGTGTGTGTGTGTGTGTGTGTGTGTGTGTGTGTTGTATATAAACATATAACTATGAACATGAATGAACAGGTGTAGTGTAGGTGTGGCGTTTGCTACAGCTCGCCCAAGTTTGTAAGGAAAGGTGTAGAAGGTACACGGTGAAGGTAGCTGTTTGTTGGCTGAATAGTTTGACGCCTCATAGATGGTTGTAGCAGAGTGTGTGCGTCTAACCTGGACACACACACACACACCGAGCTGCTTTCACCCCTTCAGGTCCTGCCACATCAGATCCGTTACTCTCTCCTTCTGTCCTCACTGTCGCTCTCTCTCCGTGTTTTTCTTCACCTTCCACAGCCGGGTTCCCCACCCGTCTTGTCCCCTACTCTCCAGTTGCCATAGCGACAAATGACATAGATGAGGCATGGGCTGCGAGGGGAAGAGAGGCCATAAAGCTCTGTATTCTAGTTATGTGGATTTTCGTCATGTTGCATCATAATTGGCCCGTTAATGCTAAAAATGAAAAGACCATGCGATGCTGGAATCTTTTTTTTAATCTGGTGTGAACACATCAGCTTCCTTGTTACTCTGAAGAAGACACCTTTATCCAGTACAGGCATCATTACCAGCTCGAGAACTGAAATTCAAGCATTATGCGATTGCAATGCCAGTAAAATTAACATACCACAGAATGTAATGCCATTCATCTTAATGCACTCAGTGTCTGTGATATTTGACAGGGAATCTTCACTTTAAAACACTTAAGTACTGTTAAAGGAGTTGTTTTGGAAAATACACGTACTCACTTTTTTGACATTATATGAGTTAAATGAGAAGATCGACTCCTCTGATGTCTGTAAATATAAACCTACCACCAGCAGCCGGTAAGTTTAGCTCAACTTGACAACTTGAAACTTGTTAGCCTGGCATTACCTGAAACTAACAAAACCTGCCTAACCCACACCTCTAAACCTCACCAATTGACACGGCACAGCTGATTTGTTTAAACCACAAGAAAATGACCAAAAAAATAGCCAAGCTAATTTCAGCTGCTGCTAAGCCAAGCAATCATCTGCTACCTTTAATTTTATATTTAAAGGACAGATATGACAGGGGTATCCATCTTCTCCTGAAACTCTCACCAATAAAGTAAATAACTTTGTGTCTTCAAATGACAAATAAACAACAGCCAGTGCAAATTCTCTGTCTACTTTTCTATTGTTTGGTGCTTTTTCTTAACAGCCGCTGCCTTAAACTGACTATTAAAGCCTTGACACACCCAGCCATTAATCACCTGCTGCAAATTCAATCAACCAACCAATCAATCAATCAATCAATCAATAAATCAATCAATCAGTCAATTAATTTAAAGTGCAGAATCACCAAACAACAAATACTTTTAAAAGAATACATAGACCAGAACACATAGCAAGTGAATAAAATAATAAAAATGAAAGTAAGACAGCCACATTAACACATCAGTGTTGAAGAGATATTAAACTGCATGTAATAGAGAGGAGAGGTGTTCAGTACATCATAGGTGGTCTTGCAGCATGCTGCAGGGATGCTTCAGGGTTGTTAAGCTGTAACTGATTGCCTGTCACCAACCTGGTTCTTTGGTTTTGCAACGTGTCTGAGAAAGCTGTCACTCATCAGCACTCGCTGACCCTCAGTGGCTGTAAATGTTGCACATCAAGAGCACATACTTTGCACTACAAGTCAGATCATGGCAAGATCCATGTTTTGTATGCAGCAGGCTAAACATGGATGCACAGTAAAAACGGAAAACAACATTTCTTCTCGTGGTGTTCAGTGACCATCTGAAAGAGATAATAACTGACAGTCTGTGTTTCTTGTTGTGTCCCAGGTGTTGTACTTGCAGCAGGCCGAGGTTACCAGGGAGCGGGTGTACGCTATGCACCAGTCCAGCATCGACGGGGTGGAGGACATGTCATCGCTGGCCGAGCTGCACGAGGCCGCCATCATGCACAACTTGTACCAGCGCTACCAGAAGGATAACATCTATGTAAGTGCATTCAGACATCTGCAATTGTCTTTGTTTGTCAGTATGTGTCTGGCCATTATGAGTAATAAGATCTACAAAATACTGAAATTGCAGAAAGAATTTGAACGATCTCTTCTGTCTTTTGTCTTCTTTATGGAAAAGATTTCAGTGGCTTTGTTTAAACAGCTGATATTCAAACCCACTCATTGTACAGTCTTTGCATTACTGCTAACCATTTGCCATCATATTGAAACAGGCAGTCATTACTATGCGTAAACATTTGGATGGTTTTATGATGCGATATGTGCAGTTTTGCTCACCTATTTGATGATCTAATGCTGCGAATGCATTCACACATTTGCAATGTGTGGACAGGAACTGAATGACACATGCAAGATTATTTTTTGTTTACAGTTTAATACAGTGTGGCATCAACATCATCAGATCCCATAACCGACTCCTAATCACAAGAGAAAAGAGCTGCTGTAGTAATTTGTTTGTTTGTTTTTAATGAATGGATGCATTAGCTGACATGCATAAAACTCAATTACATACATGGTAGTTTTAATTTATCCATAAGCGTGAATGTCTTCAAATAACGCCAATCTTTGTCTGCAGTTTAAAAAAAAATTAGAGGCCAGAATTGAGTGCATTTTGATCACATTTATGTGCTCTGAGTTGACATTTAGAAAAGCCTGGAAACCTAAAAGATTACCAGACAACCGACCAATAACAGCCTCTCTGGATGTGACCTAATCTAGATGATGAAATACTGTTCATACACGGATTGCCCTTAAGCTGATCATAAGAATTTCCCATGAGCGGGTCAGCTTTCTGTGTCACTGTGTGATCATGCTTTCCTGTTTAAATGTGTCCTTCGGCAGAGATTTATGTGTATAATATATGAAATGCACAGGCAAGGTAATATGACACAATGGAGGAGGTGCTGCCCTGAAGTTATACTGTCGTTTCAGTAGCAGAAGGACAGAAAGCAAAGTGGCTGATACAGCACAAATAGTTTAAACTCTGTCTTTCTAATAAAAAATCTCTCGTATCTCCACCCTGCTGTGTTTCTTTATCCTCCAATCCAGATTAATATCAATACAAGGCTGCTTTCAAATTTGACATATATGTGTTTTATATATCCGAGTGTTTATTTTCTGTATCTGTATCAATGCATTTATGTGTGCAAAGGGAGGCTTGTTGATATTTATTTCCAAAAGAGAAAAGTGAAAAAAACTGAGCAAATAAAAATAGTCTAAAGGCCCAAAAAAAATGACTCCTGACAGAGCTGTAGTGTCACTTCTTTGCTGTTTTCAGACCAACATCGGCAGCATCCTGGCAGCCGTCAACCCATACAAGCAGATTGCTGGTCTTTATGGCCCGGAGAGGGTGGACCTGTACTCCAAGCACCATCTGGGGGAACTCCCTCCGCACATCTTTGCCGTGGCCAACGAGTGCTACCGCTGCATCTGGAAACGCCACGACAGCCAGTGTGTCCTCATCAGGTGGGTTTCAGCCATGGAGGACGTTTTTTTTTTTTAACAATTCAGTGCACTGGTTCATGTCATTACCTTGTCTATTCAGGGTAACCTTTATCTATGTATCAGACTGTTTGCTAAGCCATAAATCCATCAATCCATTTCTTAAATCCTGCAATATGACTGCAGCCTGTCGACATACACTGGATGAGCGGGTGGTTCATATTGTCCTACTTATCGAGAGCTGCACACAGGCATTTTTTATGTATCTGCATGCAGCCTGAATGTATATTAAAGGAATAGGAAATATGCTTGTTCACTTCTTTGTCAAGAGTTACGGTAGACAAGGAGATCAATATCACTTTTATTCTGTAAATGGGAAGCTCTACAGGCAACAGACAGTTTGTGTAGCTTAGCATAAAGACTGTAAATTGCCAATCTGGCTCTATCCAATTATAACAAAGTTTGGCATGGCTTAGAGCAGTGATTTCTTTGTGTCAGACATCCAAGGAAAAGTTTGCCGTGTAATCTCTGTGAAATCACTGTGTATTTCTACATGTCTGGTTTTGCACATATTAAAGAAAAGAGAAACATTGTGTTGATTTGTGAGGTCTAGATGTTCTGGTAGCTGCAAGTTGTTTCCCTCTGATCCAGTCTTGATTTTAAGCAACCAGCAGCTGAATAAATGTATTTTCAAAAATGTTGAAGTTGTCCTTTAAGAGTTAGCTTAGCATATTGCTTTGCTCAGCAGTTGGTTTTAAGTTGCTGCTTGTCTTTAAAAACAGAAAATAAAAGCTCAATATTACAGAAACATTTCATGGAACAGATACTTTGTCATGCGTCTTAGTAAAGAAGATAATAATAGATGAAACTCAAAGATTAATTCCATAAAACTTCCTGGTCTAGGTCACATCATAGATATCAGAGCTGTTACCAGATGGACATCAGGAAATATCTTTATGTTCTTTCTGTTTTGCCCCATTTTGCAGAGACATGCAGGCAATGAAAGCTTTTAGACTTAATGAAAAATCAAGGTGGAGGCTGAGTGAAGTAAACTGGTGCTGCCACATTTCAGATGTATTGATTTCAGTGGTTTATTGGGGAGAAACGGAGCAAAGTTCAAGTTCAAACTGAAAAAGTATTCGAGGATGAAATTAGGATTGCGTCTCCTTTGGTGGTGAATATTAATAAACATTGCTTCATCACTGCTTGAAGTCGGTTTCCCACTAACTGGCCCGTTCTGCTAACTGACTCGATCTGGTTGTAGTGTCTGTTCGACATCTCATCATGCTTTCAATTGCACTCAGCCTCTGTCTCTCTCGTTATCCTGATTAAAACGGACTGTGAGCTAATGAAATATCTGTGAAGCCATCAGACCTCGGTATCAATTAGACGACCAGAGGAACAGCGAGGATATGGGAATGTCACAGAAGGTCACCGTCTATATAATTAAATTGGGCTGTGGTTGTGTGTGTCTTTGTGTGTTCTCCAGCGGTGAATCAGGGGCTGGGAAGACGGAGAGCACTAAATTGCTGTTGCAGTTCCTGTCGGTGATGAGCCAGAAATCAGCCGGGACTCCCCCGTCAGAGAAAACCACACGAGTGGAGCAGGCCATCGTACAGAGCAGGTACACAGGAGCAATACAACACTTTTACATTTGGAACTGTTTTGTGTGTCACTGAAGCAAATGTCGAAGGCTTCAGAACATGTCAAGCCACAACTCAATAAATTCAAATTCGTTTTCTAGCCTGTCTTAAATCAAAACTCATATGTCCTTGTTTAAATTAGGTGTGAATCCCTACATGTAGCTTCAATGTACTTGGTAGGGGTCAAAACTTGAGACATGATGTCAAGTCATTTGGCAGTAAGGTTTCAAGAAAATGAAATCCAAGATGCAAATCTACAACTCTGATTATTACAAAGTGGCACTGAACAAGCCCAGATACTGTTGCAGAGCTACATAAGCACTTATGAATGTGAAATTGTGTCGATGTGAAGGACTACTGAAAAATAAAAAAAAAATTCAGTTATCCAGGATAGGAAAAGGTCAAAAATGTGTTTGTTGAGGGAACATCATGCACAGACAAATGCATACACAACAAAAAACACAAACCTCGGGTTTTTGTTTTCCTTGCAGTCCCATTATGGAAGCGTTCGGTAATGCGAAGACAGTTTACAACAACAACTCCAGTCGGTTTGGGAAGTTCATCCAGCTTCACTTCTCTGAGGGCGGCAACATCCAAGGAGGCTGCATCATCGACTGTATCTTTGTTTATATACATATTGCATGTATTCGCATGAGATGCATTGCTTTTATCATGTGCAAATGCACAGACCATAAAAAGGTTTGTTAAAAGGTTGACTCAGGTGTGTTTGTTGTTTCCTTCACTCTCTCCCTTTCAGATTTGCTGGAAAAGGTAAACATGTCTGGGACTCCTCACCCCAAGTTTTGAATTAATTTGGAGTGTTTTGTCAGTCTTACATTGTGAATCATAATGAAATATTAATAGCAGGTTTGCTGCATTGATTTATCTGCAGAACCGCGTGGTACGACAAAACCCTGGAGAGAGAAACTACCACGTTTTCTACGCTCTGCTGGCGGGAGCTACTAAAGAGCATAAAAGTATGGAGAAGCTCTGTGAACATCTTCAAACATCAACAATGTCTTTTTATTTGTTTTTCGTCTTCCTGCATAAACAAGATGTGCACGTTTGGCTTTTTATGAGAAATTATTGAAGCAACGGGTTGATATGTCTGGTCTGGCATTTTTTGTATAAAAACAGTTGTAACAGACAAGCTTAACTTGAAATGCAAACATTTACAGATTATGTTCTAATAAACTAATGTGTGTCTTTATAGTTTGCAGTTGTATGATACTTATAGTACAGTGACATCATATATTTCCTCCATCAGGCCTTTACTTCCTGGAGGATCCCGCTGAATCTTTCCACTACCTCAGCCAATCAGGATGTCTGAAGGACAAGAGCCTGAATGATAAAGAACTGTTCAACAGTGTTATGGTCAGTGGGATGTTATCTTCTCGGTTTATTTGTGATCATGTCCAGTATTTGTCATATTGAAGTATATAGAACAGTTTAAGCTGAATGTGGGATGTGAGATAATATTTGCTTTTTAAATAAACTACAAAAGAAGCAGATAGACTCGACTCCAAAGGGAACCAAGAAAAAATAACTGAAAGGATTGATGACCTTAAATTATCATTCTTGTTGCACAGTGAGAATAACTGAAACAGTGAATCTTTGCTTTTTGGCCCTTGAGGTGAAATCAACGAAGATGTTTTTTCCTTCAGAGCAGAGCAGCTTCACCTGAGAAATAGTTTATTTCACCATTTCTCAAACCTCTGAGGCCATATTCATGTTAAGACTGAACTCCTGCCTGCAAAGATCTGAAAAAAGTGTTCATAAAAGAATTACCTAATCGCTTTTCCTGCATTTGTCTTTGTGCAGGAGGCACTGAAGGTTTTAGAGTTTGCAGAGGAGGAGATCAGAGACATGTTTAAGCTGCTGTCGGGGGTCTTACAGCTCGGCAACGTCGAGTTCATGACTGCAGGAGGAGCCCAGATCACCACCAAGCAAGGTCAGACTGCTGCCCGTGTAAAAGGTGTAAGATGGTGTGAGACCTCGATGGATGTATTGCAGAGGTATAACACATCTTTGGATGTTTCCAGTGGTCACTAATGCCAGTGAGCTGTTGGGTCTGGACGCCTTCCAGCTGTCTGAAGTCCTGACTCAGCGCTCCATAATCCTCAGAGGAGAGGAAATCTGTTCCCCACTCACTATCGAGCAGGTCAGCAGACACACATATATACACACTCGTTTATTCTCCCCCTCCTGGTCGACCTCTGCCTCTTCCTGGCACACTCACACCCCCGTCCCAACCCTCCCTCGGGTTTCCCTCTCATCGTTGCAGGCTGTTGATTCCCGCGACTCTGTTGCCATGGCGTTATATTCTCAGTGTTTCTCCTGGATCATCCTGAAAATCAATCAGAAGGTCAAAGGGAAGGAGAACTTCAAATCGATCGGCATCCTTGATATCTTCGGCTTTGAAAACTTTGAGGTCAGAGCTTTTGATTTTTTTCCCGTTTGGCATATTTTTATGAATTCTCTTCTCTGCTACAAAAGTCACCATCTACCACACATCCCGTATTATTCAACAAGATTAGTGAGTTATTAAGCCAGCTATCTTCAGGCTTAAGTCAGGTTTTCAAGTATCACAGGGTTTACTCACTATTTATCCGTGGTCGAACATCACAGTAAACTACGTTGCATTTCTAAGATGACCACTGCGTTATCATTCCTGCAGGATCCTGGCGAGGACAAACTACAGAGCTGATGACAAAGTGACAAGTGATAAACAACAACAGAGGCATTTTTCGAGATAATAGAATCACTTTACTCATCACAATCAGAGATAAAAGAAACATGTTTTGAACCTTCATGTGTCCACTTCAGATTGACAACAGGACTAACGTAGAGATTTTCATCAACAGCTTCATGAATGATGTTAATATCTGCATATTCACTGGACTGTTTGTAGTTTTTATCTCTGTTGTGCCGCAGTAGAATTTATTTTTGACCTCACTTTTACTTGTTTTTAATAGTTTGATTATTATGACTATACAGCTTTATTCTTATTTTTAATGTACCAATTACACAAAATTGTGAGTATCACCCCCGTGTTTCAGATTATCTTTAATTAAAATAAACTAAAATAAGTTAGAAGAAAAATATCAGCTTCATAGCTGGACTGGAAAGCCCAGAGTTAATTGAGCCAATTGATAACTAGCTTTGTGATACTGATGTACCCGGGATCACCACACAAGCCCTTGATACATATGCGAGTTACATTATGTGCCTCTCTGCTTTCAGGTCAACCGGTTCGAGCAGTTTAACATCAACTACGCCAACGAGAAGCTTCAGGAGTACTTCAACAAGCATATCTTCTCCCTGGAGCAACTGGAGTACAACAGGTGAAGATGTAATTATAGAACAATGTGCACAGTTTCTTAAAGACACTCAGATTGTGCACTGAAACGAAGATACTTTCCTCCTCCTTGTATAATTGTTTGGCTTTACTTTCCACAGGGAAGGGGTTCAGTGGGATGCGATTGACTGGATGGACAATGCGGAGTGTCTCGACCTCATAGAGAAGGTAGGAAATGTTTATGTAATTATTCCTAAAATTAACAGTCTCTAGAATATGATGGCTTCACACTGAAGAGAGAAAGTCTTCTTATTTTCTGAGTATCTGGCCAGGGAGGTGAAAACGTTGGCCCAGAATTGACCAAAGCAGTTATTCACTGTAACATATTGATTAACTACAACTGCGACTTTTCTCAATCAGAGCTGGGCTGAAATGGTTGAAATGGAAGCTTCACTACTTCCCTGTTAGTTAAGAGCCGGGTTGGGTGCCTGCCTCAGATGCTTTCAGATTTAATAATACTGGACTGATGTCTTAGAAAGTACTGATTTCATAACAGTAATGCAATAACATGATGTCTTTTCTCTCTCTCTAAGAAACTTGGCCTGTTGGCACTGGTGAATGAAGAGAGTCGATTCCCCAAAGGAACAGACTTCACTCTGCTGGAGAAGTTGCACAGCAGACACTCTGTGAGTTATTTACACATTTGTTCATACACTTCATGCATAATTCACACAACTACAGAGCAGCTGTTTAATATCGGATTCTATTTGATTTGTTTTGCTTTTTTTTTTCTGTTTTCTGCAGACGAACCCTTACTATGTCAAGCCCAGACTAGCTGATCATCAGTTTGGTATCAAGCATTATGCCGGAGAGGTGAGTTATGGGTAACTGAACTTCTTCATGTCAACATACTGTGTAGATTATTGTGTAAAGTCTGGTGAATTTGTGATGTCTGTCTTGAACAGGTCCTGTATGATGCCAAAGGAATCCTGGAGAAGAACAGAGACACGTTCAGAGACGACATCCTGAACATGCTCAAGGACAGCAGGTACTTTATTCAGATCCACAAGGAATGGTTGATTTGGAGTGTATTAAGTCCTGGGATTGTATTAATTAACAGTAGGTTCATTTCAGTCATTCAAAGAATCATTTCTTGTAAAACCCATCAGTTTACCCAATTTTTTAAGCTAATATGAAATTGACACATGTTCATTGCACATATTACAGAGACTATAATCCAACTTTTATTGTCGGGTGAAAAATTTGGTACTTTAATGTGATTTGTTCTTTTGTGATCAGATTTTGCACTATAACTAAAACTGAATTCAATTCAATTCAAAAACTGTATACAAATTTATAAAACTCATCTAAATCTCATATACTCGTAAAATATTGTGAGTTATGGAAAGAGTACAGGGAAAAATGTAGTTGATCACAGCTCCTAACTTTTCTCAACACTGGTTGTTGATCGTCATTGGCAGATGCAGCTATTAATATTTCCACTGACATGCAGTAACGTAGCAGATGTACTGTAGGTGTTTCATCCTTTGTGCTTCTTTTGTTGCTTCACAGACTGGACTTCATCTACGACTTGTTTGAGAAGGTTGGCAGCAGGAACAACGAGGAGAAGATGGGAACAGCCAGACGCAAACCTACTGTGAGCTCCCAGTTCAGGGTGAGTGAAACATGTCATTTACATACAGCCATTCTGTAATAGAGGAAGCTGTTAGCATCACAAAACAATATGGACGGAAAGATATAACAATATTTTTTTTCCTTTGTCTCTTCAGGACTCCCTTCATGCTCTCATGGCCACTCTCAGTGTATCCAATCCTTTCTTTATTCGCTGCATTAAAACCAACATGGAAAAGGTCAGTGTGTTTTTTATCTTGCACCTCTATTAGTTCTCAAATTCACTTTAATATCTCTATCTCAGAGCATGATTGTGTATTAACTAAAAAAAGGTTATCAGTTTAATGTTAACTCTTTCTTATTTTCCTCGTAGAATCCACATGTGTTTGACCCGGCGGTTGTCTTGAACCAGCTGAGGTATTCTGGGATGTTGGAGACAGTGAAGATCCGTCGTGCTGGGTTCCCTGTGCGTAGGACTTTCAAAGATTTCTTTTCTCGGTAAGTATCTTTAAAGCTGCATTTATCTCCGATTTTTTTCTGTTTTTATCCTTTGATATAGCATTGCTAAGATCTCTGTTGTTGTCTCGCACTGTCCTGTTTCTGTGTCAGGTACAAGATCATTCTGAAAGAAAAGGTACCAGCAGCAGGAGACGATAAGAAGAAAAGCACAGACCTACTAACCAAATATGACAAGACAAAGAAAGAGTGGCAGATTGGCAAGACCAAGGTAAAATTTACAAGTTTTGTTTGATATCTCTTCGAAACTCTAAAACACCTGAATGAGACATGTCAAAAGTCCACCAGTATTCAGTCAAAACCAGCATTCTTCAAGGTCATTCAAAAGGATTACTATTAATTATTTTTGACCTTTTCCTATTACTTTTCTTTTGTAGGTGTTTATGAAAGAGTTCTTGGAGCAGCGTTTAGAGAAAGTGAGGGATGAAGTCCGGCGCCAAGCTGCCATGATCATCCGAGCCCACCTTCTCACTTTCTCTGCAAAGTAAGACTTCCCTAATTTGAATTAATGTTTTAGGGATGCAGGTGAAAAGTTGACGGTATCTGACACCCACAATAGGGTTGCGAGCAAGTCCTAATTCTTTGTGTTTTTCCATTTTGTCCACAGGAAGCATTTCAAACACGTACGCACCTGTGTCGTCACCCTCCAGAAACACTTCCGAAAGCACATCCAGCACAGACGGTTCGTTAAGAAACGCAAGGCAGCGCTGGTGCTGCAGAAACACAGACGCGGTCAGGTGGCACGTGCTCGTGTTCGAAAACTCAAAGAAGAAAAGAAGAAGAAGGAGGAAGAGCAAAAGAAGAAAGAGGACAAAGAGAAGAAGACGACTGCCGAAGGAGGTCAGGAAGAAGGGAGCGAAGCAGACGACCAAGAAGACAAATCAACAGAGGCAAGTGCTGCATCTTCAGGCTGGTTTCTGTCAAAACTTTTCAACATTCTCAAGCCCACCAAGTTTACAATCTTTCACCATCAGCAGAGATATTGTAGCTCATTTATCTCTGTTCATTTCCAGCATTATTAGATGTTTAGTATAAACTTTTCACCCTCTCTCTGCCCCTCTAGGATGAAGCTCGCCAAATGGAGGAGATCCTGCAGCTGGAGCGAGAGATTGAGCGCTTGCAGAAGAAGAGAGAGGATGAGGTGTCTCAGCTCTGTGAGTCCTCCAAGCAGGAGCTGCAGCTGCGCCGGGACGCTGAACTCAAGCGGTTGAAGAAGGAGGCGTCCCGCAAGGCCACGGAGCTCATCGACCTCCTCAATTTCGGAGGCGTGGATCCCTCACTGGGGGCAGTCGGAGCAAAGCCTGCCGCAGAGGTGAAAGTTGTGAAAGGTGCAAGCAAGGCAAGAGGTGCATCCAAGGAAGAGGATGTAGACGAAGGCTTCCATGCTGAGGAGGAGTGCATCCCTCTGCCGGACTTCCCTCCTCCTGCTGAGACAGACGCTCCCATTGATCAGGAGATATTTGCCCACCTCCCTCCTCCCCCGCCTGCTTTTGCAGAGGGAACAGTGCCTCCTGGATCACCTCCTCCACCTCCCCTTCACACGGACGGAGCTGGTGGAATTCTTCCTCCTCCTCCTCCTCTCCTTTCACCTGGAGACGGTGCTGCTGTCCCTCCACCTCCCCCAGGAGAGGGGGAGAAGAAGGAGGGAGCCAAGACGGAGCCAGAGAGGAAAGTGAGCATAGCGGAGAGCCTGGGGGACGGGGAGGAGCCGATCTACAGCATGCCGGCCGACACCGAGTCAGACTACGACCAGGAGGAGGAGGAGGGGTCCGTCACCGCCGGAGACGACAGCTCAGTGTCCGGAAGCAACCGCGGGAGCGCCACTGTGACTGACGAGGAGCACCCGAGGAAGTCCACCTGCACCAACGCCAGCATCGAGTCCTGCAGAGGCAGCTCTGACTCTGTGAGGAGACACACTTACACGCATCCTCACACGCGTGCACGCAGACATGTATGAGCAGCTATACAGTGAAACTTTTACCATTTTGCTCACGTTTGTGATGAACTGATAATGTAACGTACTTTTTCTCTTTACATTGTTCAAAAAACGAATTGATGTTGCTGTGTGATGTTGCAGTATGCAGACAGTGATGATGAGCATGATGGGATGATGGACACTGATGAAGAGGTGACAAATGGCAGAGTGACTTTGCTTAATGGAAATGGGCCACCGTATTTCCATGGCTACCTCTACATGAAGGGTGTGTATAACGGTGCCACTTTTATTTTGAAATTCAAACCCTTTATACAGTTTTAAGCCTTTCTCCATCTGATTTCACATACCTGTATTTAATGCTTCAAAAACTGTCATCATTTGTACTACATTTATAAGTTGATACGTAAAGGTGGTACGGTTTTACAGTGCAGTTGACAAGCACCTCCCTGGAATCTTTTTATTTTGCAAAATATATGAAAACTTTTCCAGTTGTAGCAGATGACTTGCAACGGCAGAAATTCAGTTCTTCGGTCTTCTGCCCCCCCCGCAGGTCATGCCACAGAGGGACAATAAAAAAACAAAAACATATGAGTTCATTGCTCAGTTTTTCTTCTTTAGAGCAGAGCAGACTGACACAAACCTGCGTTTGCTCGGGCAAAATCACATAATGACTTTCACTTTTTCTATCTTTCAAATTTCACCTGCAAAGCTTTTTTATGAATGTTAATAAGTCCTCTCTGCTCTCTCAGCTGGCTTGATGATCCCATGGAGGAGGCGTTGGTGTGTGTTAAAGGACGAAACCTTCATGTGGTTCCGGTCCAAGCAAGAGTCTCTCAAGTCCGGCTGGCTCTACAAGAAAGGAGGAGGCCTGTCCACTCTCTCACGGAGGTTGTTGTAGTTGTTACTGAGTGAAGCCAGCATGCTAAATAAATGAAACTCTGTACCACACCTCTGTTGGAAGTACAATCCAGTGCAATCATGACGTACAAATATTATAAAGTTTCTACTCTTTTTGTTGTTGTTTGTGTGTTAATAGGATTCTGCAGATCTAAGTGCACATTAATTGAACTAAAAGCACCACTTTTATACTTAACTCTAGAAAAGTTCATTGCTTGACAGTTTCCATATAAGAGCAATGTGCATGTTAGCTTGACTGCTAGAAAGACTTAAATAAAATGTTATATATTTATTGAATCTGAATGAACAGGTTAACTTGTGTTGGGTTGCTGTATATACTGTAATCCCATGTGCTGTTGGAGTATTTTGGTGTTTGTCTAACTGAAGTATTAAATGCTTTGCAGCACTGGAAAGCTGTGTCTTGTGCGAGCCGATGCATTGTGGCTTTATTGAAACGTTACTTATTGGTAATCTACTAAAAAAAGATTGTGAAATTTTTTTTTATGGAAAATGAAAATGTTAAATAAAACCAGATTGTTGTTACACAAAGGTTATTCAAACACTACAAAGACATGAAAAAACATTTAAATTCCACTAACATTGATTTTAATTCACCATTTGATACATATGTTTTATGTCAGACGTATTCCATAGAGATCACTAGAACTGATATCATAATTTATAGTCAAATAATTTATTTAATCAAAGATTGGATGATTTTGGCCTTTATTCTCATGGTGCCTTATTTCACCTCAGGAACTGGAAGATGCGCTGGTTCGTACTGAGAGACAACAAGCTGATGTACTACGACAACGACAGTGAAGAGAAGCTGAAGGGAACCATTGACATCCGAGCAGCCAAGTAAGATTTTTCTAAAGAAGCTACAACACCAGAAAATACACATCTTACTTATTATTGCTCTGATTTCTGAACAGATTCTGCTTTTCTTAGAGGTGTCTACTGTTGTGGTTTCACAGGGAGATTGTGGATAATCATGAAAAAGAAAATGCTCTGAACATCGTGACAGACGAGAGGACATACCAGGTGTTTGCTGAGTCGCCAGAGGATGCAAGGTATGACAGAGATTTCTGGGATAATGCAGGACACAGAAACATGCTACTCTCTGTGTCCAAGTTTTTTTCATGTATTCCAACATGTGATTGTATCTTTTTCTTTCCGTGCAGCGGGTGGTTTAAAGTGCTCAGTAAGGTGCGAGTGTGTACTCCAGAGCAGCTGCTGGATATGTCCCATGAACAGGCCAACCCAAAAAATGCTGTGGTCAGTCTTCAGAATCAATAACTCACTTTGAGTCATTCCTCCATCAGTTTTCAATATTTCTATTTCTACAACACACACAATGGTATAGATAAAACTGTAGTTTTATGGCTTCATAATGGCTGACATGTCAGTGTTTGTTTTAAAATGTTGTCCTCTCTTGTTCAGGGAACTCTTGATGTGGGCTTGATTGACTCTGTTTGTGCATCGGACAACCCGGATCGGTAAGTTGGATCAGTTGTCAGAAAGAACGTTGAATGTCCATGTTTTGTTCTTTGTCCATATTTTTCAAAGTTATTGAACCTGAGAGCCGACTATTTTTTAGTTTCTCAAAATAAAAGACATACTTTTACTGCTGTGCAGATCATCTCCCTGCTTACATAATGAATACCTATTGTAGATAAGACAGTGGCGTTTCAATAGACTGCAATTCAATGTATAGATTGCGTTTAAAAAGACAAAAAAACATTTTTAGGTAACACTTTACAATGAGGTAAACAAAATCCTGAGTAGTTACTATGGAGGGAGTGAAGAAGAAATCAGGAACAGCCCAATAATTGATGAGTCATTATAGTCGTTTCTAAATGAGTCTGAATCAGGGACTAGATAGCAGATAATGATGAGCAACTTTCGAGCAGAGCTTTAAATACACTATTAATGAATCATTAAGTAATGATTAGCTAATTGATACATCGACAAGCAGACTTTATATTGCATTTCTTAGTATATTTGTGCTTTCTTAATAGATTTGAACACATGACACAGAACTCTTGCCTCTTTCTCTTAATTTGAAAAAATAAATATTCAATCCCTGTCCAAATTATTTTTACAAAACAGGAACTTTCTGATCATCTAAAGTTGAGATTTCTTTTTAATATTTGAAATTCTTTTATTTTACCTGCAGGCCCAACTCTTTTGTCATCATTACGGCCAACCGTGTGATCCACTGCAACAGTGACACGCCAGAGGAGATGCATCACTGGATCAGTCTGCTGCAGAAACCCAAAGGAGACGCCAGGATAGACGGACAGGAGTTCCTTGTCAGGGGTGAGTTTTTCTTTTATCTTGGGATATTTTCAAGCTTTTACAAGTATCTCAATCTTTCCATTAATAGTGTGGGAACTGTAAGGATATTATAAGCCATTTGAACATTAATATATGCTAATAACTGGTTGATTTGATGCATATAAAGCACAGTTGCTGTCTAAAACACCAGTGACAAATTTGAAATTTCTTTAGCTGCATGTGTAATAAAGTATCTGTTTACAATATTTTCAGAAACCACAATGATGTCATTTTTAAAACAATTAATATTTTCTAAAGTTTCAAATTTCCTGTTGGATTTTGAGGTTTTAGTGTATATTTATATATATGTTATTCATTCGGACATAAAACTGTGAACCACAACATATGCATTCATCCCAGTGATAATCGTTACATTCTTCTTCATATTTCGCTCCCCTCTCCTGTCTTCCCGTCTCATCATCTCTCAGGCTGGCTCCAAAAGGAGATGAAGACAAACGCTAAGAGCACCTCCCTGAAACTGAAGAAGCGCTGGTTTGTTTTGACCCACAACTCTCTGGATTACTACAAGAGCTCAGAACGAAACTCCTCCAAGATGGGAACTCTGGTCCTGAACTCTCTCTGTTCTGTCATTCAGCCAGATGAGCGAGTGCACAGGGAGACAGGTGAGGAGACAGGAGTGAAGGGGAGGGGCAGAGAGGACATATTTAATCTGGGATTACACCTGCAGTATATACAGTATACATGAAATATGCACAAGTAAGTGGGTTTTATAGAATTAGATTAAAGATAATTATTATACATCTCTCATGAGACCTGGTTATCCCCCTAGTAGAAATATTACAATTTTTATTTTTCAGTCATGAATGCTGATTGGATCCTGTTTTTACAGGCTACTGGAACATCATAGTGTACGGGAGGAAGCATTCGTACCGCCTTTATACCAAGATGCTGAATGAGGCCATGAGATGGACAGCTGCTGTACAGGGAGTCATAGACAGCAAGACCCCGATAGAAACTCCGACTCTGCAGCTCATCAGAGACATCAAGGTAAGACGCACACAGAGACACAGTGAGTCAGCATGTTGAAATTCATAAACAAAAATGTGTTTAAGATGAGTTTTTACCTCCATTTGTCCTCTAAGGAGAACAGTGTGAACCCAGAAATCGTGGAGCAGATGTACAGGAGAAACCCCATCCTCAGATACACTCAGCATCCTCTGCACGCACCTCTACTGCCACTCCCTTACGGAGAGGTCACCAGCTGTGAGTTTTTTTTCAAATTCAAACTAAAGAAAAACTTTATATGAATTCACAAAATGAACTACTTTATTAAAACGTTACTTGAATCATGTAGGCCAGAAATAATATTCAGCCACATCCTGATACAGAAATAAGTTTAGTCTATGGACGTAATCATAGTGCCTATTATTACTATAATCTTTGGGTCTGTCTATTAGCAGCTTATACAGCCTTGAATTTCCATGCCCAAACAGACTTGACATGATAAAGGTGAACTCGTCACAGTACGTGTGACTAATCGAGGGCTCAGTCCGCAAGTCTGGAGTGTGGACATTTGAATTCAGCCCTTGTTGGCCAGCAGTATTTTACTGTGGTGGCTCTTTTCATGTCCCACTAACCTCCACAGTACTTTAACATTCTGTTATCTGTTGGTTTTGATACCCAACATGTTTTTTTTTCATCTTTACTGAACATTTATCTTCACTGACCTTTTCTGTCTTCATTTTTCTGCATGCAGTACAAAGGCAGCAGGGTTATGCCAGTCTGCAGGATGAGGCAGTGCGAGTTTTCAACTCGCTGCAGGAGATGGAGACGCTGGCAGACACGGTGCCCATCATTCAGGGCATCCTGCAGACCTGCCAGGACCTGCGCCCTCTCAGGGATGAGGTACTTAATTTTTTTTTTTTTTACAAAAATGCATTACAAAATGTTAAGAGTTTTAATTGTGACAGAAAAGAACACACTGTACATTGCACTGTATTTAATGATATTATGAGTATTGCAAGTATTCCTACAATGGTCCCTATCATAGTAATACTTCAATGTTGTATCTCAGTGCATTTCCACCCTCAGAAATGAGCATAATGTATCCTCAGGGATTTGTTTGCAGTCCAAAGTTGATGAAATCTTTGGATTTTTTTGAAACCTCCTGCAACATTCTTTCTTCAGGTTTATTGTCAGGTGATCAAGCAGACCAATCATGTGCCTCAGCCTAACAGCCCAGCCAATCGGGCACACTGGCACCTGCTCACCTGCATGAGCTGCACCTTCCTACCCAGTCGAGCCATCCTCAGATACCTGCGCTTCCACCTCAAGAGGTGAGAATCTGCCGTATGGCTGCTACTTCTTTGATATATCGTTCATAAAATTAATACATATTAAATGTGTGGTGTGTATTTGTGACTCAGGGTACGTGAGCGTTATCCCGGCACAGACATCGAGCGTTACGCCAGTTTCATCGGGGAGTCCCTGAAGAAGACCAAGACTCGTGAGTTTGTTCCCTCTCAGGAGGAGATCGCTGCCCTGCTGGTGAGACAGGAGATGAGCACCACCGTCTACTGCCATGGAGGAGGCTCCTGCAAGATCTCCATCAACTCACACACCACTGCTGGAGAGGTACACACGCACATACTGTATATACTGACATGTCATGCACTTTATCTTTTAGGTCTTTAAGTTCTTTACTTCAGATACACACCTGAAAGATAATATCAAAGCTGTTAGTCTAAAGTTGCTGTAGCTCTTTGTGTTTAACTCATTTGTCCATGCATAGTTAGTAATGTTCACCATCATTCACATGTTCAAACATTCCTAAGGGAACCACAATCAGAGTATTGTGCCTCAATTTTTTTTTATGTCTTTCATTTTTTATTGAGACAAATGGCAAAGTTTAGGCAAGGAGAGTAAGAAAAAAGGAAAAGATGTGTACAATTTTTTTTTATTATTTGAAGAAAACTGTTCATTTAAGCTGCAGTTCAAAATCAAATAATCAATTTTAAAGTGAAATCTAATCAATGTGTTTTAACGTTGTTGCTGCAGGTTGTGGAGAAGCTGATCAGAGGTCTGGCGATGGAGGAAAGCAAGAACCTGTTTTCTCTGTTTGAACACAACGCCTGTACAGACCGAGCTCTGGAGAGCAGAGTCATTGTGGCAGACGTTCTGGCCAAATTTGAGCGGTATCTCAGTTTCTATGTACAATATACAGCTTTAAATACTAGTTAAAATAGGTCACCATTTGTTCACAGCTTTAACGTTAACCGTATGTTTTGCTTCTTTTTTTTTTTTTCAGATTGGCAGGCAGTGAAGAAGAAGAGGAGGAAGGAGAGTGGAAACTGTACTTCAAACTCTACTGCTTCTTGGATGTAGAGAGCATGCCCAAAGAGGGAGTGGAGTTTGCTTTCATGTTTGAACAGGTACGATTTATTCTACATCTATGCTAGATATTGACAAAGAGATTGAAAACATTTATTTCCTTCTGATAAAAGATAATTATGTCACTAATTTCTTTACTTTTCCAAAATAATTCCCAAGAATGAATGCCCAGAAACTTTCCCAGGGGTCAAAACTTCTTCAGTACTTTGTAATTTGCGTTTCCAAAGCATGACCAGAGCTGCAGGAACATAAAGCGTATTCGTCCACTGATGTTTTGCTCTCTCTTATTCTCTCTGTCTCAGGCCCACGAGTCTTTAATAAGTGGTCATTTCCCAGCCTCAG
Source organism: Brachyistius frenatus (assembly GCF_029030835.1). NCBI lineage: Eukaryota > Metazoa > Chordata > Actinopteri > Embiotocidae > Brachyistius > Brachyistius frenatus. The sequence goes on along the minus strand of NW_027210666.1, from coordinate 1,922,808 downwards.
AGGAGACTTTGCAGCACCTAGCCGCTTTACGTCTCCAGTATCTCCATTGTGACGGGGCAGGTCGGGCCGGATGGAGCCTGGGAAACGTTTACCCAATCGGACGTCTTCGCAGTCGCATCAAGCACTCCACCAAGGCGGGCGCAGGGGCGGCAGGTGGAGCCGGAGGAGGTGGAAGTGGAGGAGCATCAGATGGAAAGGGCACGGCAGGAGGACCGGGTGGTGTCGGAGTTGGTGTAGAAAAACGAAAGACTCCCAGCTTCCTGGATGGCACCCTCAGAAGAAGCTTCAAAACCGGTTCACTGAAGAAGCAGAAGGTCAGTGGAGGAGGAAGGAAAAGAATTGAAAACTTTTAATTGGCTGCACCAATCAATACTTTAACAAAGCAGCAGGCAAAACATCTGCCAGCTTTTATGCCCTAATATTGTGTTCACATCTTTTTGGTGCTGACCCAAGAGGTACAAAAAAATCTCTTGATGAAGTATTTGAAAAATATAGAAGAGGGTTAGATTCAACACCAGTACATTTTTCAATTATAAATAGAGCAGTTTGTAAGCCTGATTTTTCCAGCTGTAGTTTCTGATCATTACCATGGGGTGGCACCGGGTGACCTTTGCTTTGCAACCCTGATTTGCATGGATCTCTGCATTCCAATAAGTTCAGTCAAATCAGTCTCCTGCTCTGAGAAATGACATATAGAGCTGCCAGCTGACTGGATTGAATGACTGTCTGATAGTTTGACAGAAGATCGACTGATTGTTTCAGGTGGAGGAGGAACAGATGCTGGAGATGTGGGTGAAGGAGGAGACGTCTGCCACACGGACCAGCGTGCTGGAGAAGTGGACTCGCTTGCAGGGCATGCCGCAGCACCAGGCCATGCTTAAATACATGAGCATCATTAAGGAGTGGCCCGGTTATGGATCTACTCTGTTTGATGTGGAGGTGAGAAAATAAGAAGACCACATGATGATTTCAGGGACACATACAAATAATATACCAGACCAGTAACCCTTTTCTCTCCCTACTCTCCTCTCTCTGCAGTGTAAAGAGGGTGGTTTCCCTCATGATCTGTGGCTGAGTGTCAGTGCTGACAATGTGTCTGTGTATAAGCGAGGTGAACCCAAACCACTGGAGACCTTCCAGTACGAACACATCACCTTCTTCGGAGCTTCACAGCCCTGCACCTACAAGATCATCGTGGACGAGAGGGAGATGTTCTTTGAGACGCCACTGGTGAGAGCTCACTACTCATTTTATTGGTTGTTTATCCCTTTTAGAGTTAAATTAATATTTAATCGGATTATTTTCTTGAATAATTTATTAATTGCTTGGCCTGTGAGATATTGAAAACTAGTGAAGAATACACATTGCAATTTTCTTACGCCCAAAATTGGTTGTTGGTCGCTTGTTTTGTCCGACTAACAGCGCAAGATAATCAAAAATAGTTTCTCTGTAATTTTCTTTTCATTTACTAATTGATCAATTAATTATTTTAGCTTTCATCTCTTTTTTCTCTGATGTTTCTTTTACCAGATGTTGTTATTTCTTTTTGTTTTAACTTGTGAGCAAGTTCATGGTTACAGCTGATTTACAGATGTGTTTCATTTTGGGGATGACGTTGCATAAAGGATCACATGTACTATTTTTTAATGTCTTTTATCTTGTTGTCTTCATTAGGCAAACAAATACACAAGAGACTAAGTGACTAGGTCAGTTATGCTAAGAGCTTAGGAAGGTTTTGCTTTACGCTGAAATCAAATGACAGCAAGCTAACATGCTCCCCATAACAACGCAAGATGATGTTTATAGGGTGTAATGTTTACCATGTTCATTATCATGATTTAGTAGGTAAATATAAAATAACAAATCTCAGCTGAGGACGATGGGAATGTCATTAACTTTGCAGGTATTTGCTGCCAGCATGCCGACCAATAAAACAGGCTTAAATGTGCAGCACAAACTAATCTGCTTTTCCTCTTTAGGTTGGAGAGATCACTAAGATCATGAGGGCCTACATTAACATGGTGGTGAAGAAACGATGCAGCACCATGTCTGTGACCAGCGTAGCCAGTTCCTGGGCCAGGTGATCACCACCAACCAGTCAGAGCCCTCGGTTCATCCATCCAGTGGCAACAAACGCCTTTGGCCTCGCCTTCATTGGTTGGTTGGTTTTGATGAAGGCAGTCGAACCAATCAGCAAATCCTCCAGGTTGACTCAAGAGCAGTGGATGAGCGTCGATAACAAACTGGGGAAAAGTGGACACAGAAGCCAAACGCACACTCTACTGGCCTGGGTTTCACTTCAGATTGGGACGAGGGATCTATTTAAAAACAAGCATGACAAAGAAAACAACCTGTATTTTGGGGCTCTCCCTGTCAAATACATAACACCCCCCCCCCCTTCAGCTGTAGTCCTGCATGTAGATGTTCAAGCACACTCCAAACTTCTCTCCGTTTTCCTTTTCGGACAAAGTTCAGTAATAACAAGCACAACTCAGCCGCCCCGTCCCAGTGAGTCCCAGGCGGCTCCTCCACCCCCCACCCCCAGTGCACTGCCAGATAGAAGAAAGCCACACGTTCTCAGTTAAATCTTGTTTCTCTCTCTCACTCTTCCTCCAATTTCAGAGTCTCTCTCTTTCTCTTCACATATCCTCACTCCTGTTGCATCTTTGTTTGCTATTGCTGTTGAGTTAAAATGCTGAATTCTTGTTCTTGCTTGCTTTTCTGTCTGCCGTTCTCTCTGTCTTTTATCTGTAACATACATCTAAGAAAAAGGACTCGATGATGATGATGATTCTTCTTCGGGGGCCACCGCCCACCAAACTACAGTGTTCACTTGTTCACTCGTCAGTGCCACTGTGTGGCCACAAGAAGAAAACACAGCCAAAGGAAGTGGCTTTAAATATTTCTGAACAATATCATATAGGTTTTCTCCAGAAGAGTAGAGGTTTTACTTCAGAGTCTCTGTGGTCATGTTTAGCTTGACATGGAGAGTCTGGGCATGGCTTACAGCCTGACTCTACAAGAAGAACAATATCATCCAGAGTAGTATCAGAAAAAACCCTTCCCTATTTATGTCTACATATAACACAAACTGCATTTATATGTATATTCACATCCATGTACACATAAACTGAACAAATATGTAATGTTTTGTATTGTATATCACACATTATAATAAGAGTTATTATTGACATTTTTGGTGCCCACTGCACTGTACAGTATATAGATGCCATACAAAATGCAATGTGACACCTGTCATGTAAAATACATGCAAGGGGAATGGTGGTGATAATGACCACTGTATGTCTGAATATGATGCCAATACTGTACATCCTTCACTGGCTGTGTCATTAATGTGAATCACAGAAAAGTACCAATTAGTAAAAACACAGACCAGAATGAGAGGGGCTGCTATCGTGGTCATGTTTTCACAGTGTTTTGTGGTGAATTTATCCTTGTTGTTACTTGCTGGGACTCACTCTGCAGCATTAATTGGAGCCATAAAATACTGTATATCCTCGTCTGCTTGAGCTATTCTCACTTTTTTTTTTCTTTACCGAGGAGATCAGGACACTTAAACAAAAATGCATACAAGCTCCAGTTTGTCTGTGTTTCCAGCCTGTTTACGAATATGTGACTTTTATTACCGATGATATTATTAATACTGTATGCCCCTCCCCCACCCACCCCATTATCTTAACCACCCTCAAGTGCTGTGTCTGGATTGCTGCTGTGTGTGTGAGTGTATTCATGGTGTAATGCAAACTGTTGGAAAAGAAAAGGGAAATGAGCAATGCAAAAAGAGAAGTAATTTTACTGAGTGTAGTCCTTGAAAATAAGATGTATTTACATGACTAACCTTTGCGAAGAATGGTGTTGTAATTGTGACTCAAAGGCAAAAGCATGGAATTTTAAGGGAGGGTTACGGGTTATTTATTTATTATTGTACTGTATGTATTGCCAGGTGTGTTTGAGAGGATTGAAAATATACTAGATTTTTTTATTAGTCTCAGTGTAAGAGGAGCAGATAAGACACGTGAGGATTTAGGCTCGGAGATGGTTAACTGTGCACTCGGACTGCTGAAAGTCATAACTGCTTTGTGTGTGTGTGTGTGTGTGTGTGTGTGTGTGTGTGTGTGTGTGTGTGTGTGTGTGTGTGTGTGTGCGCGTGTGTGTGTGTGTGTGTGTGTGTGTGTGTGTGTGTGTTTTTGGACTGAAAGTTAAGTAACTGTTCTGCCAATGTCACCTGACACTGTGGATTGCAGGTAAATTGCAGCATCTCTCACATATAACACCTCCAGAGGACAAAAACACTAAACAAAGTGTTCCCTACATCAGATATCCATTGTGAATACTTGGATAACACGGAAACGGACAGTCTGATATCAAAACACGGTCCAATGAACTGTCTAATTTAGTTTAGCCGAAGTCTCTAAACTGTGGCAATAATAATTTAAGTATTTGCCCCACAGACAGTTACAGTTTGCCTCTTTTTACACCAGATGTTTAATTGAAGTTGAACTTCTGAAGGTGAACTAGTCTGTTTATCTGGATAACCATACTGCACAGGGCTCCAGCCCTTTAGAAACACCGAGGTTGTGAACCCCAAACCCTGAACCCCCACCCCTCAGAAACTTTGACCAAAAACCCAAAATTAGACTTTTTCATGTATTTGATAAAAATAAAAATAAATGCAGAATTAGATGAAAATTTAAAGATATAAACAATACTGAAATCAGCCTAACTTATCCACTAAGTGTGGAATGTAAACTAGTTTTGCTAAAATAGCCCAAATTTCTAGAAGAGATACTAAGTACATGACCTCAGTGTTTTTAATCGAAGCTGCGGCCTTGACTGCTTGCACACCGCCCACTGGGATCCTGCAGAGATCCTGAGATCCTATAGAGTTAGAATAAGCAGAATTCAGTCAGAGGTTCCAGTTTGAACTCTTGGTTAATTTAGTTTGGGCTAAAATATGTGCAAAACTGGAAAAAGTAAAGTTTATAAGCCATAAATGATGGGGAACCTAGAGATGTCTGTTCTAGTTATTCTACATCTATGGTGCTGTCTGTCCCTGATGTTACACTGAGTAGGAAGAACTTGCACTTTAGTCGCTGAAAATGTGATCAGTGTGTTTCTGATCACAAATCTGTCTTCAAGGGCAACTTCGTCACGAAGGGTCCTGTTGTCAGCCGCAGGCGGCCAAGAGTGGGGCCCATTCTTCTCTTCTGTTATGCTTATTATCATCATTACATAGTTAAACATCGTGCTTGTTCAAAAAAGAGAGATATGTGTGTTGTTCTTTTTTATTTGTAACTGGCTTTACAAAATTATGCTTTAATAAATTATTGAAAATTGTCCTCTATTCAATGTCACCTTTGTGCACTTATTTAAAAAAAAAAACATGGGCCTATACCTCAAGTACTGTCTGCAGACGTGCAGTTACAACCAGCAGCCAGTTGGCTTAGTTTAGCATAAAGACGGGAGATTTATTGTTCTACACATTGATTTTTGTACGGGTTAAACAAACTAAATTGTCAGTCAGTGTGCTTTATATGTGCTTTTAATTTAAAAAAAAAACCCGAATGTTTAGAAAAAATTAACAGAAAAATAAAACAATTGTGTGTTTCATAACTTCATTTGCCCCCCTTCTCCTCTCCCAAATGACTCCACAGATTCATTTGGTGATCCTTGGAAGGCCCCCAATCCATAGGCTGGGAACCAATGGACCAAACGACACAACTCATGCTTGATATAAATGAGTTGAAACTAGCTTCAAACAGGTAAACTGTAAAATGTAACACTAATACACTAATTAGTGAAACACTAATGTTTCAGTATTGACAGTCTAATAGTGTCATGTTTAAGAATTAAGAATATATTCCTCACAGGAACCATTTTCCTGCGGAATTAGTAACTATTTTTTAGACTTGTTAACGGTGACTTCTGCACATATTTTTTAAAGAAGTACTCCCTCAATGCCTCCGCCTTCCCGTGTTTTGTCTTTGGTGCGTAATGAGCGTGCGTCAGGACTTCGCGTATGGTTCATTCTCGGAAAGTTCTCTTCTCGAGTTTCAGCCGTCGACCCGGTGGAGCAGCCAAAACATTTCCTCCTTTTGAACTCGCGCTGGTTGTTCAAATCTCCTCAAACATAAAAATCTGAGAAACACCATCGTGAATAATCTGCGTCTGAGTGGCTGAATGATGGATTTACGGATTTTACTCCCTGCTCTTTTTCTTGTCCTCGGCTCGGGGACAGTTTTTGCCCAGTCTCCCGCACCTGGACAAGGTAGGAATTGAAATCACTGACTTAATGGCAGCTAAGAATCACGTCTCATTTTCCTGTAATCTCTTTTGGCTGCGTCATTAACTTTTATAAGGATTTAATAGTTTGTATAAAATCCTAGACTATTGACATTATTGAGACTTCTCTTTGTTTTCTCGTTTTGGCCAGCTTGGTGATTAATGGGACTTCAAATATAACAAAAATGTGAATTAAACTTTCAATGTTGTTCAGTGTATTGTTGTAACCTCCCCAGCAGTAGTCTCTTTTAGGTCCCCCTCAGCCCCACGTCTTTAATTGTTGCACAGTAAAGAGACCAGAAGGAGTAGCTACAAACAAATCGCCCAAACAAGAATAGACCTTGTTTACACCTCCATTTTACAGATACATAAACCCAGCTGCTGTCCTGTGTGTGTCTGCTGATAACAGTGTAACTGATCCACAGCCTGTTCATTTAATGTGTTCTGTCTCCATGCAAAATGTCCCAGAAGTATTAGCAGTAGTTACAAAAAACACAGTGGGAAACGAACCTACAGGCCTCATTTAACCTGCTCCTCACAGTGTTTCCAGCTAATCTCTCTAATATTTAAGTCTCTTGTACCTCCACTTGTGAGACCAGAGTGTGTACCTATTAAAGAATCGTGTTGGCCGAGTTTATCCGATTTATTTTCCCCTCAGTGGATTGTTTTAACTGAACTAATTGGCTTCTTTCCTGCAGTGTGCGAGTCGAAAAATGGGACAAGCTGTGAGGAATGTCTGAGAAATGTGACGGTAAGTCCTGTGAGGTTGTTAGGTTGATTCTGGGTTTGCAGTGTGTGTGCGTGCGTGTGCGCGCGCGCGCGCGTGTGTGTGTATACGCGTGCGTGATGGAAAACAGAAGTGTCCCAGGTGGAGGAACTACAGCTGGTGACTCCTCCTCCACCTCCATACCTGTTAGACTGGTTTGAGGAGCAACTGATCTGCCATTCCCACCCTCTTCTTCTATTTCCTACTTTGTGTGTGTGTGTGTGTGTGTGTGTGTGTGTGTGTGTGTGTGTGTGTGTGTGTGTGTGTGTGTGTGTGTTTTTCATACAGTTCCTCCTATTTTGTCCTTAATACTTAAAGTTTCATTGTTTGGTCAAATAAAAGGATGATTATGCGTGTTTTGTTATTTTTTTACAGTGCTTGTGGTGCATCACAACTAAGTCATGCGTCACATATCCAGTGAAAACCATCCTCCCGCCACATTCACTCTGCCCCCTGAATAATGCTCGCTGGGGGCTGTGCTGGAGTAAGAAACACACACACACATACACACACACACACACACACACACACACACACACACACACACACGCACACACAGACAGCTAACCATTTCATACCCAACACAACTTCAATGAGTGCTTTATTCTTTCGGTGTTTATCCTGAAGAAACGGGAGACTCTCTTAAACTGATGTAATGATGTGCAATTTTAAGCACTTTGTGTACTTTTGGTCAGGAACTGATTTTGTTGGTTTGGTCTAATTCTACAGCAAACAAAGACATTTTAGACAAAAGTGGGCAAAGTAAAGTAAAAGAAAACATCATTATAAGTATAAAAAAACAAAACAACTGCTGCTGTCAAATGTCTACAGCTCTAAAGTTACTGTGTCTAAGACAAGAGATAAGAGGAAATACAGTAAGAGCCGAGCAAAGCGGTAGAACGTGTATTTTTTTTTATCCTGAAGATCTGTGACTGGTGACTCCTCCATAACTTTGTCATTGTGTTTTTATGTCTGCAGTGAACTTCCAGACGTTGATCATCACCTTGGCTGTGGTCGGTGGGATTATCATCATTGCCTTCCTGGTCTGTCTGTTCTGCTGCTGCAAGTGTGAGAACTTTGGGTAAGTATACAGTGAGCTGTGATTGACTCTATCTGCCATCCTCCAGAACCTGATCCTGAATCCAGTTGCATTTTTGTTTTTGTTTTGCACATTAATCTTTATCCCACCTCCACCCTATTCATTTCTGTTTCCACATATAACTACATACTTTTTATTTTCTCCAGTTTGGTTTCCTTAAAGTGTCTGCACTAGAAAACCATACTGTGTGCTTTCCCATGACCTAAAGAAATCATAGCCTAACACACTCGCCATGTGTTTGTGTGTCAGATCCAAAAGGGTTGAGGCCAAAATGCAGAGACAGGCCGATAAGACGAAAACTAAGCAGGAAGAAAGGTGAGATGTAATGTTTTAATGTTGAGTGTAACAGATTTCTGGCTTGTTCTTTTGTGACTGTACTTGATATATCTGTTGATGTAGTTTACCAGAAGATGTGTTTGAAGAGAAATTTTGCATCTCTGTACATAACCTCAATGCACAAGTTGAATGTAATTGAGCAATAAGTCTTAAATCTGAGTTAGCTTGGCTGCAGACCTCTGAATCATTACCCACATTGCGAGTCCATCTCTAGCTTTCACAGCAGTTCCAGTGATAAATTATGAAGGTCTTCACGACACAGAGTTTCTCCAAACAGTTTTCTTCCTCAAGAACAAACCGATTCAGCTGTGATTTATAATATCTGTTCATATTTGCTACAAACAAACATACATAAAGAAAATGTGTGTCAACACTTTATGTATACACACTCATACAATAGCCCAATAATTATACATTTAGGGCTTTAATGGGTTTATTAATATTTGTATTGTGTCTGACAGTTTACAGTCTACAGTAAATTACACCTGACGCACAACCTGCCTTTGTTGCATAGCTGTTCATGATCCAAATCCATTTCCTTTATTGCTCAACGCAGATGAGGGGAAAAATGCGCACGTCACAATGTTATCAGGCTAAACTGGTTTATGGCATCATGACTATTAGAAGTGTTTGAGAGTCTGAGAAATATCATTCGTCACTGTGTGGCTCACTAGAGAATGTTTTGTCTTTCCAGGAAGGTAGAGATGAAACAGAGACACGAAGAAATCAGGAAGAAATATGGTAAGCTTTCTCCCTCGCTGACACACATGCAGATACTAACAACTTCTATTTATTTGAAAGAAAACTCTAAACGTGGACCTTTGGTGGGAGAATGAATTCAACAAAAAGAGATTTTGCCATATTTCTTGACAAAGATGTGAAATTACGGGAAATATGTTGACTTTCTTTCTTGCTGAGAGTTTATTAAAAAGGTATGGTAAATACAAAGACAACTTCGCAGCCGGTTAGTTTAGTTTAGCATAATGATTGGAAACAAGGGGAAACAGCAAGCCTGGATCTGTCCACCAGTATTACTGTGGTTTATTGCCAGATTATTTCTTGGACCAGGGTCCAAGAAAAACCAGTGGAGGTGCGTCAATTTCCTCCACTGGTTCCCTGGAAACCTCCCAGTGTATATCAAGAGTTTCCATTTAATACTTTGTATAGATGTTTTCAGCTTTTTGTATGGATATATGTAACAAAATGTTACATGCCACTTAGTTAGCCTGCCTTTAGAGGTGCAGGTAGGTGGATTTTGTTACCATCATACAGAGCATAGCTGCTTCCTCTTGTTTGCAGTCTTTGTGCTGAGCGAAGTCATCTCCTGGCTGTATATTGAACTACATATAAACAAACCATATTGACAGACATCAGAGTGGTATTGATACTCTCATCTAATTCCCAGCAAGAAAAACAATATGTGCATTTCCCAAAATGTCAAACTATTCCTTTAAATCAGTGCACTGTTTTACTGATTGTTTCATGTTTTCTAGGTCTAAGAGGCCAAAATCCGTACTCCAAGTTTGCATGAGGGGATCTGTTCACAGTGAATACTCAGAGCAGCAGGCATTCACAGCCAGCCTTTTGGTTGGTTTTCCAAACTATAGTAGTCAATCCTGTGACTCCTGTAGCATTGATCAACTTTTACTATTTATAAGTTTAATTGTACAGAATGGAAGGAGTGCAGTTTCAATTCTTTCCTTTTGACAATCTCTTTCTGTAACTTTTCAGACTGTTTTTGCTTTTTTTTTTTTTTTACTGCTGCTGAGATATAGTGCGGTTATAACCCATTTTTGTTCTTTGTGTAATTTTTTTTCTTGTTTCAAATAGACTCGTTCCAATTCTGAAACGTAATTGTAGGAGGTAATTTTTATTGCAGCATTTTCCGCTGATAGAAAATAATTTTTTTAATGTATTATTTCTGAGAATTGCATTCATACAATGAGGTCAAAATTGAATCGTCGTCCTTGATGAATATGGTATGTAATCATTAACTTTAGTAGAATGCATTGATCCTAAAGCTGTATAGAAGTCAACCTAATTCTTGTTAAAGAACAAAACTTGTATATCCTGTAAAAACAAATAGGCCTAATTAAAGACTTGAAAGTGATCATAACTTCAGTCACTGGCCTTTAGTTGTGTGTTGTGTATTTCCTGCATTCTGCTTTCTTTAAAACAAAAATAAATATGGAGTAAAAATGGAATCAATCACCAAGCAGTGATGGGTTACTGAATTTGATTAGTTATTTAAAGGAACACTGATGAATTGCCTTGATTTATGAAAATTACAAAGAATTTGAAATGAGTATGGTCTATGACTGATACAGAATTGGTAAGCAATCAAATGTAGCTGTCATAAGAAACATCAGCATTGTTATTTTTACATATATCTTGTCAGGTTTGACGTTTTTCATGAATCAACACCATTTTTAATGCAAAACTTTACATTTGTTTGGTTTTGTACAAAACTCAAACACTACAGTAACTATATAGGGTCTTCTAAATTAACTCAATAAGTCAAGCCCATGCAGGTTCCCGCTGGTAGACATACTATACAAGCGTGTCCAAGACAACATTGCCTTGTGAAAACAACGGCCTTTGTTGATTGTTCAAACGATCCAGGATACGTTCATGTACAGAGTGACTACCTTTTCTGTGTTTGGTAATGCATTGTTTTGACACGGGATTGCCATTAAAGGTCCTCAGTTCGCGTGACCGAGTATTTTGCATAGATGCGCGCTCCCGCGTCCGCGTCCCCGCGATTTCCAAACCACGTGGTTTCCCTCAGAGCCAATCGGTTATTTGTAACAGCGGTCCTAAGCGCGCGCCCGTCAGTGGGGAGACGAGAGGACAGAAGGCGGCAGAAAGACAAATAAAGCCCAATTAGCAGATTATTCTGAAAACAGGAGCGAGAAATCCAGCCGAGATGTCAGAGGAAAAGCCAAAGGTAAGACGTGAAAGGTTTAAAGAGCCGTTTATTTGTGATGATGGCTGGTTGGGAGCTGCTGCGAAACCCGTCTCAGATGTGCAATCTAAAATGGCCTGGTTTGCACGTTTCTCTAAATCGGCGCAGTGTTTGTTTCGCAAATGAATGAGCATCCCCGCGTCCATATTCGCGTTTACGTGCGCTTACTGGTAACTACCGCGGAGGGAAGTAGGAGAGATGTTGTGCTACTAATTGGGGTTTCGAAGCTTGCGAGCAGAAATGTCAATTACACCATGATTGTCATTTGCGGATTTTTTTTTTTTTTTTTTTTTCTTTGTCGAAACGGGACCACGCTACGTCCGCAACGGCGCAAATGCCGCAACTGCAGCAGCTGCAAAAAAAAACAAAAAAACAGCGCAAATGGAGGTGACACACTAATTTAATAACTAACGTGGCCGCGCTCTTCGTGCTGTTTTTTTAAAAAAAAATTTTTTTTTATTATTATTATTTATGTTGGTGCTTGTTTGACCACAGTCCAAAAAAAAACACACAAAAAAAAAAAAAACACAAAAAAAACACAAAATGCTAGCGGCGTTAGCCGGCGAGCTGAACTCCCCATCGGTGCTGAAGGGCTGGCGTGCCGAGCACCTAGCCGGGAGCTAAACATGCTAACGTTAGCATCAGTGACTGCCCGGCAAGCAGCATATTGTCACCTTCCTGAATTGTAGGTCTGTTTTGGTTCAAGTATGTACTGCACCGTGCTGCGTTGCTACTTCATCACGAGTCGCAGTCCTCCCTGCGCAATGTGAAATTACTTTTATGAGTTGTATGCTATATGTAGCGGTCTTGTACTTTTTGTTTTTTGTGGTGTAATAACGCTGGCTCGATTGTCTTGAGACTTTAAACTCAACCTCGTAACATTTTTTTTTTTTTTTTTTTTTTCGTTGCTATTGTTATAACCTGCTGGTTGGTCTGGTGTTAACACGTGTTTGTCTTTGCAGGAGGGAGTAAAGACTGAGAACGATCACATCAACCTGAAGGTTGCAGGGCAAGATGGATCAGTGGTCCAATTCAAAATCAAAAGGCACACACCGCTCAGCAAACTTATGAAGGCGTACTGTGAACGACAGGTGAGCTGAAAGCCCAAAATGACTTGGTTTTTTTGGTGTTTTTTTTAAATTCCTCCAAACAACATGCATGTCACTGTCGAGGTGTTGTAGTCCTTCCTTAGTTTGCTGTACCAAAAATTCCTTCTCCATGGATTCGTGTTCATCTGCAGGGTCTCTCAATAAGGCAGATCAGGTTCAGGTTTGATGGGCAGCCCATCAATGAGACGGATACACCGGCACAGGTATGATATTATCTTCTACTCGCCTTCATATTTACCTGAAACCTCGTTGAAATCATCTTCTACGTGATGGGATCGCATTAGAGATGCCTGTGTCCGCAACCTGTGTCTGCAAGTCATTTAATTTCTGATACTTTCGGCCCTGCCTTGTTTCACTGAATTTAACATCTTTTCCTCCGCAGCTGGAGATGGAAGATGAAGACACCATAGATGTTTTCCAGCAGCAGACAGGTGGGCACTGCTAAGCCCCACCCACCTCATTGACAGCCACCCTCAGACCACGCCTTCAACCACCTTCACTGTCCCTTCCTTCCCGTGGGTCTTCTCAGCCTATTATTATTATTATTATTATTATAATAATTATTATTTCTTCAGTTTAAAGATGTCTCTCATGGTTTCTTTGTCAGGTGTGTGTGTGGGGGGGGTCCTCAGCTGTTTATGTACTGTCTCGGCCAGGACTGAACTTTGGTGTGTGTCGGCAGTCTCTCTGCTGGCCAAACAGGACAACATTTTACTTCTGGCATCGCAGGCTGTGATTGGACCAACAGCTCATCACAGCTGTTCCTGGTTTGTCACTGCTTCTCGCTCACTGTCCAGTGAAAGCTTAGTATCCAGTAGTTTGTCACGGTGTTCATCCATCATGGTTGAACGCGAGGCTCTGCAAGTCTTTGTCCCGGGGTCACAGTCAGTGGGCATGAAAATGTTTTGAAGTGGAAGCACTATCTGAACTTAATACACACCCGCTTTCCATTTTACTTTGCTTTCTTGTGTGTTTTTTTTTTTTGGTCTGAACAGTGACTCCTTTCAAAAATGTATTTTAATTCTCTTTGCATTTTAGGTGCTTCTGCAATGTCTTTGTATTTTTGTCTCTTATTTTAAGAATTGACACCCATGGGGCATGTTGATGATTTTTTTTTCTTTTTTTTTTTTTTTTCTTCCTTCCCCTCCTGTACAGAAGTATCAGAATGGGTGTTAGATAAATGTTGTGGGGCTTGGACCAATACTCCAAAGACCGAACGTCTGCTTCATATTTGATGTACGTCTCTCTAAAAGCAAACTGCGAGGTCAGAACTGTTATATTTCAAGGCGTTTGTATTGCATCAACGTTATTTGCTCCCTCTTCAACTGCTACTAACTGACAACGATTGTTTGTGGGTATCTGCAGTACAGAAAACTCTTTGCTCATGCAGAAAAATGCTTGTGTAGGGGAGAGAATTAATTTATACCATTGAGGTGCATCCTTGAGTTTGACAGTGTACGGTGAGTCTCCTGATGCGAATACGAAACTTTTATTTTTTTTTTCCCCAATTATTGTGTGGTAAAGTGGGCCAGTGACCAGTCCTTAAGGTATTCTTACAAGCAGTCCTTTTCGTGGTAGAGGTCAGGGTGGCCTGCAGTTGGGAATTACTGAAAGTTTGTTGATCAGTGCTGATTTGAGGGTCAGCTGTCTCATCTGTATTGTCCGACTCTAGATGTGCTTTGAAGAGGAGCAGCTTCCTGCTTGAGCAAAGATTTCCAACAAAAGTTGGTCTGTTTTTGTTAGCACATTGAAGACACTTTTCACTGCCATGTCAACTGAGCTGAGATGTTGTTTGCTGGTGTGTGTGTTCAGAAAGAAACATGCTTTGAGCGTGTTTTTCTGCAGTGTTCCAGTGAAGGTCTCTCAAGTGGTGATGAGTGTCTTCATTATTTTACGGTTCGGAGAGTGAAGCATGCAGTTTGTTGCATATCAGGAGGGCAGGGAGGTCAGCCAGTGGAGCTTGGGAGATAAGTGTTCTGTACCCACAGGGCCCCGTTCTTCGTACGTGGTTAACCAAGTTGGCTTTGATTGATAATGGTCTGACACAAGCTTTTGATTTAGTCAGGATTAAAATGTGTCTTGTCATTGAGCTCAAAAAAGGCAATCTTAAGAGCGAATTGGGTCATGACAACCGTTTTTTAAGTTTGTCCATTTTTTTTTTTTTTTTCAGAAAAGGCTGCACCTTTCTTTACAGGCACCAGTTGATCTGTACATGTTTTAAATTGTCACGCATACAAAATAAAAGCAATCCTGTCTATAAAATGAAAGTTATCCTCAGCCATGTTCGAAAGGTGCCGTCTTTGTTATTTTTTAAATAATTGAAAAGTATTCTGTATTTTTGTCTGCATTCAATACCAGTAATCAGTACCAAACATTTTTGAATGAATATATGACTTTAAAATACCATCTGGTTTTTGGAAGTATTCATTTTTCTGTTTGTTTGACCTATGAAAAAAAATACTTTTTTGTCAAGCTCCTCAACTCTCATCAATCCTCAGTCATTAACAAGCATTTGTCAGAATTGTGTGGTACAGAAACACAAACCAATCACAAGTAATAATTGTGGTTTTCTTACACAAAATAAGAGCACAGTTAGCAACAAATCAGCCTTCCACTTTTTAGAATCAAGTTAGCTGTATGAAGAACGGGGCCCAGGTATTGTCATGTTATTTGTTTCTCTACTGATTTGTACATTATTTGTGGTCTTTTACTACTGTATACAATAAATATAGTTTGGTACTCAGATTTGCTGTCACAAGTTCCATTATTTTGTGCTCGTGTTTTAACAATGGGTAAAAGATGAAATATTTTTAATGCTTTAAAATTAGCCCTGGTGATTTTGATTTATTCCTACGGAACATATCAATAATCTCAACCAATGCTCCAGAACGTGTAGCTGAGGCTAATTGCGTGATGGGCTTTAATACATAGCAAGCAGTTAGTAATTCCATACCAGTTTTAAGATGCATGTAAAAACACATTTTGTGCTGCTGCTCATGTGACGTTTGGGTTTTCCAATCATTGAACCTCACTGCAGCCTAGTGGTTTTTTTTGTGTGTGTATTATCAGAACATACATGGATATGCTTGAACTATAGCTAGTAGGTGTGTGTGATATGTTTTTTAAGATGTGCTGCATTTGAATTGGCCACTTGTCCACATAAAGTACACTATATAGTGGACAAATGGACAATCAAAGTGGATCATGTTCATAGGCCTCTATGTAGTGGACAATACCAAAGCAGCCAGGATTTCCGTTCACACTGGGGTCCTAGCTGTATGCACAAACAGAATGGACAGCTATGTACACATGTGGCTTAGATTAAATAAAACAGACGCTAGGTGGCGCCGCTGACCACATTTAGACTATCCCAGGATTTTAGCTCATAAAACGCACTTGTCTAAACAATCACCAAAACAACATCCAAAAGCAGATTCAGTTCAACAAGAACATTTAAAGAAAAAGGATGTTTATAGTGGACCTGAAACTCAAATGTATTTTACACTGAAGTAGACAAAGGATTGCTAGATTCAACAGAACAGGTTGATAAATAGATGGGTTTATATATCATACAAGTCTGATTGTCATCTCAAACGCTTTCTTTTTACTACCCAAGTCCTAATATAGAAGCCCATCATCTGATAAACTGACTGAATGGTTGCATTCAGTTCAACTGGAACAATGATAAGATTAATAACAGTGATTGATGAGTCAAACCAGGAATAAGGAAAATCATGCACGAGTGGACAATCTACATCCACTTTTCTGCATCTAAACAGATCCAGGAGTGTGCCAACCACTCCCTGACATGCCTCGGAGGAAGAATGATTAATGGATGGATAAAGGAAAAAGGAAAGCAGGCCAGAGTTAGTATCTTGTATCCTGATCTATGTGCAGTCTATGATCTTAATGTGAGTGTGAAAAGAGGAGACAGTGTATTTGCCTTGTAAATGTGCTGGTCGGTGGATGGGAGTATTCTGAGAGATCTGACACAGGCTGAAATGCCGCTGATCCTCACCACACAGTTTGATTTGCTATAATCACCAAGTGGTAACCATCAAGCCAAGGTCAAACAGACCTTAATAAATGATTCTATAAAGTTGTTTGGAGTATAAAATGGTTTGGTGACTACAGACAAATAACACAACACAATAATAGATATGTTTGGAGATGTATTTAAAAGTCAGTTTTCGTTCACTTGACTCTGTCCAAGCAGGTTAAAATCAATGCAAATATAATTTGCAAATATTTGACTATGGCTCTCTTAGTGCTTAGTACCATTGCAATCCTCGCCGATTTAATGCTATTTCCCTAATTCAGAACAAATAATTGAGTCCATTCGCAATCTAGTTTCACTGTCCTGTGACTTAATTACATTTTCATTAAGTCATGTTTGGAAAACATCCATGTTTGAGACTTTAATATCACAGCTGGGTTCATGCACATACCCTGGTTTCTCAGGTAATAAACTATGGGTTAACAGTTAATATGATAAAAGCTCAGCTCATATCCATGTATGCATTAGAGGACCAAAGGTCACATATTGTTTTTTGGTTGCCATGACTTTGAATTTTCCTTGTGACTGGCAGTTGGTTGCATTCAGATATTGCCTGTCTGCTCTTTGTGTGTTTTTAAGTGAGTGTACACACACACGCACACACACACACACACACACACATTCACATTCACATTCACAAAGTGGAGCTGCTCACACCCTCTGGCAGGTCTATGTCATCAGACTTGTGGTTGAGGGTGGATGAGTGACAGGGTGGTTAGTGATTTGCATGGCCCCGGTGTTTAAAAGGAGCTGCAGGTGCAGGATTCTCTACACAGATGAATGGATCTCCCTCCAAGCACAGATGCTCTGGGACTTTCTACTTCTGCTATGTGAATCCAAAGCAGCCAGAAAAGCTTTGACGGTTTTCGACAGTTTGTTGACCAGACATTTTTCTTTGGATTTGGAAGATCGGAAAATTCTCACTGGGATCAATATGAAGAATACACAGCTCTCTGGTGTGTATTGTCACTTAGGATAGAGATACAGGGAGCAATATAGAAGAAGACTCTTCAGTATGTAGACTTTCTTACCAGCTATCAACTGAAGCAAGCAGACTTTTTGCCATGTCAATGCTGATATTTGTGCAGCTCCTTCTCCTGGGGTTAAGAATCATTGACACAACCACAGACACAAGGAAACAGTGTACAGGTATGATACAATTTTCTATCCACTTCATCTCTCCTAACCTCAGCTCTATACTCCATTACCTCAGATCAGTTCAAAACATGTGATGTTCAGTTAATGATTATACAGTGGATGGTTTATGGTTTCATCTAAAACCTGGGAAACCCCTGCAGCAAAAATTCTTTTGGATAATTCCAACTGTCTGTGTCTGCTTACAGTACAGTAGGAGGACTTGTGTGTGTAGATGTGCGTGTCGTATTAACCTTAAATGAACATCCACAAACAAGTACAGACAGTGCATGTGGTTAGGATTCCACAACAGTTCTATACACATCTGAATATCAGGATGAGCAGGGTGCATGCTTATGTGATGTCTTGTCAATTTGGGAGAATTTCTCTTCTAATTCTCACTGTCCACATTTTTTTTAATATCAACCCCACGGAAACCTCATAAAGCTCCACCACCTCCCAGGGCTGTTTCTCACACACGTGGGTTGTGCGGCGGGACATTAATGAATTTATCAGTTTACAGCTGTGGCTCCTGAACTTTTTGGCTTGTGTTCTCTTAAAACAAAGCAATGGCTACATTTTAACCGATGAGTAGTGTCCGAGAATGTTTTCAGAGCCTTTACTCAAGTAAAAGTACTAATCCCACTCTGTGGAAATACTCAATGACAAGTTTAAGTATTGAGTGTTGCACTGAGACGTTTATTTATGTAAAAATATGCAGGTATAATGAGAAAAAAGGATAAAAAAGTAAAAGTACTCAATGCAGAGAAATGGTTCATGTGATGTACAGCATACTACTACATTTGATATAACTTAGTTATTTCTGAGCCATTAATTATCAAAGTAGTTGCCAATTTATTTGCTGTCAATCGATTAATCCTTTCAGTTTTACTGATATATTACAGGTGAGTAGTTTCACATATTACAAAGCATCATATTTTATAACCTATTCATAAGTTATATCTGCAAAAAACAAAGCTATAAACAAAGCTGTAAAATAATGTACATCTGTTGTAATAAAGTAAAAGTATGACAAATGCCTCAAATTGTAATTCCCCCAGTAGCTTTGTATAATAGGGGTTGTAAACAATTTGATTCTTTGCCCTCCCATTAATCATCTCAGGACCCCCTCAGATTTAAGTTGTGACCTAATCAGGGGGTCCCAGCCCTCAGGTTAGGAAACACTGTTTTTTAGTGCAGCAATAACTGTCATTTTGGTTTCTTTAGGTTAGGTTAGGTTAGGTTAGGTTAGGTTAGGTTAGGTTAGGTTAGGTTAGGTAGTTACTTTATTATTTTATTTGCCTTTTGTTTGCAGATTTGTTTCCCCTGGATATGCTGTCTTTTGTCCTTGAGCGGGACACCTCCAAACTTGTGCCCGGGGTGCACATGAAGGAGGCCGGAGGGGTGAGGGGAGTTCATTTCTCGAGCCCCGGCAACTCCATGAGCTTTCCCTCCTCCCAGCTACTTGTGAACTGTGACCTCTTCCCCAAAGAATTCTCCATTGTTCTAACGTTAAGAGTCACTCGCATCACACTCAAGGTGAGCATCCATCACGTCAGACACATTCAGTGCTGAGGACTGTGAGTTTGATGCTAAACTTGATTAATTAATCAAATTGATTTTGATTAAAAGTAAAGCATTCAAAGTTTTACTTAAGTAAAAACACAGAATTAAAATCAGGAAAAAGTACTTTTTATGCAGTGGAGATATTGTTTTTTTAAACACAGATGTGTGATTAAGCTTATATGGAAGCAACAATTTCATGTTTTATCAGGTTGAAGTGGAGCTAATTTCAATTTGTTTTGATTTAGTGTAATTATACTGTAGAAAAATGCACTGCAGTTTACTATGGCTCAAATAAATGTGGTGAAGTGAAAAGTACAATATCTGCCTCTATAAAGTAGTGAAGAAAAAGTAATAAAAACTAAAATACATACATACAAGTACACTACTTGAGCAGATTCACTTTTCCACCAGTGTCAGATACAATGTGTCTGAATGCTTCCCTTTTTGTCTCTCAGAGAAATGAATATGTCTTTTCCTTGATGGAGCCAAAAAAAGTTGCAGACAAAAGAGCAGTCAAGGAGAGTGAAGAGGAGAACGATGGAGGACATACTTTGGAAAGGAACAAAG
Source organism: Brachyistius frenatus (assembly GCF_029030835.1). Lineage (NCBI taxonomy): Eukaryota > Metazoa > Chordata > Actinopteri > Embiotocidae > Brachyistius > Brachyistius frenatus. The sequence continues at coordinate 1,902,906 of NW_027210666.1, read as the reverse complement.
AGATGACCATCACTGGAGCAGAGCAACAGAGGGAGAAGAAACAAGTCAGGAGTAGTGAGGAACGGGCACAGATCCTTCTTGGACTGAAGTTCTCGAGAAAACGTCTGCACTTCCTTTTTAAAGGTCACGGCGAGGTCACAGAGCAGTGGGTGTTTCGAGGCACCCGGCTGGCTGATAACCAGTGGCACACTCTTGTTTTGAACATTGGTACTCATCATGTGAGGCTCACGGTGGACTGCAACTCACCCCTGGAAATGTAAGCTTATTTTCCCCTTTGCTTCTCCCTGTTCTCTGTTCACTGGGTGTGTTCACTGTCTCCCGACATCCTCTCTTCCTGTTCCCTCTGAATTCCCTTGAGGCCTAGTGGATCCTTCACCACAATAAAATGCTCCAAATCTGCACGCACCCTGCAGCCATATCATAGTGGCCTGACAGTATGTGATAGATGTTTTTTAGTGGAAACTCCCTCTGGCGCACAGAAGGGAGGAATAGCCACACCCACTTCGTGCTTACAGGATACATGTAGTACAATCCATGACTCGTGTTCTTCTGTCTCTGTACAGGGAACAAGATGAACAAAAGAGTCTACTTTAATTACAGAGAATTTAGATCATTACAGAAGAAAAACGACTTAGTTTGGCTATTAAAAATAATTATACATATCTTTTATGGCAAACAGCGTTCCCTCCAGGCCTTTCCCCTCAGACCTCAACATTCAGGGATCCAGATTCCACATTGGCAGTCGGGGGAGATGGAAAGGCTTATTTTCAGTAAGATGCATTTCTTCATCTCAAATTGTAATAAGGCTCTTGACAATTATGCTGTCACAGCAAACAAACTGATAATGGTCCTCTCATCTGCTGCCCCGCATTCAGGGTCTGCTACGACAGCTGGTTCTGGTGCCAGGTATGGATGCCACCCATCAAATCTGCCCTTCTTCTGACCCCCAGCTAGCAGCTCTGTCAGTACCGCCGCTTCTCCTCGACTTGACTGTCATAAGGAGGGAGGGGGATGGACACGTGACTTCCTACGGTAATTTGAACATGCGATTCTCAAGGAAACTGATGCAGGATAAGGAGGATTTTTTTTTTTTTATCTTTGATTGCTTTGTGTTTTCAATAACATCTGTCAGAAGGAGAAAAGCGGGTGTCAGTGGGGTTGGAGAGGTCGTGCTCAGAGCTGCTACGAGGCCAGCTCTGGTTTAATCCGCTCAGGAAGGGCCTTTACCTCTGTGATGGTGCCGTGTGGATCACCATGCTGGAGGGTGAGAACTCAACATCCGCTCATCAGCAAAGTTTCTCTTCTTGTTAGAATGAAAAGTGACAAAATCCTCATCTTTCCATCAACACAGATCATAAAAGGCTGGACTACGTGTTGGAACATCAGGTTCTCACCACCAGCTCAGAGACACATGATGTAGAGGTATTTATCTACTTCTGTATGTTTGTTGTGTGTAATACTGATATTACTCTTACTGCATCAGACATCTTTTTTCAGTGGAGTCTTGTGTTTCTAAAGACAAAGGTTAACAACCCAGTGACAGCCACTTAACATTTTTATTATGGAAGGTGTGGTGGATAGTTTCACCTTCTTAGTTCTTAAAAATAAGCATAAAGTCTTCAAAATGACTCTTCCCCTGAGCTGCTCGAATGTCACAGCACCCTGTGACATGGGGTCACAAATTAAAACTGCTCTATATTAAGGGGTCTCAAGTAAAACAGGTTGGGAACCAGTGAGTGTGTTTACATGTTGCACATGTGAAATTCTTATTCTGTTTTTGAGAAACCTGGATACACCATCTCAAATATTTAGAAGCCAGGATATTGTTGCATGTAAACACCTTATCCAGGTTTCTGAACATTATCTTCTGGTAAAGAACGTCACGGCTGAAATAGGATATCAAGGCATGACTGTATTCAGATGATCAGATACCTGTATACTGTTATGATCACGTATAGAGGGATATGAATAACCAGGTTTCTAATGTTTCATTTAAAAGCCCTATCCTGAAGACACAAAACTTAAATACTGCTGCATATAAACCCACTCACTGTTTTACACAGACAACTTACTTTTATTGTTACCTTTTAATTGTACTTCATTCTTCAGATTTAATTTGACATTTCCTGCACTGTATGCCTGCTGTTACACTGCTCTATCTTGATTTTCTCTGTCCTGTTACACTTTCTTCTAATCCCCAGGTGTTCCAGGTACCTGGCGTTGGTCTGATGGCTGCTATGGCTCACCGGTCCAAAGCATCCGGCTCTGCTGTGTATCTGTGGACCCACACAGGTTTCCAGGTCTACCAGAATATCAGCACATATGGAGCTCTGGCTTGGAGACATTTCAGAATGGGCAAGAAGGTATGACAGATTATAGGACAGATCACACTTTATTCTCAATTGAAGCTTTGAACCCATACTTATTCCTTTTATTTGTTTTCATGTAGATATATCTTGTGGTGTCTAATTCTGAGGGAGGGCCAGGCAAGCGATTTAACAAGGAGACTGAGGTGGACTTTTCTGTGATTTACAAGTGGAGCAAGAGACGAAAACGGTTTGTGCAGTTCCAGACTTTGCAGACCCACTGTGCTCGAGACTGGGAGGCATTTAACATCAATCGACATACCTATCTTGCCGTGGCCAATCATAGACAAGGTAAAAACTACAATCCATTAAGTCGCTAACTGTTAGCTTCCACAATTCCTGGCGTGAAATCTGTAAAATATCAAATGTGTTGCGTTCTATTTCTTATTGCTTTTCCTTTCAGGTGACAACAATCACACGATAAACAGTGTGATATACAAGTGGAACAGATTAACCAAGTCATTTGAGGTGTATCAGATGCTGCTGACGTCAGGGGCCTACGACTGGGAGTTCTTTACTGTCGGGCCGTACCATTTCTTGGTGGTCGCAAACGCTTTTGACGGGGTGACCACTTCTGTTGACTCTGTCATCTACGTTTGGGTCAATGGAAGCTTCCAGGTGTTCCAGACAATTAAGGTCAGTGGTGAGAATACATGAGAAATATGAAACCGAGCGTGAGAAAATCCTTGAATCCCTCCCACCACAGTACACCACAAATTTGGCGGGTGTTTTTTGCCGGGGTGGAAATTAGGCTTAATAGCCCTGTAAGGTAGCATTTTGCTTCATGATTTCCATATCATTCATCTTCTCACCAGCTGGGCTTTGATTTCCTCTGATTATATCTGTATCTCTGAGATGATTATGAACAACTACCTTGTCTGTACACAGAGAATGAACGGGAATACAAATGGGGATAAAAGATAAAAGGCTAATGGAGGAGAGAAGGGGAGTAAGGAACAGGCGTGTGCAGGCATTTAAGACAGGGCCAAAAATAGAGTGTAATTTGCCTGATTTGCTTGAGCGATAGCAGCGCTTTGAAATGTAACTGATAGTGAATTGTATTTGAATCCAGCCACATTTGATGTGAGAGTGCTGACACATTGATAGTCATGTGAGAAAACATCAGGAGATGTGTGATTTAGGGGAACTCCACGAGTGTATGCGAGGATTCGCATGAACACCTTGAGGCTGGTGGAAATTAATAACCTGAAATCTTACAGAAAAGAGTGAGGCAACATGTTTTTGACATCTTTTTAGCAACACAGATGTAATTTCAGTCTTTTCGTCTATGGGGTGATTACTATCAAATTATGTACAAGCATTTATGGTCTCAAGAGGATGACACATAGCCTGGTTTTTGCAGACCTAAATTCACTGTGTGAATAGGTCAGGTTTGGCGTTGCTCTATTAAGGATTGTTTCCAGTCGTTGCGTCCAAATAGGCAAAGACCACAGGTTAATTTTGGGCACACACGATTTTGAGCAGCCTTTAACCAAATGGCATTGACCATCATACAATGTACGTTGAGTGCCGAAACTCACCAAGCAGTAAACAACAGAGACCCTCCCCCAATGCGAGCAGATTGCAACACTTAAGTTGGAAAATGAGCACTGCAGACTTTTAAGAAGAATTTGAATCATTGTTCTTGCTCTGGTTTCAGTTCCTTGATATTTGCTACAACTGTTCATATTGCATTATGTTCTATAACCATCGCCATTGTTGGAACTACTTTTTAAAGCTAAAGCTTGACTTCAGAATCACCGCATTTAGCCAACCCCACAGAGCCAGGTTACTCTTCAGAGGAAAGTTTCCACTTACTGATTGGCACAAAATTGTGCGTGTTTGATTGATTGATTGCTTGATCTCTGACCATCTAGACTTTCTGCGCCACAGACTGGGAAATGTTTCAGATTGGCAGCAGAGTCTTCCTCGTTGTTGCCAATGGACACAGACTCGATGGTAATGGTCCAAGTCAATACACCATCAACTCCACTATCTACGAACTGGACATGAGTGGACAACTCTTTGTCCGCTTCCAGGATATTGTCACCTACAGGTACAGATGTTCACTCAGCAGATAAAATATGCCAGATGCATGTACACACAAAGACCATAACAATGTCCTCTGTGTAATGATGTGTTTGCTTCCATTTCACCCGCTCGCCCTCACCACATACCTTTCTCTTTCTCTCCAGTGCAGTGGATTGGGAGTTCTTCAGCCTCGGGGAGGAATATTTTCTGGTTGTTGCTAATTCCTTTAACGGAGAATCATACTCTCTCAACAGCATTCTCTACAGGTACTCAACTTGTCAACAACACCCCTCCCACTGTGAAATAATTCATCCGTCCTGATTACCTCGTGGTATCTGTCATGAAACCATCTCAGAGACATACACCTACACAGTTGTAATGTTGATTTATTTTCTTACCATGAGCTAGAATAGGGAAAGCATACCAGGACTTCTGATATGTGAGGATTCACTAGGGACTAAGCAGGTGAAAATACTCCACTGATGTGATTCCTCTTTTCTGTTTGTTTTTAGGTGGCAAGGATATGAAGGATTTGTTCCTGTGCACTGGCTCCCGACGATTGGGTGCAGCGACTGGGAGTTTTTCAGCTCTAAAGGAGAATCATATTTGATCTACTCCAGTGCCAAAGCACCTCTCTCCAAAGTGTTCATGCTGAAAACCTACTAAACCATAAAAAAAAGTGTGCATGTGGCTTTGTGTACTATATTTGTGTGTTTGTGTACGTCCTTTTTAGTAAGTGTGTTAATGTGTCTATTTTTTAAAACATTGCTATCGTGTTAGGGAGATAACATTAGCAAAAATATAATTTAACCATTAAATGAGTTATTAAACTGAGAAATATTAAATTATTATTGGCTACTAAGAAATTTTCTTTTATTATTTGTGTGCATTGTCTAGCATTAATGAATACTGTAAAGCCTCTGTAAAAAAAATGTTTTAAACCTGTATCAGCATTTAACATCGAAATGATATTTAACATTTTGTTTACTAATTTGAATGTGTGTTCTCCTACAACATTGGACATTTTGCCTCCGCCTGCATGAATTATGTAAAAATAACTGATTAAACTGAGTAAATTATTTAAATTTAAATAAACTATACCTAATATGTTTATATTCAAGAAATAATTTGTGCATTTCATAACCTTCTGCTTGTTTATTTAGTCCCTTTGGCTAATTGTTACAGGCTACAACAGTGCACACATTGTCCCAAGGGACATTATTGCCAACCTCAACAAAAACTGACAACCTCAACACGTGTTTGGTTCTAATAGACCACAAGTCCCATGAGGCCTTGGACCCACAAAGAATGGACTCTCCGGAAATGTAGTTTTTATGTACACGATTCTTATTGCTGTAAAGGAAATGTAACAATAAAAAAAGTATATGTTTTGTAGTTGTATCATAAAGTGGCAGACAATTACAGAAACTGCATCGGTAATAAAAAAAAAAAATTAAAAAAAAACCCCTTCCCTTACTTTCATTTTGAGTGCGTAACCCGAGGCAGTGCGATACCACAAGACCCACAATGCACCAGTCCATTTCTGCCAGGAAGAAACATGGCTGCCTGCAGTTCAGCGACGGTATTTTTATTTACGCTCCGTTTGTTTTCTGTTTTAAGACAGACAGAGGAAGAAGGAGCTTGTGTCCGAAGCCGTTTTTGAGTAACAGCTCAGCTAACTCAGACGTTAGAGTTTTGGTAAGAAGCCGCTATTTCCGCAGCTGCCGTGACATCGACCGACAAACGTTACCGAGAGTCTTGATTTTTTTTTTTTTTTTTTTTTTTTCCCCTTTCTCATTTTCGCTGAGCTGTCAAGCTGTTTTCATTTGGTGCCTTTGTTAACTGCGAGTCCAACGCGAACACATCGGGTACTAGTCGCAATGTTTAGCCCCGTGAAGTCCTCTTACTTCAGAGTTAGTCCGGCCATTGTCAACCGAGAACTCGGCAAGACCAAGATGAGATAGCAAAGAGGGCACGTCGGAGCGCTCACACACGATTTACTGCGAGGCCGAATAACCCGAGAAAAATAAAACAAACAAACAAAAAAAACCTCACACAGCATGTTTGGGAATCTTTTTGAGGAAGAGGAGGAGGAGGAGGAAGGCTTCTCCTCGCCTTCCTCCAAGGGGAGAATTGCAAAGGGGGGAGCAGAGCCACCTCCGCCGCGAGGGAGAAGCAATCTGTGTGGAATCAAGAACCAGGGAGGGACCTGCTACCTCAACTCTCTGCTGCAGACCCTGCTGTTCACCCCTGAGTTCAGAGGTCAGGACTTTTCCCACTAGCGTAATACACAACCGTTATTATTAATCCCCCCCCCCTCATTCGTTGTTTGGTGTGTTGTTTTTGCAGAGGAGATGTTCAGTTTGGGTCCAGAGGAACTGGGATCTCTGGACGACAAAGAGAAACCGGAGGCAAAAGTGAGTGTTTCAAGGTGCCTGCAGATGTAACTACCAAATGTGTGTGTGTGTTTGTTTGTTTGTTTGTGATGCATAATGAGGTTTGTCTTTCTCCTCCTCAGGTCCGAGTGATCCCACTGGAGCTCCAGAGGCTGTTTGCCCGTCTGCTTCTGGTTGACCAGCAGAGCGCCTCCACCGCCGACCTCACTGACAGCTTCGGCTGGAACAGCAGCGAGGTCTGTGCGCATCATCTCTGTCAGTGAGAAGAACAAAGAGAGGCTCATGTTACACCTCTCATTTCAGTGATTGATTTACTTTCCAGTAATGGCAGGATATGCACGCTGGAAATAAACTGGATTTCAAATTCACTAAATAGCGGTCAAGCCAGCGACCTGACTTGCATTGCAGTTTTTTGGAGGCCATCCAGCTGCACACATGCAAAATTAATACATGAAGAAGGAGAGCAGTAAGAAACTTGATACAGAATTTGCCACAGGGCAATGCAATCCATGTTCCAGGTCAAATCTGTACATGCAGTGATATGATTAAACTGGAAGCAGCGCTCCAAAACCATCACGGTGTGCCATATTGTATCATTCACGGTAATATTGTTGAAATTAATATGCCCTAAGATTCATTCATATCGTGATGGCCATATTACAGCATGTTGAAATAATGACATCATAATGATATCATAAGCATTACGGGCTTAAGTTAGGCACAGCAACAAACATGCCTGTAATTCGTTACAAATGGGGAGTGACTTCAGTAGTGTAGAAGTGATTTGATTCCAAAAGATCAGATCTACAATAAATCACAGTAATATGTTAATTTTGACTAAATATTTGAAGGGAAACCGTAAAAAAAAAAAATTCTGTGACACACTGTAGAAAACTATAGCACAAATTTTGTTTTAATTGTATCTTCTTGAAATGAATATGTTAATTAGATGTTTTTCATTATCTTGTCACATTATCAATAATATTATGTAATAACCTGAAATATTGTGATGTTGTTTTCGGGTCATATCTCCCACCCCGAGTCCCAACTTACTACACTCCAGTTTCACAGGGGTTGAAAATATACTGTATAAAGGCAAAAATAAAGTGAAAGATCTGGATGTACTGTTGATCAACAATATTGTCCCACAATGAACTTACAGCTCAGAGGAAATTATGAAGCTTCTAACAACTGGAAAAAAAAATAAAACAAACAAATGGTGATGCAAAAAATGACAGAGGACAGTAAAGGAAAGGGAGAACTTTCTCATTGAGGTTTGCCTGACGTCCATCTTGAACAATCTTTTGTTAGTATAAATCGGTAAGGTACATTGATTTCTTCTGTGTGAAAGCAATACACTATACAAAGTGTAATACAGTACTCTGTGCTACAAGTGCTATTGAACTGGATCACAGTATACAGTATGTCTTTGTTTCTAAATGGATCCTTTTTCTCGTACTTTTTTAAGGGGACGAATCAGCACGATGTTCAGGAGCTGAACAGGATTTTGTTCAGTGCGTTGGAACGCTCTCTTGTGGGCACCAGTGGCAGTACATTTATCCACCAACTCTACCACGGGACCATTGTCAACAGCATTGTCTGCAAGGAGTGTGGGAATGTCAGCCAGAGACAGGTGAGTCCTTTTGGGTCCTTTTGATATATTCTGTCCAAACATACACACACCTCTTTATCTTTGGCCAAATGAGATTTAGAAAGACTTTGATTTCTGACACCATCGGAGTAAATGTCACTATTGAATGCCAAGACAAAGATTATTAATTGACTCAGTTTTGGGTTAAATGTATGTTTGTGTCTTCTTCAGGAGGACTTTCTGGACCTGACCGTGTGTGTTTGTGGTGTATTGAGCCTGGAGGAGGCTTTATGGAACATGTTTGTGGAGGAAGAGTTATTTGAGGGCAATAACCTGTACCGCTGCGCACAATGTGACAGTCTGGTGACTGCTGCCAAGGTCGGTGCCAGCTCTGACTGTGTTTACACATAAAAAAGGTTTTAATGCAGAAAGCTAAAAAGAAAACATTTTGTCTAAGTGGCAATAAGCTAGAACCTCTGCTTCATAAATTTTCATAAACAATATACATGCTGTTTCTTACCTCCCTTCACTTTACTTTTTGATTCAGTCAGCCAAGCTGAGGAAGCTGCCTCCATTCATGACTATGTCTTTGCTGAGATTCAGCTTTGACTTTGCCAAATTTGAGCGATACAAGGAGATGGGACGCTACAGCTTCCCGCTCACCATCAACCTGCGACCCTTTTGTGAACAGGTACTTTAGAGAGTTCAACTAATCTTGCTTATTTGTAGATTAGGCACATTTAAAATGACTTTTTTTGACTGGGTGCCATCACTTGAAAATCCTTCTGTTTCTCCTCTTACAGATCGATGGAGAGGACTCTGATTATACATACGAGCTGTTCTCTGTGATTATCCATAAGGGCGGCTGCTATGGGGGCCACTACCACGTTTACATCAGGGACATCGATGAGCTCGGCCAATGGGACCCTCAGGTGAGAAAAAGAGACAAACAAAACAAACAGGAGCAAAAAAACATTTTATTAAAAATATGTAACCATTAGTTGCACTTGTTTTTTTAGAACATGATTCACACTGACAAAAATGTAAGATAATGTTATCAGAATGGCGCAAACTCTTGTATGTGCACGTTAATAAAAGAATAAAAGCTGCACCGCTGTGTCTCGTTGCCAGGAGGAGGACTGCAAACCAAAACCTCAGAGGAAAATTAAGGAGCAGGTCAAGGAAGTGTGTGAGCCAACATTACAAGAGGACGACCCTTTGTCTGTCCTCACTGCTATCATTTCCAAGGTACAGTAGGGGTGATTCTACTTTTGGCCTCCCTTTGGCAGCATTTGTCTGCTTCATGCACATTTTCTTTCTGTTTTAATGTGATGTTCCTTTGCTGTCCACCAGGAGTCATCAAAGACTGTCCTGTTGGACCAGCTGGGCCAGAAACTTATGGATAAAATTGGTTCATCGTGGAGCAAAAAGTTCAGAAAACACTACGGGCCCATTGGCAAGGTATCATAGGGGGGGTCTGTGTTTATGATTGGTGGTCTTAGGTTTTTATAATTTCTTGTACATATGAACCCCCGCCCCTGTTCTTTAAAAAAAAAAAAAAAAAAAAAAAAAAAAATGTTTATGTAGTTCCTACAGTCCCACAACGATGTTTTCATGTTGGTGTCTAATGGCACTCGAGTGGCACTGAAGGCAAACCCGCCAAGTCCAGGGACCGAGCCCCCCGGCCCTGCAGAGGAGACCACTGACTCTGATCCTTCGACTCCTCCAGACCCAGGAGCCTCTGAACAAGAGCCGGGACCAAACCAGAAACCACAATGTGAATCAGAGGTACAAGAGAAACAGCCTCAGTTTAGATTACATTCCTCTAGTGTAAAGCCTTCGAAGCCTTCATAGTGTCCTCTGCATCCTGTGATGACTGTGATGCCTGTTTTCTCACGGTGCATCTTCCTGTCTATCAGCAGGGTAGCCACTGGTTTGACCTTAACGACTCCGCCGTGACCTCCATCAGGGAGTCGGACATAGAGAAGCAGTTCCAGGGCAAAGAGAGCGCCTACATGCTGTTCTACAGAAAAACACAGCTGCACAGGCCCGGTGAAGGTAATGAGAACCATGGTAATGGAAAGATTATGTCTGCTAGTTGGACTGGAGGAAGAAATGGAGGAGAGGTGAAGAAATAAAGTATCAAAAAAGTAAGGATCAGTTAATCCTTGACGTAATATTGATAGCTCATTTAATGTTTTGATCTATCAGCTAAATAAAAGATGTTGTAATAACATAAATCGTTTATATATATTCACAGTTTGTTTAATTTTTTTCCAGCTCTGAATAATCCCCAATATAAAGTTCCTTCTCACCTCATCCGGATGGCTCAGGAGGAGAACATCAAACTGCAGCAGATGCGGTACAGAAACAAATACACATATTTACATATTACACTCTTGTCGTTGCACTTAAAGCTGTTTAGTGTATTCTGACTCATAAGAATTTTGTTGTAAATTGGTGAGTGCAAGTGAAAACCTAACAACACCTAGAAAAAGAAGAAAGGTTTATGACAGTTAACATTGTTTCTGTTCCAGTGAGAAGTTTGAAGCCACTAATAACACCGTGGAGCTGCATCTGCACCTGGCACCTTGCTATTGGCTGGAAAATGGAGCCCTGCAAACAGTCAGCAAAGAACCAAACGCGAGCACCACACTCAGCTTTGACCGCAGGAAGACTGTGGGAGACCTGCGATTAGCTATTTATCAGGTATGGCAATTCGAAAAAAACAACAACAACAACAACAGCTACTGTGTTTTAAAATCCTGAAAGAAACGATGGGAATTAGTTTGTTTGTATATATGCGTGCAGATGCAGGAACTCTGGGAAGGAGATATGGCTCTGACTGTGGCCAAGAGTCTTCCAGCAGGTTTACACCTCTACAACACTCTTACAGGTTGGACACTAGAAATTACTTTTTGGAAAATACATCAAGAGGGCAGTGATTTGTTTGTTTTTATAACTGTGCAATTTTCTTTGCAGATGACAGTGTCTCCCTGTACAGTGCAGGAATCTACACATACACTGACCTCTTCGTGTGGAATGGCAAAGAGGTGAGGAAAGTCATAATCCATCACATTGTTTGCGTTTGCTTAAATAATTTACATTGTTCTTTATCGTCCTTTCAGGTGTGTGGAGCAACTGTCTTAACTGGAGCTGAATGGGAGCCTGTCCTGCTGACTGTAGTCCGTCCCTTTTTGTGCGAAGATGGGGAACAAGAGGTGGAGGATGGGGAAGAGGATGAGGAGAGAAGAGGAGATTTTGAAAATGAGGGCCCCGGGCTTAAAAAGGAGGCACGGGGGTTTGCGGGTGGTGCGACTCTCGGGGAGGTGAAGGAGGCACTGGGGGAGCCGAAGGAGAGTCTGCTGTGCCAGGAGCATAAGGGAAGTGAGAGAAGAGAGCAGGGGGCAGGAGAGGGAGGAGGGGCCAGCGGATGGAGGGTGTTCCCACCTGATGACATGCAGCGGACTCTAAAGGAGCTGTCGCTGAAAGATGGAGACGCTCTGTTGGTGTTGGAGCCGCAGTCGTTTGACAGCAGGTTAGTTCTCTGCCATGTGCTGCATCTAAGGACGTTTATCTTTGTGTTTGTTTTACAACCATCTTCTTAACTGTTCAGCGTCTTCACCCTAAATGGAGATGTGGTCACTGTGACTACGCCGTCTGACTGCCGCTGGCTCCAGGTGGAGTTTCGACCTCATCTAAAAGGAAACGAAGCAGAGGAGGAGAATAAGAAAGTCAAGGTTCCCGCCACAGGAAATATGGTCAGTAGTTTGTTTCTTTGTTTTTACTCTTTCTGGTTGACTCGCCATGCATTTTATTACCTGTCGGTTTAAGCATCTCATTGTTCTTTCTAAAAATCACAACATTTTTGTTTAATGTGTCTCTCACAGCTTGTGAGTGAGGTGAAACAGAGGGCCATAGAAGAGCTGCAGCTACAGGAGCAACATCCAAGTAAGATGCTCAGTATTGTTCATTAAAGCCCAACTGATTCCGGAGTTTTACAGGAAATATCACTGTTAAGGAGTAACAAAATTCCAATATTGACATATTTGCCAATATATGTTATATATATATATAGTGTATAGAGTCTATATAAACACAAATGTTTTCGCAATGATCCCTAAAATGTGATTATTAAAAACTTTTGACACTTCTGACAAAGGTACGTAATGGAGGCGGGATATTTTACAGTTTATTGCCCAAACTGACATCAGTTCAATGAAGCAGGAAGTTTCACTGGAAATTTAATAATCCTAAAAAAATATCCCAAACACAAATGGATCTTTTGTGTTACTTGTAAGTTACCCCAAGCATCTTTTTCTGTAATATTTTCTCAAGAATAATTTTTTTTGAATCGGCCAATATATATATGGCGATACCAATGTATCTGTGATTCGGCTCCATAACCTATGACTACAACAGCACATGAACACTTAAAAGTAAACAAGTGAATTTGAGTTCATATATTATAATGCATTAGATGACATTTAGCGTCTATTTCATCTTTATTTAACAAGTTAACAAACAAAACAATGTAACAAAGTTAAATTACAGGCAATTCAAACTTCAGGGCACCGTTCTTTAGGTTTTGGATTGTGTTCATTCATTATTCATAAATACAGTCTAATTAAAGAGTATTAGATTAAAGAGATCACTCTTTAATCTAATACAATCTAATACAAACTGTTAAATTAGTTTCTGGGTCTATATAGTGGATCTGTGCATGAATCAAAATATGCCTACAATCAACCATGTGATTTTTTTTTTTCAAGTGCTATTTTTATCTTGGCTTCTACACAGACGGTGACAAAATTTATTTTTATAGAATTTTATTGACCTTTTATAATTTTACTTTCTTAAATCGTGTGTTATTTCTATCTCATTGACCAGGTGCACAGTACTGTCTGAGGCAGATCGACTGCACAGGGAAACTCCTTCCTCCAGGTACGGTGTCATTTGTTACCTGGGGGTTGTTTTGATGGTGGAGCTGACTTGGAGCTGGAAATCCCCCCACGTTTTAACGAAATATTAAGATACACTTTCTTTTACAGTGTTCCCTTGTTAAATGTTTAAACGGTACTCCCCCTGCTTGTAATTTTTCTTCTTATCATCTGTCTTTGAAGTCTCAGAACTCATTTCTGAAGTACACTTGTGTTTTATTATTTTTTTTATCCTGGTTTACCTGACAGTGTGTGAGGAGCTGAGTGTTCGGGATGCTGGAGTGCGACTCATGACCACACTTATTCTTTGTCCGGGAAACGGCCCCAAGGCATCACAGGTGTGTCTTTTATTTGAAGTCTGCAATAAAATCTTTTCTGCTTGCAGCTGCACCGATGAAAGTTACAGAAACCTTTAATCCTGTCCCACATTTTACAACAAATCAAGGAGTTATGAGTGTTTAAATTACTTTATTGAACTTTAAAGATTTGCTCTCTGCATTGCAGCTTTTCTTGCACTTTGCTGTGGGTGCAGCTCCCTCTGCTGGCATGGAGATGGACATAATTGTGGAGAAGACTTGCACTGTTAAAGAGGTGAGGAAATGAAAACTTTTATTTGCTTATGCTCCCAAGTATGTGTACTTTTTTAGAAGATAATTTTTTGGGGATTGTTTTTTTGCAGTGTCTAAAGGCAATGCTGGACGCTGTCAGACTTGAAGGTAAAATTAAAAAAAAAAAGTTCTGTAGTTTTCCTAATGTGTGAACATGTTTGTACGATCAAGTCAGCTTTTTGTCAATTTAACCTTGCTGCTCTCCAAAATGATCTCCATTTTCATGAAACTATAATTAAGCTGATTTTTCCTGTAGTGCTTTGGTGCAATGTGCAGTTGTTAATGTCATTTAAATGTGTGCACAGGCACCTGTTGGCACTTGAGGAGGCTCGACTGGTGTGAGGAGATTGGAGAGCCACTTATGGATGAGGTGAGTGGCCGGCAATTGTAAACGATGTCATCCCTAAACCAAACCCAGAACACTAAAAGCTGGAGTAGTGTTTATAATAATTTAAAGTTCATTCATACTGTTTACTCTGCAGACATTGTCCAAGGATATACCCAAATCAGATCACCTTTAAACCTGTGTGGCCACATTAACAACAGCCTTTTGTTCTCAGGATGCTTCTCTGTCAGAGCTGAAGATCAGCAGTGGAGAGACATTAGTTGTCACAGAAGGATATTTGCCTCCGAAGGTACTTCATTGGTTTGAGTTTCATGATATATTATCACTTTGTTGCTTCTCTCTTCAGCATCTGTTGTCTCTCTTTCTGTCAGGGTTTTCTAAGGTTATTTGTGTGGCTGTATAATGATCCTAAAATCGTGGAAACGGGTTTTAATCACAATGATGTCGGCCCCGCTGAGGAGCCGATGCTGGAGGCTTGGACTGCAGGTGAAACACAGAGTCAGTCATCTTCTCTCTGTGGTGGGAACACAGTCGAGCTAAGAAATGTGGGAGTGGTGGAGATATCGGACGAGGTGATTCTGGAGGACCTCAAGACTCAGGTGGGGTGTTTAGGGCACGCCAGTCTCCAAATCAAGGGTGTGCTTGTCTTTTTTTTTTTTTGTAGATAATCCTTCAAGACTTATTCTAGTGAATTCAGTCTTTATTAGAAAGTCATGACTTTAGAAGAATTTGGTTAAAATGGAATTACCATGAAAACGCATGACAAGGAAACTCTTCTTTTCTTTTATACAGGACTCAAAATTTTGGCCATAAAGAATCTCTATTGATGTTTTGATTGTGATTGGCTCGCCTCACTCTTTCAGGTGTTGACGCTGCCCGCCTTTCAGGATTTGTGTGTGCCAACCATTGGGTTCATGCGTGTGTGGCAGCTGGAGGGACGGAGGCTGGCACGCATCCTTCGAGGACAACAAGCCACACTCAGGTCTGAACACTTTGCTCTCACAGCTTTTATTCCTGCAATAATGCTCACCAGATTGTTCATATGCAGAGTTTTTGAGTGCTCCTCCACATTGACTGTTTGGTTTCCCTTTGTTCAGGAAGTTGAAGCTGATCAGTGGTACAGACATCTGTGTGCAGCAGCTACTGAAAGAGGAAGATCTTGGGTAAGGTGCCGATATTTTTAATAACCTATATATCATAAAGTAGAACCTAAATAATTTAGTGTTGAGTCCATCTGTTGTAATTTTTACTTTTACTTACATTTTAAAACTCTTATGTTGTTGACCTTAATTTTTTTCTCGTATACAAGGCCAAAGGAAGTGCTGCTGAATGTTAGGATGGGAGTACCGGGGGAGAGGAGTTACTATCCTCCAGAGGAGCTGGTTTGGGATGCGTCCCATGATTCTTCTCCTCGCTCTCTACGCATTTGTCTGGCTGCACACTACGGCCTCTCCCCCGACTCTCTGCTGCTGGCCAAACACCAGCCAGACAAACACAGCTGGGAAGAAATTTCCAACTGGGTAAGATTAGGAGAAAAGAATAAATTCACGAGAAGGAATCTGGTTTTTGGGGGGTTGGGAGTTGCACTCAAGAGTTCGCCGATGGAATGGTGAAAGAAGCAGCGAGCTTGGGAAGAACATCAGAGAGGAATGTTGGCGGCATGAAATGTAACAAAAAGTGGCTAACGGGAGATTTGACCTCGTCCTCCAAATCACTGCATTCTCAGGTGCTTTGCTTCTTCTATGAGTGAATTGTATGTCTTCTACAGACCCAGCAGTTTTCCAAAAAGAGGAAGAAGAAAAAGGCAGAGTCTTTGCTGGGAGCACCATTTCACCTCAAAGATGGCGACACGATCGGCATCAAGGTATTAATCAATACTCGTTTCTTATATTGTTTTTGACAAAGGGTCTGAATTTGTTTTTCTGTAGGAAATACTGCATCTGTTCTCAATGTTGTTTTTTTCAGAACCTTTTGGTTGATAACAACAGGGACTTCATCACCCTAGAGGACGAGCAGGGCCAGCAGACGCTCAGAGAGCA
This sequence comes from Brachyistius frenatus, assembly GCF_029030835.1. NCBI lineage: Eukaryota > Metazoa > Chordata > Actinopteri > Embiotocidae > Brachyistius > Brachyistius frenatus. The sequence continues at coordinate 1,886,589 of NW_027210666.1, read as the reverse complement.
GGCAGAGCAACGCAGGAAAGGGTGTGGCTCTCTCTCCTTTGACACATGCAGCAGCGGGAAAAATACTTGTTGTTAAATTTATGGTTTCACAGATGTTACTGCAGAGGAAAAGGGGGAGAAAAAAAAAAATCAAACCATGTTGCAGTGCTACGATGAAGCACCTGTGAATCTATACAGACTGTTTCCATTAATTCTGGTCATTGTTTATGTAATGTGACTTTTTACCCAAGATCCTTTTCGTGACATTTTGTACTTATGCTTATTTTTTTTAGAGGGCAGGCTGCAGGCTCTGACAGTACTGGATCCCAGAGGAAGGCTGGACAAACCAAATCCAGGAAACCAGAGGTGGCACTGTCAATCAATGTTGGGTTATTCAGATAGCATCCTTCTTCCACGACTGTATGGACGTACCAGGACTGCCTATATCACTACACACACAGTGAGATGCTACATTGCAGTTAGGACAATCCAGTCAGTTTCGTGCCGTTTGTTTTTCTTACTTCTACCTGCATACTGCCACTATGCTCAAATCTTTTAAACCTGACTAAAATCAAACCTTTGTCTTTCTGACAGACGAACAGAAGGGATTTTGATTTGCTGTTTTATAACAACTGACTGTAATTTGCATTGTTTCGATGCAAAATTGCTGTTTTTGTTTATTTCTATAGAAACTGTCAAAAGCGCAACAACCACACATGCCCTTTATTTCATGAAATTGTCTTTTCTTTTCTTTTTTTCTTTTCTGAGGGAAAGCATTTTTTTTTACCTGCATGGATCAGCAGGTAATTTTGAACATAGTGTTGCAGAGAGGAAACAGTTTCTACTTCCTTTGAGTACTTTTTTTTTTTTTTTTTTTTTTTTTTTTGCTACTACAGGCTGACAGTTATCTTGTGAACTTTAAGGCAATCGAGGTGGAAATTTGTCCCGCAGCCACAGAACCAGTGGCTTTTAAATCCTGACTTTATTCAACAAATTGTCCTCTACAAAAAGCCGCTGAAGTGGGAATTGCCATCACAGAGGTCTGATATTCTTTCAAAGGTAACTGGTTGTACAGTAAATGACCCTGTCACTGTACCGCATGAATCAGTGTCTGTATTGATGGGTTGGTTTTAGGCTGTAAGGGAGAGGGGAGATAGGCCTTAATGTGGAGATGCTGCAGTGCTGCTCTCTCCTCCCTACCTCACTCTCTACCTCTCTCACTCTACCTCTGCTGCCCTGTTTTTTTTTTCTTTTTCTTTTTCTACAACCCACAGTTTTTGTCTTCATCATTTAATTTTCAAACCCTAAACTGTTGCCCTGTTTTATTAAAGTTAACTACGGTTGAAGTATTTAGACAACGGCACACTTTTTTAAGTTTTAGCTCTGTGCACTTGACTCTGCGTGTGACATGACGCATCAGCTTGGATATATTGAGACGATGGATAACTTTGTCCATTATTGGACATTATCCAGCCTTTTAGAGCTGAAAAAGGAAGCAGGCTATATTTCCTATCACCTTAATTTATTATTTCACATTCAAAGGAACTGTATGGAGCAAAAACATCCTTTGGTTATGTCACCGCTTAAGATGCCAGATGAATTAACCTCAGCTCAAGAAATATACTGTAAAACTTCTCTCCATCATTATGTGAAAGTTAAATGCCTGAAATTTCATTGTGGAACATTTAATGTTTTAGTTGCATGCACTATGTGACCTTCAGGGAATTAACAATGAGTAGACAAAATAATTGCATTACTTTTTTTAAATGTATGTTTTGAGGGGGATTTGATTTTGTTATAAAAGATTTTTAAGCTGCTTTAAACATTAATCTGGCCTCGACCAGTGCCATAAATTTGCAAGTAGCATTGTAATCTATTTTGTTCAATTGTTTGAAGCAGACGCCTAAAACTGACAATATACTTGGCAATTATGGGATTTTATTTTGTATGGTATCAATTACTAGTGTTAAGGATTACATCTTTGGTGTTATTGATAAGAAATTATCTACTGTATTGTAACAGTGGACATCTGTTTGTATTCATGTCAGATTGTATTTGCAGAAAGTATTTTATGAACCATAAAGGTATACTGTATTAATTGTCAGTCATGTTAATTACAACTAAACAGAATCACTGCATTTTCTATCGCAGGAGTTCAGATTCTAACGGCTTTCTGTGAAAACCGGTCAGACTGAAATATCTCAACAACTATTCAACACCATCAGATTCGGAACAGGCATTAAAGGTCCACGGAGGATAAATCCTAATGAGTTCAGTGATCCGTTGACCTTCTGTGCCACCAACAAGCTTACACAAGAACTGTCAAACTCTAACCAATGGATTGGTGCAAAACTTTTCCCATGTATTCACGTTTACCACAGGATAAATTCTAATGGTTTGGGGATCATGTGACTTTTCCTGTAGTGTCAGGTGAGACAGACATTTCTGCTTTCAGCGAAATGTGTCGATAACACGTGAGCTTAACTTTTTCTGTAGCGTAATCATCACGTCAGAGTTAAATGTTGTCCAGTACTTGGGTTAATGACTAAATACCCGTCAAACTAATGACATTTACATCAACTCGTGCAGCTGCTGTTTTTTTTTTTTTTTTTAATCTTTGCACTAATTGACAAATATTTACATGCTAAAATGATAAACTATGGTGTCATACGTTAGCAGCATCATGCCTGACAAAGCAGTTAGTTTGGATCTGGACTCCAGTCTTTTTCTTTATTGCACTGCGCGTGTGTCCATACAGATGGAAAGAGAACATTAACTTTATTTATGTAAATATGATTAGAAATATGTTCTTTTTGTCAAGATTATTTCCATTTTATTTTATACACTGGGGAGTAGGTGTTCCACATACAAGTGATAATCCTTCGGAGTTCACCCATGAAGCGTTAACAGCACACTTTGCGATGGCCAATCACAGCCCACTAAAGTGTCTGGAACATCCAATCACCTTTTCAGGCTGCGGTTTAAGTCCCCGCCCTCTTTTACAGTATGAATTTGACAGGCAGGCACTGCACCGGCTGCAGGATTTACTGCACGGAGAGCAGAGACTGTCTGACAGTTGACTGACTGAACTGGACCCATAACATCTGCAAAAATGGTTGATGCTTTCTGCGCTACATGGAAACTGGTCGACAGCCAGAACTTTGATGAATACATGAAGGCACTTGGTGAGTAAAAATGTCTTGTTTTCCGCTTCACAAGACACTTTTTCTAAAGTTTCCATGATATTGGCTGCTTATTATATATTTTTTCAAGAAACTTTTAAGTACAAAAAAGTCTTAATTTGTCTTGATTTGCGTCCAGCATAACGTATTTATTAAAGGCATGCTTTTCTTTTGACAGGTGTGGGTTTTGCCACGAGACAAGTGGGCAATGTCACCAAACCAACAGTTGCGATTAGTCAAGATGGAGACAAAGTGGTGGTGAAAACCCTGAGCACCTTCAGGAACACCGAGATCTCCTCCAAACTGGGAGAGGAGTTTGATGAGACCACACCTGATGACCGACATGTCAAAGTAAGTTGGGGTACATTTTTTCACTGTAAGATGTTCTGCATTCTGGCCAAAGCACTTTCCTGTGCTGGTTTTAGATTAACAAAAATATTCTCTCTGCTTGCAGTCTACCTTCACCATGGAGGGAGACAAACTTGTGCATGTGCAGAAGTGGGATGGCAAAGAGACCAAATTGATCAGAGAGATCAAGGATGGGAAGATGGTGATGGTAAGCCGAAATAACACTTGTCCTGCCCTGCTTGTGATTGTGGGCACATGTATTAGTTAATGGAGCAATTTGCTCCACAGATCCGTGTACTGCATGGGCACTTTGAATCATGTTAAATGAAGCTACCTGGCCTTGCCTTTGCAATTACGCAGGAACTGATAGCATATGACCCAAATGGATTGTAACTTGCTTTACTTGATCTACCATCATTTACTACCTGTTACATGTTTGTTTTTTTCTTCCTCCAGACACTAACCTTTGAGGGAGTCCAGGGGGTCCGCACATACGAGAAAGCCTAACTTTACCATCCTCTTGAAAGAGCAAATCATCCCAGCACTGCGAATGATCAACAGGGTGTTGTCCTTTTTTTTTTTTAAGAAGAAAAATCTAAATGTGTTTTTACTGTGGTGATTTGCACTTGATTTGTTGTTGTAACATGAGTTAAATATTTTAGGGAATCTTTTGTAAGACCTTTTGTAAGAAATTCATCAGGTTGAAGGGCCTAAACTGTTTCATTCTCTATGTCACATTTGAAAAAGGGAAAATAAAACTTCTGAACTAAATCTCTTCAATCTCTCAGGCACTTCAGTTGGTCTTTACAAGTCACCATCAGCACCACTTTATCTCAACAGAACAGTCACTTCCATTTAGGGCATCCTTCTTTCTTTGCAACTTTGTATGCAGGCCTACATTTCTTTTCAGATATGTCAGCCTTAATCGTGGGAACAGTGCCGTCCCTGTGATGGGTCAGTTCCAGGTGACAGCTGCAGGGTGACGGTGCGGGCCAGAGCTGACCGTGCAGCAGCAGCCAGTGTGACCATTGAACTCAGTGGAGTGAATGCACTCTAGTAACCCCCAGATGGTCAGAGACAATGTGGAGCTGAAGGGGAGGTGGGGCGATGATGTCACTCACCTCGGGATAATCCGGTTTAAGTTGTGGTGTCATTACGTAGATGCATCATTCGATGGTGTGTGAACCAACTGTGACTGAACACTGCCGCCGGTGTGACAGGCAGGTGACGAGAAGAGAGGACAGAGTTCAGGATGTGGTCAGTTTGTTTCAATCCAATATTCTCCAATATCCGTTTAGTGGTTTACAGACTATAAATAGTCAGTCAATAAACGTCTGTCCAACTTAATATATTCAATACAAACGAGTATTTCTCACTGTTTTAATGCTCGTGCTCATTTGAAATGAACCAGCCTCCCTGTCCTGCCCTGTGTGCTGTTTCCAACCAACTGAGCGCTGTGACTACAAGTGGCCATTCTTCTCATCTCAACACTCATGCTGCCAAGTTTCGGGCCACATCTGAATAGCCCGTGACACAAAGAAGCTGTGCTAACTGGAGTGGAACTCATTTGGCAGTTGCCAGCTGAATTAATTTAGATTCAAATCTGTCTTTGTGCTCCAGTTATAGTAGCTACACTAAAAACGTGCCCATACTCCCACAAAACCATTTGCATAAATAGTTCAGGCTGCACATAGTCAAAAGAAAAGTTCAGCACAGTTTATGTTACAATTTTCACAGCAGCACGATCCCATTGAAAAGGTAGAAAATCGAGTGTATCACTTTTCATGTTGGGGAGACTATTCGAGATAATAATTTAGTGCAGCTTATTCTGTCCTCAGTGCTCTTCCCAGGAGAGCAGCAACAGTTTCCCCTTTGTGAGGAATCTGTGTCAGTGGTGCTTGGTGCACACTAGAGGATTTTTAAAACCTTAACCAATTTTTTTTAAATGTTGGAAATTGTTTATATCAGAGTGAGTTTTGCAAGGACTTAGGATCTTAGAAATAAAGTGATCAAATGGGATTTCAGAGCAGTAACTGCACCATTTTGTAGCAGCTGCTGGGCAACCCGAAGGGTTTGTCATGAAAACTGACTTGACTGTAAAGAAAACACACACACACACACACACACACACACACACACACACACACACACACACACACACACACACACACACACACACACACACGTTAAAGTCGTTTTGATCATGTCAGTGAGAGTTTTGGAAAATAATGACTTTAATTGACTTTTAGCAAGCGCAACCATGAGCGCAGCTTAAAAGGAAAGTGGCAAGTCTCGCGAGAGTTTTGTCAAGGGCCGCCGGGGTTCAAGGGTCGCGACGTTTTACGCCGAAAGGCGGTGAATTTAGCTGCGGACATTTTGTGCACAAGATCTGCTGCTTCCAGAAGTACCTGAACTAAAGCTGATATGAGATATGAGAGCTAGACGTTAATAACGCCGTGGATGCATGATGAGAAGGGCATCACAGATGCATTCGCCATGAACCACAACAACAGGTCCTGACCTGAAAGATGACGTCAGTGGGTGAGTGGGCTCGCTCCTTCTTCAGCTGCTGTGTATTTGTGTCTGCAGTGAGATGGACAGGTTTAATGTCACAACATTGGAAAAAGCCGACAGTCGCCACTCACTGTTGTTTATGTAGATTTAAAACGATAGTAACAAATTGTTATAGTAAGTCATTATAATTTGGGAAAACCGATTCGCAACTTTGTGGCGTCGTATAGCAACTACTAAACACGGCAGTAAAAAAAAAAAGATCCTGGCGTTGCTTATGTTTCGTAGCTTCACAAACACAAGAGGCAGATTCTTTGCACGTGTATGTGCTCTTGTTTTTCACACGTGCTACAATATTTATGCACTTTGCATGGATCACAAAATAGTGCTGTCACCTGGGTTAAAAAAAAACAAAAACAAGGCTGAACTTTGTGAGAAAAGTTGTGGTCAGATAAAAGACAAACACTTGCATTGCTTTTGTTTTAATGTCAAATTGCTCCAATTCACAAGCATAATGAGGGTGTAATTGGATTTTTTTTTTTATATACATATTGTAATTTTACTGCAGGTAAAGCGCAGTTTCAGTGGTAATGGTTCAGGGATAAAACTCGTAATTTTTTTTTCCATTTATTCAACTATTTACAGAAAATATAATTTAAGTATGAAGGATTCGTTACTTGTACTTCTGTTAGCAACACCACTGAGAGACAAATGTCAGCGTCTGGTATCAAATACCCTGATTCTTGTGTTCGAGTACGTGTGCCATTTATAAAGTTCTGAAAAAAAAAATATCGCAAACATTTGAGAGCATAAACCAAGACCCCACACACACACACACACACACACACACACACACACACACACACACACACACACACACACACACACACACACACACACACATCATGCACAGTTCATTCAAAGACAAACATACAGTGTTGAAATCACTGACATAATAAAATAAAAAAAACCCATAATATTGCACATGTTCACTTGATAAAAGTGAGTCTTTAGTTACAGTTCAAATTGAAATATATATATGGATCTTAAGTCCCCTTTTTTATTAAAATGTCTTTAGTCATGCTATCAGCCACGTCTTCCAAAACTAAATATTCAAAGACAATGTAATGTTATTTTAGGGGGAAAAAAAACACCCCTAAGTTCATCAGTGATCGTGGAGCATCACCTTAAAACTCCTTCTGTCACAGTTCAGTCACTGAAGTCTCGGCTGCATCAGTCATCATAAAGAGTTTTAATTATTTTAATTTGAAAGATAAGTGAATTTTGCATTTGAATAGACTCAGGATTAGTGATGCAAGCTTTTAATAACTGCCTTCTATGCAACATATGGAGCAAAATGTAACGAGCCATATGTAGATGGTACAGACTGAATGAGAAATGTTTTACATCTGAGATCATCGGTCCAAACATGTGACGCCCTCTGCAGCAAGTGGGTCTGATCACACAGCATGTCGATGTAATCCGAGATGTTAATGTTTCAACATTAGACTCAACCAACATCGTTTTTGTCTGATTTTGAATACATGATTTGGCTGTTTGGTGTATGACCAATAGCAGTATTCAAAATCAGTCTTGCAGCCCTTACTGCACATTTAAAGTACAGGATAGTCTAATAATAGAAATCCTATGTATATTATGCTACATTTTAGCAAGATGCTATTATAAGATATGCATTAATATTATGTTATGTATGCATGAAATAGACAATATTAATTACTGTCCTGTTTATAAGAACCTGCTTAAAAGCTTTCCAAAATATGTCAAGTTTCTGCTTGGTGAACACACAAACAGCCTGTGACCAAAGTCAATGACAGTATGTTTTTGGTCAATCAAGGAATTACAGAGTGAATCTGATACTTGATGGTAGAAACAGTCAAAAACAAAACTGAACTCAGACCTCATTCTGAGAGTTCAGGCAATATTATACATGTCATTAGCACCGATATCAAAATGAGGAGTTGGTGCAGATATCCAGATGGTTTGGTTTAATAAGACTTTAAATGTCAACATTTCAGGTAGATTTCCATCAGTAAGATTGGGAGCTCTCAAATACAGTGCACGGTCATTCCTTTTGATGCCTAAAAATACAAAAAGAAAAGGAAATAAAACATCTCTGCTCTATGTTTAAAAGTACCCAGTCGGAAAAAAAAAGGAAAATGTGTGGAAAAAAAAGTTTCCTTGAAATTAATGAATATCTAGAATTATTAACAAACACAAAAGGGCATTTAAAACCACACTGATGACTGATAATAAAAATGAGTGTATAAACCACTTTTCAAGTAAATGTGTGCCGAGAGGAAATTAATCCCCATCCAACTTAAATAAACGACTGTGGCCATTTTTTTGTACCCTGTTTACAACATATATTGTAACTAAAAGATTGCACCATCATGCAGTAGCACAGACTTTTTTAATACTGATTACAAGAAAATGAAGTGAGGTGTAAAATATATAAGTTTTGTTCCTTTCTAAATAAATGAGCCACAGAAGTTATTGCATTAAATTGTTCCATTTAAAATATTCTCATGATATCCACCTTTCAAAAGAACTGAGCACAGAAAATAAAATTAAAAAAAAAACAATACAAAAATCTAAAGGAATGACACGCTTGAATTTGGTACGAGAGCTCAACCAATTCTGGAAAAACAATATCGGTCCATCACATAAAATCCCACATCATCCTTTGCAGCTCAGGCTTTTCTGAACAGCAGCTGCTGTGTTTCAGCGTCGCGGGGTGGGACGGGACCTTGTCCTTATCAGTAAATTGACTAAATTGTAACCCTCAGACTGGATTCAGGCTGAAGCCTCAAATCTGCAGCGGTGAGAAGGCGTAGAACGGAAACTGGGCCTCGTCCTCGTCCACAAAGAAACACTGGAAGTAGGGTAGCTCGTCTGTGGAGTGGGACGGTACAGAATAATTTTGTGTCTGACATTCGAGAGGAGAGTGCTTACAATTTACACAGTTGTGTGACATCTTGATAATAAAAAGGGAATTTGTACTTACCTTCCATAAGAAAGCTGTCTGATACAGAAGGCTCTGCTGTTAAAAAGCAAACATAATGTTAACCATAAAACAAGACAGTGTTGTAATACCTTAAATTACACTAAATATAAAATACCTTTGGCTTTCTCCTCCCTGGCAACTTTCTTCTCAACAGGTTTTTCTACAACAACAATTTTGTATATAAATTAGTTAAATAAAGCAACTGATGTATTTCGAACTCTCGAAATTGAATTGCTTTACAAACACGATACCTTTCTTTGCAGACTCCTGAATCTCTTTAAGAACTCTGGCTTCTGCAAATGAAGACAAAATATATTCATGAAAAAAAAAAAGTCAAACATTGAAACAGTTTATGGTATTGCTGTATACATTTCATGCAAACATTTAGGTGATTTAGATAATATTGATTTTCAAAGCTGATTGTATTCTGTACCTTTAGCGTCCTCTGCTTTGGCTGCTTTCTTCTCAACTGTTTTCTCTAAAAACACAGAAAAAAAACAAGACAAAACATTTTGGTCATGAATAATTCAGGTTTAGTGTAAAGTAAAGCTTAGTGTAAACTGTTTGATTTATGGCCACAGGTAACGATTATTTTCATATTTGATTGTCTTAATTTGCTTTAGTGAAAATGTAAGGAAATATGGAGAAATTAAAAATAATATTAGACAGAAAATCTCCATATTTTAGAGTCTAAAAACCAGCGATTTGTTTGTATTTTTGCTTGCATAATGACTCAAAATATTGATCAAAAATTGTTGCAGATTTTTTTTCCATTGATTTCAAATTAATTGAATGAATGTTGCAGCTCTAGTTTGATTACAAACGTGTTGCTGCTTAAGATACCCGTCTTTCTCTTCTCTTTGTCTGTAAATAATCCCCTTTATAAAAAATAATTTTGCATAAATTAACAGCATGTCATATATATTTTATGATTTAATTCCTCTGCGGTAATTGCATACCTTTCTTTGTTGCTGTGGGTTTGATCTTTTCTTTTAAAACCGGAGGCACTGTTTTGCAAACACAAATAGGGAAGAAATATACAACATATACACAATATGTTTCAGAATCATTGACAAATTTTACTCTTCATAAAGGTAAAAAGGGTTTTCTTTTTTGCGAATGTAATCCAGTCTGCCTTGTTTGCATATACATTTTAGTTTTGGAGTATATAACATGATCTCTGTTCAGATGTAGCTCCTCAAAACCCTTATGAAAAGGCATGCTGACGAATCCAATAGCAAAGCAAAGAATGAAGCATCACAACTAAGATACTTCTTTGTACCACTTCCTAATAAGGTCCATTTTGTGAAGGGTTTATATGTAATAGCTAAAAAAATATAATTGATAGAAAAGAGCAAAACATCAAAATCCAAATTCATAAATAACTGTCTCGTCAGAAAGTGGGAGACCAATGAAGAGTTATGTTTTTCCGACATTTGCAATGATGAACAACAGCCAGTGGGATCTGTCACATGGTACCCTAAATGTGTTATTATAATCTCAACTAGTTATGACTTTTATAAGTGAGGCCTTATTGAAAGTGGCAGCTTTTCTCAGGGTTGATATAATGACCAGCATGCATTTTCTGTAAGACCATGGGAAAGATTAATATCAGTATATGTGTTGCGTATACAATTTATAGACAACAGATCAATATACATGAATTGTCTATAAATATAAAATAATTTTCTTGCTGGATGTAAAACTATCTACAATTGTGTCCTTTATTATTGACATTCAGCAAGAAAATGTTCTTGACTTTTAGCAGAAGCAGCTTTCAGGGAAATGTCAGTTTATCTTCTGAGTAAATTAACTACATATTATTCAGTTTGCAGTGGCCTTCATTTTGTAACCAGATTACATGTTGTAATCGGATTACCACTGCTGTGTGACATGAAGTGCTGCCTGTAGTGAAGCTCCACAAATGTACCTTTCTTCACATGGACTGGTTTGGGCTTTTCCCTCAACATGGCTGTGCCATCCGGGACAAAATACAATTGATAAAACACACACAGGTCTTTTATTCGTGGAAGTATTTCTAAGAATAATGTTGCAGCATGTTTAACAGATCATCAAATCTTGAATAACTGGGCCACAATATCCTTCCCAAATTTACTTACAGCTGACACAGAAAATATACGTATACCACTATATTCTTTTGTTTTATAACTGCTCTTAATGCTTGTCATTTAAAAGTTAATATGTGTCATTGTAGCGAGTACTGTACCTTTCTTTACTGCAGCACGTTTGTCCTTTTCTTTTTGAGTCTCTACTTCTGCAAAAGGAAAACTAAGGTCAGATGTCAGCAACACAGAATTCAACAGCGAAAGCCACAGTTAGCCTATTTTCGAACAATGCTCATTGTGGCTTAAACTACAGCAGTGCAACAACAAATTTACCCTCCAACATCTTGAAGCTACATCTAGAAAGCTGTTACCAGTTTCTGAAAGTGATTTGTGGCATTCTACAAAGAGCGAGAAAATGTTTTTGTTTGTTGGCTTTTAGCCTATTATTCAAATCTAAAATGGACATGCGTATTAGAGACCGGCAGAATTGTTTGGGCCAGTGCTGATACCAATATTAGGCAGTAAAAAAACAACAACACAATAGCAATATTTAGGTAGAAATGTGGTTATTAAACACTTGTGACAGAGATATGTAATGGAGGCAGGATATACTACAGTTTGATGAGAAACTTTACTGTCCCAAAAGACGCTAGTGCATTGAAACAGTTTACATGACGCATATTCGTTAATACCAATTGATTTCTGATAGGCCAGTATTGGCCAATACAAATTGGCCAAATGATAAATCAGTCGAGCTCTAATACCTGTGATACTATTATATTTATACACAAAGTTAAATAATAAAGTCTATAAGGGAAAACCACTCGATTGGTGACACCAGTAGGTTTTGCAAACTACAACACCAAAAATAATCTACAAGCAGTTGGCAGTGGCAGACTACCTCTCTTCTTTAGGAGTGATTTGAGCTTTTCCCGCTTTGTTTCTGCCTCTGTTTTAGAAGGAGCCGAATTAAATGAAAAATGACATATTTAAGTTTTAAAAAAGGTACAATTTTTATAATTAATAAACAGTAACTATACAGTGTATATAGCATGCCAATAAGCTGTGAGAAAATAGAGTGAAAGCTCCATACTGTAAATGATGTACATATATGCACAGTATGTGTTGTTTATGATACTTTTTTCTTGTTTTAGTTGTATATTTACCTTTCTTCTCATGAGCTGGTCTGGGTTTCTCCTTTGGAGCTGCTGGCTCTGAGGATGAAATTTTTAAAAAATGGGAAAGAGGTCATGATAACTATTTGAAAAGCTACATTCTCAGAAAACCAAAGCGTAGCTTTTACTATCAACTAATCAATCAAGCATATAGAGAGTCGGGCTTAACCATGAAAATGACCAAATAAAAAAATGACAAAACTCAGTTGTAACATTAGAATACAAGAAATAAACCGATTTAAAGATAGTTTGAGCATTTTTAGCTGGGTCATCGTCATGTGGCAGTGAAACATAACTGCAGCTGCAGCAGCTACATGTCAGTAGAAATCTTTGACAATAAATTAGCCTTGACAATACAGGATTATTATTATTCCAACAGTACTTCAAATAGTTTTTACAACAGCGGTAAAATTTAGAACATTACAAAAAATAACTACAGACACACAGTTCTGCTGTTTACCTTTCTTCTTTTCAGCAGGTGTTGGTTTTGTCTTGGAAACAGGTGCTAGAATGGTAAATGTTCTCATTAACTCTAGTGTATATAGAAACCACTAAAAACTACAGAAAACACAACAGCTTTTAAAGATTCAAAAGAGACAAACCTTTTTTGGGAGTCACTGGCTCAGCCTTCTTCTCCTTGAGAACTTCTGCTTCTAAAGCAAATAATGTAAAAAAAATAAAAATAATAATCAGTCCAGTTCTCTGCAGATGTTTGCATATATCAACAGTGTGCATGTTATCAATGCTGTTACAAGTGATGGAGTTTATTCCCACTGTGATGTGCTGCAAAGTCAAATATCTGCAAATAGACCTATCGTAAAGAAGTGACAGCAGATAAAGAAAGAGAAAATAAAAAAACTTGGACATAAAACAAAGAAACTTTCAGAGAAATTATGAATCAATATTGAATACATTAAGTCCTCTATTTATATTGGAGCAGTAAAATATTCAATCACTGTAACTACCTTTTTTTGTCAGTGCTGGTTTGACTTTTTCCTTCGGAGTCACAGGCACTGAGACAGAAAAGGTGTTACATTGTTTGACTTTGAGAGAACATACAGGAAGTAGTCATAGCCAATGAATGGATAGCCCAATTTTGGTGTGCAGCAGAGGAGAACATAAAAACGTTTGCTAAAAAAGATGTACCTTTCTTCAGTGGCACCACCTTCACCTTCTCCTTTGTTAGAGAGGCATTTTTGTGTGGTACTTCTGCCTCTGTAAGACATAAACACATGTTTAAATCTGTTTAGCCTGCTTATAAATGTGTAAACATGAACATGAAAGTTTAGTGTTCTCTTACCTTTAACTGCTGGTGGTGATTTTGTCTTGACTGGAGAAGCTTCTAAATAAAGATATTTTAGGTTCAGTGTTTCAGAAAATAAGACCCACTAAAACTATAAAGATATCACTTGGTCTTGCCTCTCTTTGTTACAACTGGTTTGAGCTTCTGCTTGGAAACCTCAGCTGCAGAGACTTTCTCTTTTGACTTCTTGACCACTGACAAAAAAAGACAGATTAAAACAGATTAAGAAGAATAGTTAGGAACATTGAGCCATAAGGTATGTAAGAAGCTGGAACCAGTGAAACATAAAAAGAAAGGAAATTACCTTTCTTCATAGGCACTATTTTGACCCTGTCTTTAACCAGAGAGGCATTTTTGGGAGTGCCTTCTTGTTCTGTCAACAGAGATTTGGTCATTAAATATACATCCTGTATTAAATTTGGTATTTATGAATATCAGTGCATCGGTCTTACCCTTTACTAAGGGGACTGGTTTGGACTTTTTCTTTGGAGCAGCAGCATCTGTGTTTTAAAAGCACAATATTTCTTACAGCAGGGTAATTTTATTCTTGTGGAGATAATTAATCATTTGTTTCTTTGGTGATTAAAACATTATCAAAAGAATGTAACTTAAGATCTGAGTGACTGAGTATACAGAGAAACACTACAGACCTCTGGTGGGCGTGAAACAGGGAAACAAACATACAATAACGACTGAAAGGCTGAGCCATAACGGTAACGTTCAGTTTTTGGTAACACTGTATTTCAATTACGTGTTTGACCATTTAGTTTCCAGTAGTGATGATTTTGTACTGAACTGAATTATATTTCCAATATTCTGCTCCATTCATTTATGTAAGTGGAGATTTAGAAATAAATGTAGTCCATTACAACACAATGTCTCAACATAAGTTGTACATTAAAAAGCTTATTTTTGTATTGAATTTCAATAGATTGTACAAGTGTACCTAACAAAGTGGCCACTGAATAAATATTGCATATACAGTAAATTTACCCTTCTTTGGAGGAGCACTCTTGGCTTTTACTTTAGTAACCTCAGCATCTAAAAATAGAAAATAACTATGAATATCATGAATAAGGAAGTCGCTCATGAAAAATATTATACAGATACACACTTAATGCTTAGAGATGAAACGGTAAAATTGACCAAATAATGATAGATAATAAAATAATGCCAATGTAAAGTAACACAGTGAATGTGAACAGTCTCTACCTTTCTGAACAGGTGTTGGCTTTGGTTCAGAAATGTCAAGTACTACTAAAAAAATAGATGATTTTCATATTATTACCATCAAAATTCACGTGCATTAGTCCTGAAAAGCCTTTGAGATTATCCCTACCTTTCTTTTTAGATGTTGTTTTTTCCTTTTCTTTTACTGCATCTCTATCTGTGGGATTACAGCAAAGTGAGTGTGTACATTGTCTTCGTGTTATCATTTAAAGGTCCCATATTGTAACGTGCTTTGTTTATAGTCCTGACATGTTCATGAAGATATTTTTGTGTTTTTCAGTATCAAAAATCATTTCAATACCATTTTACACCTCTTCTCTAAAGCCTCTCAGTGGTGCTCTTCTGAGAACAATCTGATTGTAGTGGGTGTTCCTAATGTTCATTAATATTAATGAGCATCTCCTTTGATTGGCTGACTATTTTCTGAGTGACACCATATGACATTTTCATAACATTTTGGACAACATTGGACTTCCGTGACGATATGATGCCATAACGTTACGGAAGTACAAACAGCTCACTGAGAGGGCAGAGATACTGGATTAGGGCTGCGTTTATTAATGAGTTTACTAATCATTTTGACACTTTCACAGTGTTTATCTTGCACCCACATCCCCATACTATGAAAAAGCCAAGGAAAGTAGAATTTATACAATATGGGGCCTTGTCAAGCTGCTGTATAATAGCAGCTGTTGATATTGACTTAGTACTCTCGGTTTCTTGATATTCTAATACAAGAGTCATTTTGATTTTTTTATATTGCCATTGATCTATTGTGAAATTACATTTTTATACTCTGTTCTCAGTGACACAGTTACCAAAGTGAGTTTTTGCATTACCTGGTTTGAAGGATTTAGCTGGGAGTTTTTGCTTTGGTTCCTTCTTTGCCTCCTTGGGAGCTGCCACTGGTGGAAAATTACATCAAAAAGCCTTTTAAGTTTTATTTAAAGATAAATTAAGTGATACTTTCTATTAATAAATCCCTTTTTATGTGTTCTGTTTTGCTTACTATCTAAGTGGAATATGGTTAAATTAAATTCTTCAATGGGCTGATAGAAGATCAGGAATTATGTCATGAAGCATCTAACTAGTCCAAAAAAAAAAAAAATCAAAATTGACAATTTAAGTGACAAGAATCAAAGCATGATGCTCATACCTTTCTTTGCTAGTTCTGGTTTGGCTGTCACCTTAGGAGCTTCAGGAACTTCTGTTATTGAGGAGCATTAAAAAAACAAACAATTCATCATCTCATTTTTGTTTCAGATTAAATCTATCTATTGGTAGAATTGTATTATTAAAGACATTAAGCAAAGTGTAATGGAAACACTGCACAACAATTCTAGTAGACTGAATGAGAAAAGAACAAAACTTGAGATAAAAGGTGGGGGAATTCAATCTGTTACTTAATATGACACCTAGATACTTACAATTTAGTTGTGCTTTTGTCATAAAATGACATAATGAGTAATTTAACACCAGCCTAAAAGTTAAACCACTAGAGGTTAGAAAAAACAAGTGTTGGAAGTTGAAAATTGTACTTTTTCCCAATCCAAAAATAAAGCAGTGCCTAATGAGATCCATGCTTTAATTTTAATATAAATGTATTAAACTGTAAATGTCTCTCTCTATATATATATGTTTGTGTATAAATCTATTAAATTGTAATTTATAATTAATTTAATATAGATATTTCCCTTCCAAACAAAATAATCATTGTTAGCTGCTCACAAATTTCATTACTCCTCTTGATCTCTTTTAGTTGTAAAATGTACACACTCTAGCTTTAAATTCATTACCTGTTTTTGTAACGTTCACATGTTCCTTTTTCAGGACCGGAACAATTTGCTTTTTAACAGCCTTCAGCACCTTTGCAGGCTTCTTGGGTTCATCAGCTGAAACAGGAGAGAAAAATTATTCTCCAATTTCAGCATCAAACTGTATGTTAATATGAAGGGCCCATTCTAAGGCAATGAAAACATTACTTTTAGGCCTATGAGATTATACACTATTGAATTAATATTTCTGAACACTTTGACCAAAAGATTCACCAAAATTCTACACTGAACTTCTAAGGTTGAGAAACTTTCACCATCTGAATCCAACATCAACTGTAGGGAGCAGGTCCTGAACTACAGTCGTGTGCTTTGTTTGTAATAGCTTCTTGAAAGTCATGAAAAAATGAACGGTGCTGTAGTGGAGGACATCTTGTTCTTTTCAACTCCTCTTCATTTTAATATTTAGATTTATATAAACAACTGTATGTGAACTGACACTGCAAAACTACTCAGTTAACATAAAACCCAGTTACTTATACTTTTACATATTGTCTCACCTGCTTTTGTAACATTAAGATGTTCCTTTTTGAGGAGAGATGCAATATCTTTCTTGACAACTTTAATTCTGCTGACAGATTTTTTAGGTCCAGCGTCTGAAATAAAAAAGGATTAACTGATCGACCAATTTGACAAATTATATAAAAGGTAGAAATGCAATAAATGTTTGCCAATCCAAAAATAAAGCAGTGCCTAATGAGAGCCATGCTTTAATTTTAATATAAATGTATTAAACTGTAAATGTCTCTCTAAATATATGTTTATTTGTGTATAAATCTATTAAATTGCAATTTATAATTCATTTAAAATAGATATTTCCCTTCCAAACAAAATAATCATTGTTAGCAGCTTACACCCTCTCAAATTTCGTTAGTCCTCTTGATCTCTTTTAGTTTTAAAATTCAGTGGTTGCAAGTGATTTAAAATGTACACACTCTAGCTTTAAGTTAATCACCTGTTTTTGTAACATTCACATGTTCCTTTTTCAGGACTGGAACTATTTGCTTTTTAACAGCCTTCAGCACCTTTGCAGGCTTCTTGGGTTCATCAGCTGAAACAGAAGGAGAGGAAAAATTATTCTCCAATTTCAGCATCAGACTGCATGTGAATATGAAGGGCCCATTCACACTATGTAGATATAAAGGGCCCATTCTAAGGCAATGAAAACATTACTTTTAGGCCCAGGAGATTATACATTATTGAATTAATATTTCTGAACACTTTGACCAAAAGATTCACCAAAATTCTACACTGAACTTCTAAGGTTGAGAAACTTTCACCATCTGAATCCAACATCAACTGTAGGGAGCAGGTCCTGAACTACAGTCGTGTGCTTTGTTTGTAATAGCTTCTTCAAAATCATGAAAAAATGAACGGTGCTGTAGTGGAGGACATCTTGTTCTTTTCAACTCTTCATTTTAATATTTAGATTCATATAAACAACTGTGTGTGAACTGACACTGCAAAACTACTCAAACAGTTAACATAAAACCCAGTTACCTATACTTTTACATATTGTCTCACCTGCTTTTGTAACATTAAGATGTTCCTTTTTGAGGAGAGATGCAATATCCTTCTTGACAACTTTAATTCTCCTTACAGACTTTTTAGGTCCAGCGTCTGAAATAAAAAAGGATTGGCTGATCGACCAGTTTGACAAATTATACAAAAGGTAGAAATGCAATAAATGTTTGCCAATCCAAAAATAAAGCAGTGCCTAACGAGAGCCATGCTTTAATTTTAATATAAATGTATTAAACTGTAAATGTCTCTCTCTAAATATATGTTTATTTGTGTATAAATCTATTAAATTGCAATTTATAATTCATTTAATATAGATATTTCCCTTCCAAACAAAATAATCATTGTTAGCAGCTTACACCCTCTCAAATTTCATTAGTCCTCTTGATCTCTTTTAGTTTTAAAATTCAGTGGTTGCAAGTGATTTAAAATGTACACACTCTAGCTTTAAATTCATTACCTGTTTTTGTAACATTCACATGTTCCTTTTTCAGGACTGGAACTATTTGCTTTTTAACAGCCTTCAGCACCTTTGCAGGCTTCTTAGGTTCATCAGCTGAAACAGAAGGAGAGGAAAAATTATTCTCCAATTTCAGCATCAGACTGCATGTGAATATGAAAGGCCCATTCACACTATGTAGATATAAAGGGCCCATTCTAAGGCAATGAAAACATTACTTTTAGGCCCAGGAGATTATACATTATTGAATTAATATTTCTGAACACTTTGACCAAAAGATTCACCAAAATTCTACACTGAACTTCTAAGGTTGAGAAACTTTCACCATCTGAATCCAACATCAACTGTAGGGAGCAGGTCCTGAACTACAGTCGTGTGCTTTGTTTGTAATAGCTTCTTCAAAATCATGAAAAAATGAACGGTGCTGTAGTGGAGGACATCTTGTTCTTTTCAACAATTCATTTTAATATTTAGACTTATATAAACAACTGTATGTGAACTGACACTGCAAAACTACTCAAACAGTTAATATAAAACCCAGTTACCTATACTTTTACATATTGTCTCACCTGCTTTTGTAACATTAAGATGTTCCTTTTTGAGGAGAGATGCAATATCCTTCTTGACAATTTTAATTCTCCTTACAGATTTTTTAGGTCCAGCGTCTGAAATAAAAAAGGATTAGCTGATCGACCAGTTTGACAAATTATACAAAAGGTAGAAATGCAATAAATGTTTGCCAATCCAAAAATAAAGCAGTGCCTAATGAGAGCCATGCTTTAATTTTAATATAAATGTATTAAACTGTAAATGTCTCTCTAAATATATGTTTATTTGTGTATAAATCTATTAAATTGTAATTTATAATTCATTTAACATAGATATTTCCCTTCCAAACAAAATAATCATTGTTAGCAGCTTGCACCCTCTCACAAATTGAATTACTTCTCTTGATCTCTTTTAGTTTTAAAATTCAGTGGTTGCAAGTGATTTAAAATGTACACACTCTAGCTTTAAGTTTATTACCTGTTTTTGTAACATTCACATGTTCCTTTTTCAGGACCGGAACTATTTGCTTTTTAACTGCCTTCACCACCTTTGCAGGCTTCTTGGGTTCATCAGCTGAAACAGAAGGAGGAAACTTTATTCTCCAATTTCAGCATCGGACTGCATGTGAATATGAAGGGCCCATTTATTCTATAAAGATATGAATTTATATAGATAGATTTTTTTTTTTTTTAGGTCCAGCGTTTGAAATAAAAAAAGATTAGCTGATTGACCAGTTTCACAAATTATACAAAAGGTAGAAATGCAAGAAATGTTTCCCAATCCAAATGAAGCCTTATACTGTGTCTTCTTAGTATCTTTTGGAATTTCTTTGGGAACCTCATGAGGAACTTTATTTAAGTGCAACTTATGTTTCCAAATACTATATTGGGAGAACTGTACTTCAATGAAACAGTATTTTTTTTAGTGTGCCAGCCCATAAGTTTTAGCCAAACACATTTTTGTACAGACATTTATGGTTCCCCCCCCCCAAAAAAAAACTTAATGAGTCTAATGATCCTCTGACCTTTCCTCTTGCGCCACTGAGTTTGACGTCATAGGTTGATTTTCATATAATTTGGTACTGACTTCCTTTGGATATTCCTTTGGATACTTTGACCATCAGCTTCTAGCTATAATTTCAGGTTTTCTGAATCTTTGGTTTGGAACCACATACCTACAAAACTAAGAACATTCCCATTAGCTTACTTTGCATCTAGTGCTCCTTATGAAATGTGCATGCTAACACGCAAAATTAAGATAGTTATCAGGGTAATTATTATCCTTGCTAAATATCCACATTCTTGCATTGTCAATGGCAGCATGTCTGTATGATGAAATGAGCTTTTCACCCAAAGCACCATTAGCTTAATAGAGCTGCTGACTAGCGGTAGTCTTGTTAGTGGTTTAGGTAATGGTCACCAGATCTTTACATTGTCTAATTACTAAAAACATTATATTGTTGGCCTTTATATACCCGTCTTTGTGACTCTCTTCTTCACATGTTCTTTGTCTTCTTTGGGAGTCATCTCTTTCTTTTCTTTGGGAGGTTTCCCTTGGTCTTGTTTCTCCTTTGCAGTCTTCTTTGGAACTGCCTTTTCTTTGGAAAGTCTCTCTTGCTTTTCCTCCTCTTTCATCCCTTCAGAAGATTTAGCTGTTTTTTTCTTATCTTTGTGGATAATTTCTGATTGTTCTTTTTCAAACTTTGTTTCTTCTTTCTCTTCTATGGTTGGTGTTTTGTCTTGTTTTGCCTCTTTAGGTCTTTTTTCTTGATCTTTCTTTTCTTTGGATGGCTTCCTTGGTTCCTTTTCTTCTTTTGGAGTCAGTTTTTCTTCTTTCTCTTTAAGATGCTCTTTGACTTCTTTAGGCTCTGTTGGTTCTTTGTCTTTTTTGGGAGATTTTTCCCTAACAGAAGGCTCCAGAAAATGTTTTTCTACTTCAGGAAGCTCCTTCAGTTCTTTTTCCTCCTTTGAAGGCTTCTTCACATCTTTTTTCTCAATAGAAGCCATTTGATATTTTTCTTCCTTAGAGAGCATCTTGTCTACCTCCTCTCCCTTTGAAGGCTTCACTGTCTTCTTTTCTTTAGAGGGCTTCTGAACTTCTACTTCTACTTTAGAAGGCTTCTCTAATTCTTTGTCTTCTTTGGAAGGTGACTTCATGTGTTTCTCGTCCTTGGATGGCTTTACTTCTTTCTCATCTTTAGAGGGCTTCTTAACCTCCTTTTCCTCTCTTTCTTTTATAGGTTTCCTAATGTCTTTCTCCTCCCTGGACGGTTTCCTCTGGTCTCTCTCATCTTTGGAGAGTTTCTTCACCTCTCTCTTTTCCATAGAAGGTTTCTTTACTTCTTTTATTTCTTTAGGCTTCACCTCTTTCTCTGCGTTCTCCTCCATCTCTTTCTTAGATGGTTTCAATTCTACTTTGTCTTTGGGTGGTTTCTTCTCTGTTTTCTCCTCTTCTACATGTTTTCCCTCCTCCTTTTGTACTTTGAGAGGTTCCTTCACTTCTTTCTGAGGTTTCTTTTGTTCTTTGAGAAGTTTTGCCACTTTTTGCTCTTCTTCAAGAGGTTTCTTTTCCTTTTTCTCTTCAATGTGTGGTTTCTTTACATCTCTTTCTTTTTTAGAAGGTCTCTTCTCTTCTTTGGGACCTTTCTTAATCTCTTTTTGTTCTGTGGGATGTTTCTGTTCTTTGTCATCTTTAATTGGCTTCTTCTCTTCTTTTTCATCTTTTGGAAGTCTCCTCTCCTCTTCCTCTTCCTTAAAGGGTCTCTTACCCTCTTTTTCTTCTTTTGGAGGTTTCTTTGCTTCTTTCTCTTTGGGAAGTTCCTTTTCCGTCTTTTCTTTAAGCGTTTTATTTGCTTCCTTCTCTTCTTTTGGTGGTTTCTTGACCTCTTTCTCTTCTTTGGGAAGTGTCTTGACTTCTTTCTCCTTTTTGGGAGGTCTCTTGACTTCTTTCTCTTCTTTTGGTGGTTTCTTTACTTCTTTGTCTTCTTTTGGTGGCTTATTGGCTTCTTTCTCTTCTTTTGGGGGTTTCTTGACCTCTTTCTCTTCTTTGGGAGATCTCTTGACCTCTTTCTCTTCTTTGGGAGGTCTCTTGACTTCTTTCTCTTCTTTTGGTGGTTTATTTACTTCTTTGTCTTCTTTTGGTGGTTTCTTGACCTCTTTCTCTTCTTTGAGATGTCTCTTGACCTCTTTCTCTTCTTTGGGAAGTCTCTTGACTTCTTCTTTGGGAGGTCTCTTGACATCTTTCTCTTCTTTTGGTGGTTTCTCTACTTTTTTCTCTTTAGGCGGTTTCTTGACCTCTTTCTCTTCTTTGGGAGGTCTCTCGACTTCTTTGTCTTCTTTTGGTGGTTTCTTGGCTTCTTTCTCTTCTTTTGCGGGTTTCTTGACCTCTTTATCTTCTTTTGGTGGTTTCTCTACTACTTTCTCTTCTTTAGTAGGTTTCTTTACCTCTTTCTCTTCTTTGAGAGGTGTCTTGACTTCTTTCTCATCTTTGGGAGATCTCTTGACCTCTTTCTCTTCTTTGGTAGGTCTCTTGACATCTTTCTCTTCTTTTGGTGGTTTCTTTACTTCTTTCTCTTCTTTTGGGGGTTTCTTGACCTCTTCATTTTCTTTTGGTGGTTTCTCTACTTTTTTCTCTTTGGGCAGTTTCTTGACCCCTTTCTCTTCTTTGGGAGCTCTCTTGATTTCTTTCTCTTCTTTTGGTTGTTGCTTTACTTCTTTGTCTTCTTTTGGTGGTTTCTTGGCTTCTTTCTCTTCTTTTGAGGGTTTCTTGACCTCTCTATCTTCTTTTGGTGGTTTCTCTACTTCTTTCTCTTCTTTGGTAGGTTTCTTTACCTCTTTCTTTTCTTTGAGAGGTCTCTTGGCTTCTTTCTCATCTTTGGGAGATCTCTTGACCTCTTTCTCTTCTTTGGGAGGTCTCTTGATATCTTTCTCTTCTTTTGGTGATTTCTTTACATCTTTCTCTTGTTTTGGGGGTTTCTTGACCTCTTTATTTTCTTTTGGTGGTTTCTCTACTTCTTTCTCTTCTTTGGGAGGTCTCTTGATATCTTTCTCTTCTTTTGGTGATTTCTTTACATATTTCTCTTGTTTTGGGGGTTTCTTGACCTCTTTATTTTCTTTTGGTGGTTTCTCTACTTCTTTCTCTTCTTTGGGAGGTTTCTTTACCTCTTTCTCTTCTTTGGGAGGTTTCTTGACTCCTTTGTCTTCCTTTGAAGGTTTCTTGACCTCTTTCTCTTCTTTTGGTGGTTTCTCTACTTCTTTCTCTTCTTTGGCAGGTTTTTTGACTTCTTTCTCTTCTTTGGGTGGTTTCTTAACTTCTATCTCTTCTTTGGAAGGTCTCTTGACCTCTTTTTCTTCTTTTTGTGGTTTATTGACCTCTTTTTCTTCTTTTGGTGGTTTCTCTACTTGTTTCTCTTCTTTGGGAGGTTTCTTTACCTCTTTCTCTTCTTTGGGAGGTCTCTTGACTTCTTTCTCTTCTTTTAGTGGTTTCTTGACTTTTTTGGGAGGTGTCTTGTCCTCTTTCTCTTTTATATAAGGTCTCTTATCTTCTTTCTCTTCTTTGGGTGGTTTCTTGACTTCTTTGTCTTCCTTTGGAGGTTTCTTTACCTCTTTCTCTTCTTTGCAAGGTTTCTTGACTTCTCTCTCTTTATGAGGTCTTGTATCTTCTTTCTCTTCTTTGGAAGATTTTTTGACCTCTTTTTCTTCTTTTGGTGGTTTCTTGACCTCTTTATCTTCTTTGGGAGGTTTCTTGACCTCTTTCTCTTCTTTATGAGGTCTTGTATCTTTCTCTTCTTTGGAAGGTTTTTTGACCTCTTTCTCTTCTTTTGGTGGTTTCTTGACCTCTTTCTCTTCTTTGGGAGGTCTCTTGACTTCTTTCTCTTCTTTTGGTGGTTTCTTGGCTTCTTTTTCTTCTTTTGGGGGTTTCTTGACCTCCTTTTCCTCTTTTGGTGGTTTCTTGACCTCTTTCTCTTCTTTGGGTGGTTCCTTAACTTCTTTCTCTTCTTTATGAGGTCTTGTATCTTCTTTCTCTTTGTACAGTTTCTTGACCTCTTTCTCTTCTTTTGGTGGTTTCTTAACTTCTTTCTCTTCTTTGGGAGGTTTCTTGACCTCTTTCTCTTCTTTGGGTGGTTGCTTGACTTCTTTCTCTTCTTTTGGTGGTTTCTTGACCTCCTTTTCCTCTTTTGGTGGTTTCTTGACCTCTTTCTCTTCTTTGGGTGGTTCCTTAACTTCTTTCTCTTCTTTATGAGGTCTTGTATCTTCTTTCTCTTTGTACGGTTTCTTAACCTCTTTCTCTTCTTTTGGTGGTTTCTTCAACTCTTTCCCTTCTTTGATAGGTTTCTTGACCTCTTTCTTTTCTTTATTAGGTCTTGTATCTTCTTTCTCTTCTTTGGAAGGTTTTTTGACCTCTTTCTCTTCTTTGGGTGGTTTCTTGGCCTCCTTTTCCTCTTTTGGTGGTTTCTTGGCCTCCTTTTCCTCTTTTGGTGGTTCCTTAACTTCTTTCTCTTCTTTCGGAGGTTTCTTGACCTCTTTCTCTTCTTTATGAGGTCTTGTATCTTCTTTCTCTTTGTACGGCTTCTTGACCTCTTTCTCTTCTTTTGGTGGTTTCTTGACTTCTTTTTCTTTTGGTGGTTTCTTGACCTCCTTTTCCTCTTTTGGATGTTTCTTAACTTCTATCTCTTCTTTGGGTGGTTCTTTGATTTCTTTCTCTTCTTTGGAAGGTTTTTTGACCTCTTTCTCTTCCTTTAGTGGTTTCTTGACTTCTTTCTCTTCTTTGGTTGGTTTTGTGACTTCTGTCTCTTCTTTTGGAGGCCTCTTCTCCTCTTTCTCTTTGGGTGGTTTCTTGACTTCTTTCTCTTTTTTGGGAGGTTTCTTGACCTCTTTTTCCTCTTTTGGTGGTTTCTTGACTTCTTTCTCTTTTTTGGGTGGTTCTTTGATTTCTTTCTCTTCTTTGGAAGGTTTTTTGACCTCTTTCTCTTCCTTTAGTGGTTTCTTGACTTCTTTCTCTTCTTTGGTTGGTTTTGTGACTTCTGTCTCTTCTTTTGGAGGCCTCTTCTCCTCTTTCTCTTTGGGTGGTTTCTTGACTTCTTTCTCTTTTTTGGGAGATTTCTTGACCTCTTTTTCCTCTTTTGGTGGTTTCTTGACCTCTTTTTCCTCTTTTGGTGGTTTCTTGACCTCTTTTTCCTCTGTTGGTGGTTTCTTGACTTCTTTCTCTTTTTTGAGAGGTTTCTTGACCTCTTTTTCCTCTGTTGGTGGTTTCTTGACTTCTTTCTCTTTTTTGAGAGGTTTCTTGACCTCTTTTTCCTCTTTTGGTGGTTTCTTGACCTCTTTCTCTTCTTTGTGTGGTCTTTTGACTTCTCTCTCTTCTTTTAAAAGTTTCTTGATCTCTTTCTCTTCTTTTGGTGTTTTCTTGACACCTTTCTTTTCTTTTGGTGGTTTCTTGTCTTCTTTGTCTTCTTTTTGTAGTTCCTTGACTCCTTTCTCTTCTCTGGGAGATTTTTTAAGTTGTTTCTTTTCTTTGGGCGGTTTCTTCACATCTTCCTTTTCATTAAAAAGCTTCTTCTCTGGCTCTTCTTCTAAAAAAAACATAAAAGGTTCAGTTTAGCACATTCTTTAAGATATATTTAACAGACTTAACCGTGGAAGTCTCAAGGCTGGACAACGTTTCATGTGGGAAGAACATATTTGTTTAGAGTTTGTTTTGTGTGCATCAAGTTTTTTCATGTTGACAGTTAATAGCAATATGTACAGTACAATTAACAAATAAATGATATGGTAGCATTATTTTGTGGGGCACATTTAATATTTTACAAGTACAAACATTGAACTCCAAAAAAGCTAAAAAATAATAATAATAAAAAAAAAAAAAGATTTACATGATATTTACACAATTTTTAACAGTATTTTGTAATTTCATTATCTGATGTGATTACCTTTTGGCCTCTTTTGTTTCTTGTCCAGAGGTTTTGCCTCAAGTTTGGCTTCCCGTTTTGGCTTTACTTGTTTTGGTTCTACAGTTGTTTCAAGTTTGGCCTGCTTTTTTTCCTCCTTTTCAAGTTCTGCTGCTTTGAGATCTGTAAGCAGTAATACATCGTCATTAGGAAAACAACCAGGTTCATAGATTACAGTCTTGTGTTAACTAAATTATACCAAAACAGTGCATTTAGTTAAAGCTAAAATATAAGGAACTGTAAAATGAAGGGGGGGGGGGTAAGAAAATTGAATAAAAGGCACTGTTTAAAAACATTACCTGCAATAATGACAGCTTTAACTTCTTTTATTGCGTGTCTTTCCTTTGCCTCCTTGAGAACTAAAATATTTCATACAGAAAAAATATAGTGTATAACAGTGCAATGTTTACCAGTAATTAAACCTGTTAGTCATCATGACAAAAATCATGCTTGCAAAAGCACCACAAGCATTACAGCGCTAAATTCACTACAGTGGTCAAAAACACACTGCAAATATGATTGTTTATACATATTGTTAAAATAATGAGACCTGTGTTTTCAAAGCTTTCTGCAAAGTTGTAAAATAAAATAATATCCAGTTACTCTTTAGTCTTCATCCAGAAATCCATCACTGTTTTTCTCAGCCTTTTAGCACCATCTAGCTGCACTCTATGCTAATGGCTCCAACTCATACCAAGGGCAATCACTGCACTGTTTGAAGGAGGAACACTTAAGCTGCTGTACTATATTGGTCCCAAGATCTTCTTCCAGTGTAGCTATTAACACCTACTTCAAAATAAGTTTCTGATCTAAGTAGATCTTGACTGGAGCTTGTTATTTCTGTTTGCAAGGGAAGTGATCAGGCCGAATTCAAAGCAAGTTTTAGAGGCAACCCAACAATTAATGTGCATGAGCTTTCTGGTCAACAGGTCTCTGGGCATTACAAACTGAGATGAAAATGTATTCAAACAAGCTCAAGCTCAAGTTCAAATGTTTTCTTTCCACTTTAGATTACATAATTTTTACAGAGATTTAAAAAAAGGTGTGGGAAAATAACACAAGTTATTTGACGATTGTCGCATAGGCACATCATAGACATGCTTCAAACACATGGTGGATGCATAAGTTAGTGACTAATGTAATCTTTAGCGTAAAGGCTTCCTGCAGCCAAAATTGCATAAATTCCCCTTTGCTTTAACTCTGAATATGTTTCATAATTTACAAACTACATCCAAGAGCCTGAATGTATCACTCAGCTTCTGTTTGTACCTGTTTTAATTGATTTGTCGTTTGTACTTGTATCATTAGCGGTTTAATTTATTGTTTTTAAGTTATTTGAAACTCTTATTTTACATCAATGTAATGAGGGCCAGCCCTTAATGATTGTACAAGTTTAAATGAAAGGAATGAGAAACATTTGTGTCCCCAATTCTCCTATTTGTGCGAAGCTTGGCTAAACAGGTCCTGGACCTATCTGCACTCAACGCGCAGTGATTAAACTCATGCCAACCTTCTTCCTCAGTTTTGGATAAAAGAGAAAACAATAGTATTTTGTACAATTTTAAACAATAATTCTCTCACAATCAATGATCAAGAAAATAAATGTACTGTCCTAAAAACTTGATGCTCTGCTTGATTAAAAAGCCACAAAACAAATTCACAAACACATTGTCAGCAAAGAAACAAAAGGAAAACGTGACATCAGTCATCGAACAGATATCTGTTAGGCCTTAGCAACTTTAGTCATGTCATAACATAGATGTAAATTCACACCGATATTGCATGACACTTATCATGAATCCACACACTCATCATCCAGATATATCATCATGACCAAAAATGGAAAACGGGACGAAGAATATGTGATGATAATGTTTTTTGTACCTTTCTCATATTTATTGAGGTGTTCTTCTTTGTGAGATCTGACTCTTCCGAGACTCTCGAAGGAAATACGAGCCTTCCTCTTTCGTTTAGGTTCAGTCTTTCTGCTCTCACTGTTGTTGTTATTTTCATCACCATCATCAATGACGTCAGAGTATTCGTTGTAAACAGGCAGTAAAGTAGTTTTCTCTTCCTCATCATCATTATAAGATTCGGGAGCACCAGTGTCATTATCGAGCATTTGAGAAGACAGAATTTTAAGATCAAGTTTTTCAACTGATGGCTCTTTTTCTTCATCGTCCTCCTTAATCTCTATATCGTCTTGTTTTTGTTCTCCCTTGTCTTCTTCCTCCTCATCTGCTATTTCTAGTTCTTCGCCATCAGTTTTCTCAAATTGATCTTTGACATCACTGTCAGATTTTTCAATGTTTTGTTCATCTCTTTGTTCATCAGCATGAAGATATTTATCGTCAATGTCCTTCGCTTCTTCTGTTTTTGCTTCCTCCTCCTCCTGTTCCACATCTTCAACCAAATCTTCCTCAGTTATGGTCTCTTCCTCTTCCTCCTCATCTACCATAACATCTTTAGTTTTGGTCTCCTCCTCTTCCTCCTCTACCATAACATCTTTAGTTTTGGTCTCCTCCTCTTCCTCCTCTACCATAACATCTTTAGTTTTGGTCTCCTCCTCTTCCTCCTCTACCATAACATATTTAGTTTTGGTCTCCTCCTTTTCCTCCTCTACCATAACATCTTTAGTTTTGGTCTCCTCCTCTTCCTCCTCTACCATAACATCTTTAGTTTTGGTCTCCTCCTCTTCCTCCTCTACCATAACATCTTTAGTTTTGGTCTCCTCTTCCTCATCTGCCATAACATCCTCAGTTTTGGTCTCCTCCTCGCCTCCCAAAAAGTCTTCAGTTTTGGTCTCCTCCTCCTCATCTTCTACCAAACCGTCTTCACTTTTGGTGTCCTCCTCTGTCTCCTGCTCGTCTTCCTCATCTTCAGCCAAAACATCATCGTTTTTGGTGTCCTTCTCTTTCTCCTGCTCGTCCTCCTCATCTTCAGCCAAAACATCTTCAATTTTGGTTTCCTGTTCCTCCTCCTCTTCTACCAAAACCTCTTCTGCTGTGGTCTCCTCCTCCTCCTCCTCTGCTGCCCCCTCTGCAGTTTGTGTCTCCTCCTCCTCTTTTTCCACCACAACCTCTTCTGTCTTCATGTCTCCCTCTTCTTCTTCATCTTTCTCTAATTTGAATTCCTCCTCCTCTCTACCATCACCCTTCTCGTCCTTGTCTTCTTCTTCTAGTTGTTCTGCAGCTGTTTTAATCTCCTCTTCTTTCTTGTCAACAGTCTTTTCCGGCTCAACATTTTCCTTCTCCTCCCTGCTGTCATCATCAAGGATTTCCTCCTCTTTCAGTGATGGTTCTTTTTCTTCAAGGTCGCCATGCTTCACTATTGACGTGATAGCAAACAATTTAGTGCCTGTTTATTGATCTTCAAGCTAATTAATGTGACTGTTAAAGAAAAAAAGAACATGTGAATACCATCATCTTCCTCTGCGTCACTGGCAGTTTCAGTGGGTGCTCCAGCATCCACCTCCTCCATCTTTGAGTCTTCACTTATCTCTGTAGCAGGAGCAGCTTCATCTTCGGCAGCGTCCATGATTTCTGTAACTGTACCATGAACCAATGGTCATCTCTCTTATCTGATGTTCTCGGCTCCAAATGAATGTTAAGGTACAGAAGGAAATTAATGGGGGTAAATGGCGTCAATGACAATGACCACACAGTATACAGGATAGTGTACACCACATGTTGCAGTTTGTGAATTTCTTCATTTGCTTATGATTTAAAACAAAATTAGCTCACAGGGATTGAAGGCTACATTTTGCTTACTTTCTACAAATCTTACAAATTACCTATACCAATAATAAATTAGCTAGACTTAAATCTCAGAAAATTGCAGAGATAGCTTTCTTTTAAAAACAAAGGTATTTTAAGTTCCTGAAAAAGTAGCTAAGGGTAGTTCTTTAGCAAAATGTCTGAATATTCTAAGTACTAACTTTTCAAACATGTGATGTAGACTTGTATGATTTTATGCACAGGTAGAATGAAATAGTCCACGTAAAAAAACACGTCATCCAGTTCAGACAATCCAAATATATATGACAGCTATTCAAATAGTTGAAATACAGATGTCAGTCAGTCGTACAGAAGATGCAGGAAAAAGCAACAAGAGAATGCAGCTCCAGAGGACACATTATTGATGAGTCATCATGCATAATGTTGCAGAGAATTTATTTTTCAAAGTTAGAGACAAAACATGATGACCGGATCAAAAAACAACTTCATGGCAAACATGAATGCACATTCCTGTAAAATGTTGCAACAAATTGTCAGTGTGAAATTGAAAGAGAGCAATGCAATCAGCACATCCATAACAAAGTGCTTGCTTACAGATGTTTATGAAAATATAGATGACGCATATTTCTTCATGCCAAAATGTAATAAGTACAGATGGAGTTGATTTAAACAGACTGACACACAGTTTCATAGTATTTCAGGGTTGCTGTATTCCACCAAACAGTGAGGCATACCAAAACCAAAAGGCAGACTTGAAAACAGTTTGCATGACATTGACATTGCAAGAAAAACAGAAATCAGTGTGAACATTCACTAAAAGGCCAGAAACACATCTGGAAATAAACACAGCAAGTCTATGCATTCTATTTTCTGGCAACACACATTGCACCTGTAGAAGGTACATTACATGTGTACATGTGCAATATATTTATGATTGAGATACTTCCTTACCTTTTTCAAATGGAGGCAGAAATTCACCTATGTTTCAAAGATGATATAAAGAAAGGATTTAGTTTGTTTTGAAATGATTGAATCATTTTCTGAAAAATGAAGAGGAATATTGTCATTTCTTACCTTTTCTTTGAACCAAATTGATAGCTGGTGAGGCAACAGTTTCATCTAAGCATAAAGAATCAAATATGGTTTCATAAGAGTGTGTCTCAGAATATTGGACAGCAATAATCTGTTAACAAGATGTTTCTAGGTGCAACAAAACAATAATTAAAAAGTTAAACCTTTTTCTGTTACTATATTTACACCCAGAGTGACGACACGTTCACATGAAACAAAAGAAAAAAATCAAGGTGTCAGTTTATTTTTAGTTTTCTAATGAACAGTTTTAAAAGATAGGACATTCTTGTATAAAAGTAACACACCAGATATAGTCGATCATACCTTGATCACCAACAAGCATGCTTGACATGTAACCCATGAACAAATCTTTCTTGTCCGAGAACTCCAACACAGCATCCTCCACAACCTTCATGGGGTCAATGGACACTTCAGGCATGATCCCTGAATAATCAAAACACCACACGGTAAGTAAAAGCTCCTCCCCAAAAATATCTGCTCTGATTTATTTTCATACATTTGTGTGCCTTCATAAAAAAGCCAGGAGTAGTGACGTAATGAGATCGAGCTGGTGTGTTAAAACAGACCTTCATCACCGATCAGTGTTGTGGAGACGTAGCCCACAAGCATGTTTATCTGTTCTGTGGTGATTTCTGCTGTTCTCTTCAGAACTGACATGGGACTGAATCCCAAAGCATCTTGGATGTCTGAGGAACAGAGGGGGAAAAAAAAGGGCTCATGAAGGTTGTGAAAAGGCTACAATAGATTGTGTGCATGTTAATGGTACACATGGGTGAG
Organism: Brachyistius frenatus; assembly: GCF_029030835.1. Classification (NCBI taxonomy): domain Eukaryota; kingdom Metazoa; phylum Chordata; class Actinopteri; family Embiotocidae; genus Brachyistius; species Brachyistius frenatus. The sequence goes on along the minus strand of NW_027210666.1, from coordinate 1,854,859 downwards.
GTAAAGGTCAAAGACCTTGGCAGATACTGTACCTTTTAATGTATCCAGTATCACATCCAAGACTGCACAGAGCACATTGTGGATGTATCCCGCTACTCCACTCACAAAGTCATTAGTAACACTGAAGACATTTCTGCCAATAACCACGGGGTCAATGAAGCTAATGTCAGTGATTCCTGCAAGAACAGCACACATTCAGGGCAAAGCTCCAGTGAGTTACTTCATTCCTCAAATTCAGTGTTACCTTGTTATATAGACATGAGAAAAGACAATTAAAGACCAACAGGAAAAGCTGGTGGTCAGTTATTTGATCATTTTCACTACAAAAACAAGCCTCCAGGGTTACAATTAGCTGACGATTACCCTCTAAATTTGTACTTTAGTAAACAGTTTAGTCCAGTTTACATAAACCAACAAGATGTCACTCCAATTGTGTAATACACCCTTCACTTCACTAGATAATACCGTTACGCTGCCAAGTTTTGTCTCACCTAGCCATGAAAAATAAGGTACCATGGTGATTAGGGTTACGAAGAGATAATGGTTTGGGCATTGGTCATTTTACAGAAGTAATATCACGCGTCAAATAAGTTACTTCACATACATAACAGAAGGTAAATATGCTGCGTTATCTATGTAACTTCCCATACATAAAAGAAATCCACATTGACTTTTGCTTTCTCACAGACTCGAATACCAGGCGTGTGGGTTAAAGTCCTGTGTTTGTTCCGTCCAACCACCGTCGACCTCCTACCTACTCCGACTTTATCATTCTTTGTACTTCATCTCATAACCCCCTACTTTGACCCAGGTCAAACGTGTCCCTTTCACACCTATGTGAGGCAAAACTTGACACTGACACAGTATGTTCTGGTGGACTGACAGGTGTATTACATGCTCTGGCATGATACCGGGCTGAAACAAACACAACCTAACATTTAATGAGTAATAACCTTGACTTAGTAATCAATTTCATATCATTTTTAAAATATTCGAGTTATATGGACATGATAATATAGCATGTAGATATCGAACCACAAACAAAACAAAGGATAAAATATGGAGGATGTACCTTTAATTATATCCAGGACAGTGTCTAAGATGGCACAGAACTCGTCCTGGATGTAGCCCACAATTCCACTCACAGTGTCGTTTGTAATGTTGAAGATATTTCTGCCAATTGGCACAGGGTCCATGAAGCGGACGTCAGCGGTTCCTGAGAAACCCAAACAGAAAGTGGTTAGCAAAGATACAGTATATTACATAAAGGCACCTCCATTAACTGTGTTAAATTGTCTTTTTTTTTTTTAGATGTTAAGAGGTTACAGGTTAAACAAGGGAGAGCGAATACCTTTCACTACATCCAGTATAGTGTCCAATATAGAACAGAGCACACCCTGGACGTAGCCCACCACTTCACACATAAGCTCGTTAGTAACACTGAAGAAATCTCTGCCTGCTACGACAGGATCAATGTGGCTAAGATCCATTTTTCCTGAGGATAAAAACAAGCAGTTGTGAGGGAAAGAGTTATTATTGTTCTAATAATTATAATTATGATGCTTCAACCGGGCAGTTAAAAGCCAGTAAAGTCTATCTGAATTAATCACAAGGTTAGACTCTCTGAAGACAGATTATTTAATGTTATTTAATTATGTGTGAAACAGGGTAAGCAAACAATCACAGATATGAAAATTATTATCTATTTATTAAAATATGGAATACACACCTTTCTTTATATCGAGTATGTTATCCAATATCATATCGACAACAGCACACAGTGTGTCCCTGAAGGAGCCCACCACTCCACACATGAAATCACTAGTCGAATGGAAAGCTCGTCTACCAATGACCACAGGGTCAACGTAGCTGAGGTAGGAGTTCCCTGTGGTTTGGAGGAAGATTATTAGCAACATGGCTACTTCATGTTTATATTAAAATGTTCTTTTCTCATGCATGTGCCTATGATTTTAAGTTGTCTTACCTTCCTCATCTGAAAAATATTGAACAAATCCGTCTTTTGCTACCGATATCTCCTCAGCTGCGTAGGTGGCTACAGACATGGGGTCACTTAAATCAGGGGCACATTCTGAAAAAAAGAAGCAAGTCATGCATTACAATGTTGACACTAATGCACAATTAGAAATGAACTACTTTTGTCGAGCTTGAATGTCCCACCTTGAAACTTATTGAGCAGCCTGGAGACTTCATCGACAGCGTCGTTTACAGCTTGAACAGGGTCCGTGATGATTTGCTGAACGTCTATAAACGTCAGTAATGACAAACGTGTTGATTATTCTGCACATCTGGGGACTCAAATGACAACTCTTAAAAAGATACATATTTTTTTTTAGACTTACCAGGGACAGCCTTGTACTCCACTAAGTCAAACATCACCACACCTACAACCACCCAAGACAGCAGAGCAGCCAGGGCGATCAGCAACTCCACAGACATTTTCAGCTTCCCAAGGAGCCCCAGACCCATTGATCTGAGCGAGCTCGTCTGTGGTGCTGCTGCTCCATTGGACCCTCTGGCTGCAGTGGAGGAGGCCGGTTTGGCTCCTATTCGGAAAAACATGGAGATACAAAAGTCACTGATATATTCAATTTTTTTGGTCAAACTATTTATGGTTGTGACCTCTTTTTTATATTGTTATTAACTGCTTTAGCTACTACACTGGAACATTGGTTCTATTTGAGTTTCTTTGTTATTCAGCAGCTAAAAAGCACATTTGGAGCTATGTTAAATCGGCTATACCAAAAAATACGCTAATGTCAGCTTTTAAAATATATATAGTTGCGGGCATATATGACTGCTTATAAGCAGCAAGAAACTGCACCAAGTGCCAAATATTATGTGTCAGAATGGCATAGTTTGTCCACCAGAGGGCACTGAAACTTTTTTTTTTCCAACAGTAAAATGTTCCTTTCAGTACCTACTGTATCTCCCTCACAAATCTTAGGGTATTGTTTTTGAAAATGTTTTGTTTATATTATGTGCACATAAAAAATAATATCATATCTGCCACGGGGATATCGGTTGGATCCTGGAAAAGAAAATGGCACCATACAATTCTGCAAAGAAGCATGTGTCAATTGTACAAATGTTTTCTGCTTGTGTTATCATCGTCCTTCATTTAAAATAAAAAAAATAAAAAAAAACCCGAAAAGTAGTTTTCAAAACTATAAGTATTAGCAAATATAAAGTTTTGAATGTCATCCTCATTTATTAAGAGTTCACTGCTCAAAATCTCAAAGAAAGTGTTTCCTCAGGAGTGTGTGGTGAGGTTTGATCTGACTCCACAGCTGTCACCATGTTTTGATTCATGTTTCCGAACTGTAAAGCACTGAAATACATGACATGCTTTTTTAAAATTTCTTCTCCAACAGAGCCGAGCTTCAGATCAATGAGAAAAGCATGAACCAGTGCATAATTTTTTTATTTTTTTTTAATTTCCCTTCGGGGATTAATAAAGTAAATACCTACCTACCTACCTACCTACCTAAAAGCAAAAAACTCATGAAAACATCAAAACTGTTCCTTGTAAAACTTGTGCACTCATGTCGGACCACACTGCTCATGGTAAGGACACAGTTGTGAAAACGGCTGACGATACAGCTCAATGAGTCATAAACAATGATTTAGCAAAACTTTGTGATATATTTCTACCATTTATATGAGGCTGTTAAGATATAACTTTGTAAACAATGTTTGTAACATCTCATCATACTAAAGTTCAGAAAAGGCAGCAATCATCTGTCATTGTAATTTCATTAGTAAGATTATCCACATGTATTCATATTAAATGAATGTCATCAGCTGACAGTATGTGAGACTATCTGTTTTGCTGTACTTTCCAACTTGGACCTGCAGCCAGGGTGTTAGAGACACCTTCAAACTGTGAATGAACTCTGAGCATGTCTGACTCATGATTCACTTCCTCACACAGTATGCTTGTGACACCTGAGAAGACGAGACTCTTTGCTTGCCTGTGGTCCTTTGTCACATTTCAGAGGTTCATGAATGTTTTATTGTTAGCACTTCCCATTGTAAACCTGCCATATGGTTACATCTTAATAACAGTTTGTGCCCCGAAGAGTTCAAATTATCTAAAAGTTTAGTCTAAAAACCGATAATAAATTGTCGGTCAGATTTATTTTTCTGTCCCTTGTTTATTTATGTTGTTTCTTTTGGAGGGGACTAGCCTCAGACTGGGAACAACTAGACTAACCTTGCTAATTGTAATAAATATGGAATATAATATAGTCGTTACAACTAGATTCATCTCCATTTACTGCAGCAGTAAAATGCTGTTTACACACTGAATCCATCAGTATTACTAGTATAATATGTTATGGAACATTTCACTACAGAATCCATACTTGTCCTTGTGACACCTTGGAAGTATGCAAGTAGAAGCAGTTACAATACTGATTTGGTACTTTTACATAAGCAAAACACGAGTTCTTCTAGCGCCACCGTTGGAAAGCCAGAAGTCAGCTGCAGCAGCGGTCACGTCTGTCACAGGAGAGCGACGCTAATACTCTGGCTACATGATATCTTGTATTTATAGCAACCGACTTTCAACACATCTTCCTAGGAAGACACAGCTTATCAAAACATTACCATTTATCTATTAGGATTTTTTTCAGTGTAGCAAAAAGTAATGTGCAGTTAATCTGATCAACCGTGGTTAAAGATACAGGTGTTACAGTCTTACCTTCAGCCATGGTGATGTGGAGACTATTTAAATGTTTTGATTTGGCGACAAAGCTTCTTCATGCAGAACTGACTGGTGACAGCTTCAGTAGATCCAATCAGCATTAAGTTTTCAGTAAAAAAACAAAAACAAAGTCCAAGTTAGTTCATTATTCCATTTCCACTTGGGGATCACAGTCTTGTTTCCTGACCCATGTCATCCACAGGTTGAACTTCTCCAAAATAGAAAAAGGAAGAAAATGGAAAATCAAACAGAAACTGTGAGCTTACAGGTGTTGGGGAATTTGGTGCTGGCAGTGCGGCAGCATTGAAGAAGGGGGTCTGGGGACGGTGAAGCAAAGGAAAGCAACGCAGGGGAGAAAAGAGCCAAGCTAAGCACAGGGCTGGCTAGGGTGAGGGGGAACAGACAGAATATCCCACTCAGTGTTATTGGTGCCTCACATGGGTATAGGTCAGAGGAGAGCAGGGAGGCTTCACTGTAACTTTATCCCTCAGAAGATCCAGGTTATTCTTAGCTGGAGCTCTGCACACCAGCCGCTACGGCAGGCCTTTTTTGGCGGTTGAAGGGTGTGTGCGATCACTCGGCCGAATTGGGCTCCCCTGCTGGTTGCCAGCGTAATCTGCCCTCTGAACAACAAATCAGGCGCTCAAGATGAGAAATGGACAACAACACAGAGGGAAACTGTCTTTAACAAGTTTTATCACGTAGTAGCTCATACTACTCATGTCCCCTCCAATGTGCTCACATGGGAAAATGCAAATCACTTTATCATGTTCGGGCAAAACACAAGAATGAAATTGGCGTTTGGTCTTACATCAATGCAAGTTAGACAGTTTAACAACATATTGATGATGACTGTATGTTTGAATCCGTGTGTAAAGACGGTTTCTGGGTCAGCCATGTGTATTAGTTTGAAAACCAGAATTCATGTGAAAACAGTCCTACTTAAAAAGTCAAGAACTTAACAGCTCTGTCAAAATCCACAAGGTCTGTACAGATAGAAGAAAAGGCCTTTATTGAAACATCTGAAAAGAATTACACGTGAGATAAAGTACAACTTTGAACATTTCCTGTTATTGACTTACACTGTATGAAGTCTGACATTTTAAAATACAATCCGCACAATAACTTGTATTGATAAAAATGTGTTCAATCATCAAACACATGCACATACTGCGGAACTTCTTTACAGTGTATCTGCAGCACTCGCAGTCACAGGCCTGATGATGAGTGTGAGCTCCACAGGTACAGGAGGAGGGATGTATTTCTCCTCCCTCAGCAGCCGCAGCAACAAATCCTCAGTGTCCTGCGGCCAGCGATAAAGACGCGTGTTCTGAAGCCAGTTAGGGACATGCCTCTGTATGGAGTGTGTATAGATATTTTTGTTGTCGTTGTAGAGAAGGAGTGAAAAGAAAGGATTGTCAGAAAAATGAGGAAAAACTCAAAATTAACATAAATAGCAAAACCCTGATCTAACAAATGCTGTTAATTATTAGGGTTCGAGCATGAAATGGTGCAAAAGCCCTATTGTTGTTCAAGAAATTATTATTCCGCTTTCTCTTACGAAAGAGTTGCCTTTTTGGTGCCTTTATCATACTCAAAAACTCATGAAAGTTGGTACACGCGTCTCTGCCGGCGATAAGTTACGTATTTTAGTGGTGTCGCGAGTGGGTGTAACCAAATGGTTCGCTAGCGCCCCCTAAACTGATGCCCCGGTGGCTACATTTACCTACATGCATGACATTCGGTGGACATGTGTATCACATCGAGCTGTAAAAACTATAACATGTTGTCCAAAATATGATAAAAAAAAAAAGTCATACTATAGCATGTCCAAAATATGATGAAAAAAAAAAAAAGTCATGCTATAGCGTGTCGTCCAAAATATAACAAAAAAGTCATACTATAGCATGTCGGCCAAAATATGACAAAAAAAGTCATACTATAGCAGGTCGTCCAAAATATGATTTTTAAAAAAAACAAGTCATACTATAGCATGTACAAAATATGATTAAAAAAAAAAGTCATGCTATAGCATGTCGTCCAAATTATGACAAAAAGTCAAACTATAGCATGTCATCCAAAATATGATAAAAAAGTCATACTATAGCGTGTCGTCCAAAATATGATAAAAAAAAGTCATACTATAGCATGTCTAAAATATGGAAAAAAAAGTCATACTATAGCGTGTCGTCCAAAATATGACAAAAACGTCATACTATAGCGTGTCGTCCGAAATATGGAAAAAAAGTCATACTATAGCGTGTCCAAAATATGATAAAAAAAAAGTCATACTATAGCATGTTGTCCAAAATATGACAAAAAAGTCATACTATAGCATGTCGTCCAAAATATGATTAAAAAAAAAGTCATACTATAGCATGTCCAAAATATGATAAAAAAAAAAAAGTCATGCTATAGCATGTCGTCCAAAATATGACAAAAAAGTCATACTATAGCATGTCGTCCAAAATATGATTTAAAAAAAAAAAGTCATACTATAGCATGTCGTCTAAAATATGATAAAAAGTCATACTATAGCATGTACAAAATATGATAAAAAAAAAGTCATGCTATAGCGTGTCGTCCAAAATATGATAAAAAAAGTCATACTATAGCATGTCTAAAATATGGAAAAAAAAGTCATACTATAGCGTGTCGTCCAAAATATGACAAAAACGTCATACTATAGCAGTCGTCCGAAATATGGAAAAAAAGTCATACTATAGCGTGTCGTCCAAAATATGGAAAAAAAGTCATACTATAGCGTGTCTTCCAAAATATGACAAAAAAGTTATATTATAGCATGTCGTCCAAATTATGACAAAAAGTCAAGCTATAGCATGTCGTCCAAAATATGATGTCATACTTTGGACAACATGCTATAGTATGACTTTTTATCACATTTTGGACAACATTAAAGAAATATGATATACGTGCTATTTCTGACGACATGCTATAAGTATAACTTTCGTTAAAGTTATGGTAGCCAGCAGAGTGGCGCAGCTGTCAGCGTTATTGTCTGGCAGTCCGAAGGTCATTGGTTCAATTCCGGTCTCTGACAGTCTATGTTGAATTTGCATCTTTCTGCAAAACTAATAACTTAAAAGTCCAGTTTCTCGTCCATAACATGGATGACTAACTTATGCCTGTAGCCCATAATGTAAAACATTTTATTCAACAAGAATCCTCCACACACAAAGTTCCAGGCCCCTTGTCAGCGCTGGCTTGGAACTGCACCATTTTGCTGCCTTTATTGCATGCGTGCCTGACTTATATGACTTTTAAACATGTTAGGGAAGAGCGATCAACAGTGCAGTGGTTTTCACGGTTGCCTCCCCGTCAGAAGGTTCCAGGTTCGAGACTCGCTCTGGAAAGGGTGACAGTAACATGCAAGATGGAAAGTCTCGTCAAGGGCAAGAATCGAACACAGAACGGAACACGGAACCTTCTGACTGGAAGGCAACAGCACTAACCACTCCACCACACCACCTTCTTCCATAAAATGTTTAAAAGTCATATAAGTTATGTAAGTCAGACAAACATGCAATGAAGGCAACACAACTCTGCAGTTGCTTGTGTCGTCGTCTCACTATCAGGAAGTACTCGCTTCGATCAGGGGCTTGGAACTCTGTCTGTGGTGGATTGCATGTTCTTGCCTGGAGTGTGACTTTGTCACATTTCCGACTATATGCATGATGTTTGATTTACATCATGGACTACATGCATGATAACATGCATAAGTTAGTCATCCATGTTATGGATGACATATTTTAATTTACTTATTACTATGGACTACATGCATATGTTAGGCTATAGTATGACTTTTTTTTAAATATTTTTTGGACCTGACATGCATGTCCAAATTTTTTATGTTGATTCAACTTAATTTTTATGTTGATTCAACTTAATTTTTTAGATGATTAATTAATTTAAACTAATGCTATGGTATGACTTTATTACCATCCTATTTTGGATGACATACTATAGTATGAATTTTTTTAAATATTTTTAACGACAATTTATTGTATTAAGTATGCTGCTATCTCCCTGACGTGCATTATGCGAGGGCCCGCATATCACTGCTTACAGTCTTAATTAAACATGTTTTCTGACCTGGGATGTATCAAGGAAGAGAACCGGTATGAATTTGAAGTTCAAGCTGCCTTGCTGGATAAATTCATTCTGCATCTGAAATCAAATTTCAATACAAATAAGTGTTAGCGGTTCCTCTCATAATTATGTATTATTTAAAATGAGCAAATATTTCACAAAGGCAGAAATTATTAACATTTACCTCACGTGTATTTATGTGCAAATTTTAGATACTTAGAAATAGACTTGAAAGTAATCAGCAGGCTAAGAATATAATATGACATAATTAAATCAGCCTCATTGACTCCGAGGCTGATTTTACTGACATGATTTTACTGACATACTTTAATTGACCCTTTTCAATGCAGGACCTTTCCCTATAGTGCAGTGGTGTCAAACATACGGCCCGCGGGCCGCATCTGGCCCGCCAGGGGGTTCAGCTCAGCCCGCCGGATGACTTTGCTATGTGTGAAAATTACAGAAAGACATAAATTGCATTTCTATGAGAATATGGAGGTTTATGAGTACAAACGTTTTTTAATTTTTTTTTAATTTTTTTTTTTTTTTTTAATCGATCCAGTAATTGCTTCAAAAACAGTGTAAATGCGATGTCTGCTCTGGAGGCAGAAGCGCTCGTTGCCACAGGCAGCAGCGCGAGGGAATCTGCAGAGGAGAGCCCAGGCAGATAAACAGTGGGCTGATGTCTGAGTTTTTGGTCTTTAGGTTTCTAGTTTATTGTAGAAAGACCTTAAAATAGGGTTTATCATCCAAAAACCTTCACCAATGATTTAAACATAGAGAAATATTGTCGTTAGGTATGCGTTATTATGCTATGATTTTACTGGTCTGGCCCACTTGAGATCAAAGTGGGCAGTATGTGGCCCCTTAACTAAAATGAGTTTGACACCCCTGCTCTAATGGGTACATTACACTGTGGTATTAGTACCTTTCCTGAAGTAAAAGGTTTGAAAAAACTTCCTCCACCACAGATTCATTCTCACCATTGAGTGAATATATTTGGCGTGTAGACCATGACTGTCCACCACAGACCCTTCAATGTCTGCCGTATACTTGGGACTGATGGCGATAATAATCAGGGTTAATGGCTGTGAAAAACACACACACACACACACACACACACACACACACACACACACACACACACACACACACACACACACACACACACACACACACACACACACACACACCTTCGACTGTTATTAAAAACCTCCTTAAAGTTAGAACACATACTACAGACCAAAAATGGAATATTCATTTGAAAATTCAAGTACAAAAAGAAAAATACTACTTCCAAAGCTTTTACGTCACAATATAATTGTAGTAACACAAATATGTGATATTAAACTGTGGTATTGACTTACATCTTTTAGGTAACTGTCCTTCCACTTGTTGATGTCCATGCGTCTAATGGGATTGTCAAATAAGTCAATCTGTGAAATTATAGTTGGGGCTGTCAGTACAATGTTGAATGTATTTATGTGATTTTGAGAGACCTAAAAAAAAAAAAAAAAAAGTCTGTGTTAAGGCGTGATATCTTACAGCCAGTCGAAAGCCCTGCTTTGTGAGGAAGTCCACGAAGGGCACCATCTCTGATGACACGTCTGAAGAGTAAGTTATAAAAACGTTTCCTATGAAGAGGGGAGATCATGAAATCGAAATAATCAGAATCTGTAAATTACTCTGAGTGAAGAGATCATTTCAGTATTTCTCCTATTCTTTGCCTTAATGTACTGCTGCGCATGGCTGCACATAACATTGGGTGTAGTGCTTGTACTGTTGCTTTGCACAGTTTGGTGGTATCCACTGCCTCCATCTGTTATGTCATTGGATTTAGAACAGCTTTCTGACTGCAGCTGGAGAATAACCTGCACACAAACACTAACTAACACTCTCACATTTGCTGAAATGTTTAATGTGTGTTGTCCTCAAAAAAAGTTCAGTTTAACACTTTCTAATGGAAAATGGTTTCATATTTTGTCCACTGAATTCTATAGAAAACTCTTCACAAAACATCCAAACCAATTCAACACCAAACGGTAACTTCAAATATTTTCATAAAGAAACACTGTCATAAGCAATTGAAAATGCAAATGATATAATAATAATTATTATTATGATATAAAAAGAAGAAAATATTCATAAAAACAAAGAGACAATCATCTATAAATAAATAATCTAAGCATTATGTCAATATATAAACAATGTTTGCTTCCCATAACTATACAAATACATCCAAACACACGAGTGTGTGTGTGTGTGTGTGTGTGTGTGTGTGTGTGTGTGTGTGTGTGTGTGTGTGTGTGTGTGTGTGTGTGTGTGTGTGTGTACACATGCAAACATATATACAGACAAGTTCCTGTGTATGTCCATGATCAAAGGGAGCAACATCAACATAATTAATATGATTAGTTTAAATTAGATGTGATAATTAAGTGTAAAAGGGTTAATATTTTTCTGACTTCTGTGCAAAGAGTTACTGACTTTTGTTTTTGGTTCTCAATGTAAGCTTTTCAACTCCGAGCCCCAAATGTTTTTGGAATATGCTTGTCACTGAAGAATGACCTCTCACTTGTGAAAAAAAAAAAAAAAGTCCTCCTCCTCATTATATCACATTTGTATTTTTATTTGCAAACTTTGCTCCCCTCCGCTGTCAGGAAGAGAAGTAATCGCGCTTTATTTTTTTATTTTTTTCATTTTAAACCATTTTATCAAGCATTCAAACAGGTTCAGCAGGTTCATAGAGATAAGATCAAATTAATAACACACTCTGACTGAAGCTTAATTCTAACCCAAACACACAAAGCACGAGTACATTCCTTCAAAGTGGGAGAATGAAAAGACTCACGGCACTCGTCAGGCAGACTGATGGTTCTTCTTTTCCCCTGTGGATGAGAGACAGGCTGCTCGGCTCCTGCTGGGCTCAGGTTCAGCACGTTGACCTGCGAGACGCCTTCCACAGGGGGGGCGGAAAACTGGGGCACGTTCACCCAGACACTTCCCTGAGCCAGGCTGTCGCACATCAGGTTGTCCTGATGTTGGGGCCTGAAGTAGTGAGAGAGAAAAATAAATAAAAGGCCAGAGACGGCATCATCTCACTGAAAGCTGATATTTTAAAAGGGAAATGGAAGTGAACTTTTAATAACATATATGTCAGACATTTTTTTTTATTTCTAAAGAGCTCTTCGATATTGATCTGTGTTTACCAGTTTTGGGGGTCATTCCACGGTCTCCTGCTCTGGCAGGGAACAGATGGCTGAGGTGGGTATCTGTTGACCGGGTTAAGGTTGTACTGCCCATCTCCTGCAGAGTAGTAAGTTCATAATGTTATGAAAGTCCACAGTTACAATTAAAGTATTTCTGTTTGTCAACTTTAAAAAAAATAATTCAGAGACAGCATCTTCGGCCTTAAACTGAAGTTATATAAATATTATAGTGTAAAGATAAAGAATACAACAAATTCTGATCGTGTTTTTTTTTCTTTTCACGTCAAATAGACCTAATACTAGATATTGTGTTCACCCCTTTAAGTAAAATTAAAACATAACTACGTGAACATAAAATAAATTCTGTCAATGTTATTGCTTCACAGTTTTAGAGTATCATGTGTATATATTATAAATGTAAAACAGAAATATATCCACTAACACTTCACTAACGCCTCACAAAGTGGGACAGCAAGAAATCTAAGTTGAGTCAGGCTCACAGCTGGTAGGTCTAATGTTTTCCAGCGCTTGTCGTTATTACCTGAAACAAATTCATCATTAAGAAAAATAAAATATATACATTTGTATTTGTCACTTTTTGTGCTATTTTACATTGCACTTATAAAAACAAATCAATTACAAGGAAAGCAACTGTTTTTTTTTTTTTTTTTACCGTAGTTGTGCATGTATTGGTGAGGAATTAGAAAGGGAGTGTAGCGTTGCCACTCATTGTCAGATTTCAGCGGCAAAGGAGGCTCAAGTTCCTCCTCTGCGTCACTCTGAAGCTGAGAATTGTAATTGTCCTCCCCTCTGAAAGTAAAAAAAAAAAAAATACGCCGCTTTTTTTTCTGAATATGTCTGTCAAATTAATCTAAATTTAAAAAACATTTGGGATGACAATTTTCCTAGTTACCTGGTGGTGTCTCTGTTTGTAGGCTCCGTTGTTTCACACCGATCTGGTCCACAGTCACAACAGTCCCACCCTCCTCTCATGCCAGCCTGCATGGCTTCTGGAGGATGCAGAAAACAGCCATCGGGAGGTTGATGGTGGGGATTTATCCCAGCAGAAGTCGCCCCTCTGCGCTGCATCAGCTCCACACGCTGCGCAACGTGAGCTGGCTGTCCCCGGAACTCCTGGTTCACTCGTCCACCTCTGCATGGGCTTCCGTAGAAATAATCTGCATCCACGCAACAGGTTGGTATGTCTCGGTTACGATGGGGAATAACGTGAAATATTTGATTTACTGTAACTCCAGGGTTTGGAAATCGAAGGACATTCTTGGACTCATTTGTGGTGGGAGACACTTTCAGCTCTGGCTCTTGTTTGGATTTCTCCATTTTATTTCAGCGCTGAAAGAATCCTGCAAGGAACAGAGCAGACAAGTTTTGTTACACATACAGTATGTTCATAAAACAAGATGAAAAACAAGATTCGAATTACACATTTTTGTTCATTTTTCTCTCAAAATCTCCAAAGATTGATTTTAAGAAATGATTATTTGCAGATATACATGCATATACAAAACACGTGAAAAAAGAAGATTCTATAAAATGTAATTTGTGTCCTATGTACTGAGGATAGAGAGCAGAACAAATACCTACCTGTTAACTCCTGAGTCCGTGGGTTTGTGTGTGTTGCAGCCTGCTATATGCAAATTCTGCACCACTTCAGGTGCAGCCAAAAAGAGCAAAGAATGTCGGGTGTGTTCATCAGCTGCATCAGACAGGAATGTTTAGCCAAGTAAGATAACCTTCAAAAGAGTATTTAGGCGGGTTAGCCTTTAAGAGACACGTTAAAATAATTTACGACATAATATAAGAGTATGAAAGACGGTGAAAATATCTTAACAGGTCATAACAGATTTAGTTACAAATTCACAGTAAAAGTACTAAAATCATGATGACAAAATGCAAAATGCAGTTTAAACAGCCTTTAAATGAGATTGCTTCACTTTCTTACATGCAGTTAACTGCCCTATAACTAAAGGGTTGACACTTCTTAGGATATTTGCATATATTCAGTTGTTTTCTTTGTGTCAAGCCCACCCTGAGCAACTGCAAGACTATCACTTTTCAGCTGCATGTATTTACACAATACTAATGGATTTCTGCTTTCAATGTTTTCCCCGTGGTGCTGGAAAAAAAAAAAAGAAGAAGACTGCAGTGTTTTTTTTTTTAGCAGGCAAACAAGCTTTAAAACCAAAGTTAAATAGTGGGATGATATTGGCAAGATTGTTTATTTCAAAACCAGCTGTGTACGAGTAACAGACAGACAATAAATAATGCAGAGACCAAAAAACTTTCTGTATGTCTACTAAATTAAGGTAAAAAAAAAAAAACAAGGGACACAAAATCAAAGCTTTCGCTCACTTTTCCACCCGTTGAAATGAACAGACTATACGGAGGAAGGATGCGCTGTCCTGGAATAAACCTCCTCACCCATAGAAAGAAAAGTTTGATGCAGGAGGATGATAAAATGTTGCTGCAGCCTTCCCTGGAAACAACCATGTATCCATGTGATCTCAACGACATGCGTGACTGACCGAAATGTTGAGAAAAATAACGAGAAGAAATGAAAGATATTTGGTCTCGTAAACGACATGTTATTTCCAAATACATATTATGGAGGGACAAACACGGATACACGTCCTTCATTCTCATCATGTAAGTGGCAGTTTGTTTGTTTGCTTGCTTGTTTGGCTGCTGAAGCAAAAAGACAATGAGGATTCTTATACAGCCTGCTGCCATAGATTAATGCAACATACATTTTAAAATATCGTCAGTACACTAAGCAGTCAGCTGAACTATGGCTGCAGTTGGAGAGGAGGTCAGGTCCTCTTTTCAACTACATAACGCTCAACTAAAAGTTACTTTAAGCCGATCTAAAAATCATTGGCTGAAGCTGAAATGCAATGAATGCACTTAATATCTGTGCAGATGCCATACAAGTTTGGGTTCAGGTGGAAGAGTCCATGATGCACTAAGTTAGTGTGTATAAAGCATGAAGGCATTCCCTTACATTATAAGAATATTACTAAACATGAAAAGGCAAGAAAAGGTGTTATAGTACATCTAAGTTCCTTGAGAAGAGGAGAGAAGTATCGTTATATTAACCTGGTAAAAAAAGGTCGGTGGACTCCAAGAAAAATTTCGGTGATACTTCGTTCCACGATGTCTAATTATTTACCATTCCAACAATTATTATGTCAAGATTTGAAGCCAACCGTGAGCCTCACACATTTCTCTACGAGCCGTAAATCGAAGACAACTTTAACTTTGGATTAAAAAAAATCCACACGTTCCCAAATTATCAAAAGCAATATAAAATGAAACAAACAAAAAAAGATAAGTAAACAAGCAATTTATATTTACACTACGTACAAGTTACACAACACAACTCATGTCGTCCCTCCACGGCAGTCATTTTTACCTCCTCCCACCTTCAAAAATCATCCTTTGATTTGATAGTCTGTTTGCCTCCGTCCCGTTCGTATGAAGCTTAGAAGTCACAAAGTCAAGTCAATGAGCTTTTAGGATCGTTGGAGCCACAGGATGAGAGGGAATATGTGGAGTCTGGCTCCCTCTGGTGGAGAGCCAGTGAAATGACACGAGATGAGGGCGGCGGTGCTCAGAGATTATCCCCTGGCTGGTACTGAGGCTCAGTGGCAGTGAAGTAGTCCTCCAAAAAGGCTTGCAGGTACTCGAAGGTGGGCCTCTCCTCCGGGTCTTTCTTCCAGCACTGCACCATCAGCTCGTGTAGGGACGAGGGGCAGTCCTGTGGGCACGGCATGCGGTAGCCTCGCTCCACCTGCTCCAGCACCTCACGGTTGTTCATGCCTAGAGAGACGACAGTGGAGAAATTCACCTCTTTTATAGCTGTCAATAGCTCCAAATTTTTTACTGCTTCATAAAGTTTATGTAATCACAGAAAATTGCTGTGACCACGGATAGTTTTTATTGTTTTTCATTTTCCTGCAACAGGATCTTTAATCTTTTTCCATGTTAATATTACAATATTGAGACATATTTGATAGTTATCGTGAAAATGTTGAAGGTTTTTCTCATCTACATCAGTTTATGTTGCTAAATCACAAAATGTTGTTATTATTATTTCAAAAACCAATGTAAAAATGTATCATTAAAACCTTTTTAGTTCGAGCATGATTGAAAAACATTAGACACTGGGTGGCTTACTTATTTAAATACCTCAAAATAAAATATGAAACGGCAGACAAACAAGAACATTTCACATATTCACAGTCATCTGGGAACATTTCTCTGCATAATGCACGGTGTAATGTACATTATGCAACATGCTGCTCTTTTTTTAGCACACTTAAGTCTCTCATCAGATTCAAACACTCACACAGGCAGCATTAATCACACACGAGCAATCAACTGGAAGTGAGAAGTGATTATATATAATCCACAAAGCTCCACACTCTCACCTGGATACGGCACTCTGCCCTTGGTCACCAGCTCCGTCAGCAGGATGCCAAATGACCACACGTCTGACTTGATGGTGAATTTTCCGTAGAGCGCGGCCTCAGGAGCCGTCCACTTAATGGGAAACTTCGCACCTAAAACAAATTCAGACAGATGATTTAGAATTTTGTGAGCGTCTTTGTTTTCTCAATGTTGCAGTTCCCGCAGAAATACGGATAGAAATAAACCTTAACCAAAAAAGAGTAAGTAGGTCAGTATGCACGGACTTTTTCTTTTGTCTGCGATTTCATTAGTGCAGGGGAATAAGGAAATCATATCATCCCATCAGGGAAATACTGGAACACTTCCATTATCTATCTCCGTCTCGGTTTGCACTTGGCCCAGGGTCGAACAAGTAAACATTTAAATTGCTAACAAGCGTGCGACTGAACATGTTGACTAACGGAGGCTGGAAATCCTCCTGGCGAAATTCACGTCTGACTCAGGGGAGAAGAACATGCGAGTGACTCAAAGTGTGACCGCTTATTCCTCATCCTTCCTAAAAGAATCACACTGACAGATTGATTTTCGTGTATACCGGCGACTTTGTTCGGGGCACGCTTCTTTCCGTCTTAAATCCTGCGCTGCGTTCTTGTAGAAATATATATTTGGCTGCTTTTTTGCCATCCTCCAACCCCCACGTTCTTCTGTTTTCCACTCATTTCAAATTAATGCTAATTTACCATCCTGAAAAAAAAAAAAGTGTGTCTGTGTAAAACGTGACATTGAATTGACAAAAATGGAATAAGTCATCTGCCAATCCAGCATCTTTTTTCTTTGAAAAAAGAATATGGGGACTCAGGAAATACAACAGAAATCTTAAAGTCAGACGACAGACATGTACACAAGTCTAACAAGTATTCCAACAGTCTCATGTAAAACAAAATCTGTTGCTAATAAATTTACAAAACCCAGAATAACTCGCATTACCTGTTAGCTTGGTAAAACATGAGGAAGAGAGGAAATAAGCCGTACAGTCGACACGTCTGACTTGACACTTCATTAAAATACTGTTTAAATGAGTCCGAAAAAACGACCAAAACACACACACACAAAAAAATCAGTTATGTTAGTTTTAGCATTAGAATAATTCGATTTCTTGAAAACATGATCATTCTCAGGCAAGAACTGGAAGATTTATTCTGTAAACAAATACAATAAAGAAATAGCTCCATTTACCAGAACTGGCAGTTTAATATATAATTTAGCCTTCTACAAATGGTATTCTCTTAAGGTATTTTACAGCTTGTGAGGCTCCAATGACTTCCTATTTGGAACACAAAGCTAGTTGCTTTCAATCTGATCACACTGCAGATGTTTCCACCACAATTACAGTGCTTATGCAAGCAAACAAAATGTTTCCTCTGTTTCAATGGTACAACCAGACGCAGCAAATTGGTAGCTTTGAATTAGCAGTGGAAAAACATGGTGATGGATTCTTGAAAAGCTGGTGCAAACCAATGCAGCAGGCCTACCTTGTCTTGCTGTGTATTCATTGTCTTCAATGAGCCGAGCCAGACCAAAGTCAGCAATCTTGCACACCAGGCTTTCTCCGACGAGGATGTTGGCAGAACGCAGGTCTCTGTGGATGTAGTTCATCCTCTCGATGTACGCCATGCCCGCTGCCACCTGGGACACAGAGTTATTTTTGTCCGTTGAACGTCGTATCACTGAACAGTTTCAAGGTCATTAAATCTGTGCTAAGTGAGATTTTTACGTCGGCTTACAGAAAATTGAATCAGCCTACAAAAAGTGTGACTGCAACAGATTTGCCATATTTGGGAAGGTATGATTACTTATCAACTAAAATGAAGTGGGTGAATCACAGTTTCAGAATAAAATACAAACCGTAGCAACTGATTGGTACAAGAACAAAGTCAAATCACAAATTTGATATACTCTGCTGGTCATTTGGTCTTGATGTAAACAATCACAGACCTGCTATCCGACTAAACAATAGTTTACTTCATGCAGTTTGTGCACTTAAGTTCAAACTTTTTCAATTCTGCCATTTTGGTCCGCTTAAGTGAGAATTTGCCAAGTGAAACTGTCAACGCTGGCGTAACATCAAGATGGAAATGGCTGGAAATGAGGAACGCTGAGCTAAAATGTAAAAAATTTGTAACGGTTGGGGATGATGAAAGTGCCTTAAGCTCTTATAAAAAACAAACAAACATATTTTCAAAATTCTCTAGTAACAAATCCACCAGATTTTTAGCAGCGCACCTGAGCTGCCATGTCCACCAGGTTTGGCAATTTGAGGCCTCGCCCTTCTCCATCCTTCAGGAAATCAAGCAGACTCCCTAAAAAGACAGATAAAATGAGTTAGAATCTGCCTTCTTGTATCCTGTCGAGCTGCCAGATCTGAACTCAAGAGTTGAGAAAAACTGAAGCAACACATTTTAGCTCATGTTGAATCAATTCTGGGATTTCTGCCACACATGTTACACTTGGCTTGGACATTTATTTGGTAGTTGTTGCAGTGGTAACTGAAGATCTCTGTTTTTCTAATTAAAATCACTCCCTTCCAACACTACTGCAATAAATAAAAATGCTACAATGTGTGGACAGACAGTCGGACTGAGCACCATGCTATGAAGTAGGACACATACTGTGTCATCCATGTAGGTGTATCAATTATGAAACATTGTGTAGGTGTGTGTGTGTGTGTGTGAAGATGCATGTATGTAATATTAATAGTGTCCTTTCAGCTATCAGTTTAAAACGGCATCTACCTTTGCTCATGTACTCTGTGACGATATAGATGGGTTCTTCAGACACCACAGCGTAGAGCTGCACCAGCTTATCGTGTCGGAGCTTCTTCATGATCTGAGCTTCCTCCAGGAAGGACTCGGGTGACATGGTGCCGGGCTTCAGCGTTTTCACCGCCACTTTGGTGGTGCCGTTCCACGTGCCTGACGAAAAAAAAAAAAAAAAAAGGAAAGTTGTTAGAGGGTTATCTACTGATGTTAACGATTCATATTTTAGAGTAAAAACAGCAGGTGTCTGCACAAAGATTAGATAAGCTGTGCTACAGAAATCGCACATAGAAAGATTTTAACAAAGCTAAAGACCCATTTAAATTTTGAAGCCACAAAAAAAAAATTGTAAGTAGTTCAAAAATCTTGTTCCAGTGAAAACAGTCATGAACATAAATATCACTTAAATCTATCACATACAGCTGTTGGGCATGAAGTCCAGTTCTTCATTTGTGCCAAAATATACACACCCATCCAGACTTCTCCAAACTGTCCGTTGCCGAGGCGTTTAATAAGCTGTAGCGACTCCCGCGGGATCTCCCACACGTCTTTGGTTTTGACGGACAGGTCAGTCAGACGAGGCATGCCTTTGTGGCACGGCACGATCAGTCGGCAGCACAGCCCCGCAGCCCTGGCTGGATTAACCATGCAATTACTATTTGAGTTCATACGAGAAATGTACTGAAATGATCTGAAAGAGGAAAATAAAAACAGATCTGTCACTTGTAGATGTTTTTGAGCACGTAATGCAGCAGGGTCTCACCAGAGTAGTGCTGAACGAGCTGCTGGAGCGTCTCAAACTGGGCCCTGGTGGTGATGTAGTAGCCTCCACTGTCCAGTTTGCGAATCTTATAGTGTTTGACATGATCTCCCTTGATGTCATCCCAGTCCTGTATGGAGAGAGAGTAGGCCCCTGGAACCGAGACAACACACGGATAAAGAACAACTCTGACAGATGAGAGACGACGGAGCATGTGTGTGTGTGTGTGTGATATCATGTTTATGTAAATATTTATACAGTACATTGAGCAAAAGATCTAGGGCGATGAATGTAAAGCAACCGCATAGTTTAATTGAACATTTTTAAAGTTGCCATGTTGCAAGGTTATCGAGAAATAATCAGCTTATTCTTGTGCATTCAAGTGTTACTAAATATTTATTAATTCACTAACACATCTGTCTGTTTTCCTACAGTTTAACATGTTGGTGTGTCAGTCCAATACCTTTGGTCGTTTCGCTCTCACGGATGAGGAAAGTGCCTCTGGCGTTGCCGTTGGAGAGCAGTTGCCTCTCTGCATCCTTTCGACCTAATTTACCAAAATACCAGCTGCAGAAAAAAAAAGGAAAAAAAAAGAATGAAACTATGAAGTGAGATATTTGTTCTAAATGTTTTTCAGTTATTCTCTTCATATGGCGCATGTCTCTGTGTCACATTTATCCCCCCCCAAAAAAACAGCAGTGAGATGACTTCTCGCTGAAATATTTATGATTGCTCTCTGCTGATGAAGCCGCCGTGCCACCGAGGCTATATGTGAGGGTGCGTGCTCGTAAAAAAGTTTTACTCACTCTTCAGCTTGGATGGAGTCCACGGGAGCTACGTAGTTGCTGGGAATGTAACCAGTTCCACCTGTCGTGAGAGAACGAGCCTCCCACCAGTCTCCCTCACTGAACAGAGGACCACAGAGGGTGGATGGAAGATGCATGTCGGTATAAACAGAGAGATAAATCAACATTTTCACACTATGCAGACACGCACGTATAAAAAATGTAGTTGCGCAGATTTACTGGCTGCCTCGCCTCCCAGGAACCAAGGTGGCAAGAAAAATCCAAAAGGGGTTTTCTGGTGTACAGAAGCGTCTGTGAATAATCACTTTAAAGATAAACTGAAATTGAAATTCTAAAATTAATTTATGTTCATTTATTTGGAAATGAATTAGCTGGTACTGTAATTTGACTGCGACAATATCTGTACGAGTGGACTGTGAGAATGACTTCAACTCCAAACACAGATGTATAACTAAGGGTTTGACATGGTTGCGGCTGTCAGTAGTACGTTTTAGGACGAGCCACATGTTGCTATGAGTTCGGTAGGTGAAGATGTAGTTATGGTTGGACGTAGCAGGATAACTGGTTGAGAAAAGAGTAAACTATTGATTCAGATTTAGTTAAGGGGAAAACACTTATTTGACATAACACCAGCTTTCAGATGCCAATCAGCTGTTGCCATGGGAAACACCTACTCATAGCTCTGTTTTCACAAATACTGACAAAAATACTCAAAACTGACAAAACGGGAAAAAATACACAAAATAGCTGCAAATTCATTGTAGTTTTAAAATCCAAGGATCACGTGAGCGAAAGCAGAAAAATCCTGTCACTGTTTGGTAACCCTAACCGAATGAATAAATACCTCTCCGTGATACAAACAGACAGACAGCTAGCATTTAAATGTACGATAAATCTGTCGGCTTCAGAAAGCAGGTGAGATAGGTGAGACAGACCGGTTCTCTCTGCTTTGCGCCTATGAAACGACGTTTCATGCCAGATGCAGCATTCGGGGATTAATGACAAGACGAGAAACAGGCGTAAAACGCGACCGCCTCCCTCTTAATGCTGTCATGCAGATGTTTCAACACTTACGTGCTGTTGAGGATCTGGAACCTCTCCCCCTTTCTGAAGCTGAGGTCATCCTCGGTTCTGGCCTCGTAGTCATAAAGAGCCACAAACAGAGTCACCCCTGCAGGAAGACAAGACGTTACACATAGAGGTTGGAGTTAGTGGAGGTGAATCGTATGGATTAAGTATTATGTTGGGTTTTTCATTGCGTTTTTTTTTACACGGGCTGCCTGTTATGTAACGGCTGTAACAATTTCTGCCGTCTTTATTTTTACATCCCATCTGCTGCTTTATTTAAAAAAATTGTATACAACTTGAGCAGTGAAACATTCCTGATCTTTAATGGCTTATTTTATAACTTTCACAGATTCATTGACAAGGCATCACCTACTCTATTTTACCAAACATAGCACTAGCTGATATCACTTTAAGGGAATCGTGGTTCTCACACATTTGTCTATCTCACTTTTCAAAAATGTAATATACAAGGAACATGATTAAAATAGATTTTAAAACGTTATGATAATTTATTATATTTTATAACTTCTGTCTTTGACATCATGAAGGTGGTGGTCCTGAACTTCTGGACGCTTTACCCCACCCTCATATTAAGCAACCAACAATGCATCAAATGACTACGTGTAATGAGCAGAGTCACTTATATTAACAAATCCACAGAAAATTAGCAACGGACTCTGGTTTCCTTTCAGCCCAACAAAGCAATAAATCAGAAAGATAAAAAGATACATTATTTCAGGTTTAACACGCAAACAAAAAAAAATCCCTTGTTTGGCAAAGAAAAATCTAAAATGACTTCCCTAGAATCCTCTGAAAATGAAGAGTTACCGTTGAGGTCAAAATGAAAGAGGCAGATCATTTTGTTCCTGATTTGATGATGAATGGCCCTGGAGTCCCCGTATCTCTTAATGAGCCCGACACTGTAAAATTATTTCATTTTCTGATTTGATCGGAATCCTCCCTGGACAGTCAGAGCGGCACTGCTGCAACAAGACCCTGCCTGTCAAAGCAATGACCTCCGAGTCTTGTGTCGAACCAAAACTGCACACTGTATTCAAGTCAGAAATGTAGAAGTGTTCACAGTGAGGTCAGATGAGGTTTCTGCTCTTCTTCTGTCCTCGTTGACTTTTCTTTGACTGATTGTTTTTCTTTAAGTCCCTCCTTTACAATCTTAGACCTGCATGTTCCTTTGCGATGCCCTCCTTGAGTAATGTCTTATTCCTACACGCTGGAGGAGTTGACTTCATAGATGTAGCTTTTATTTGTGCTTGGATGTACCTTCAAAAAATAAGACCCAGTTTAGTTGACATTAAAGCAAGAGATGCTGCTAATTTATGAATCGCACATTAAACACTTTAAAACTTAAGTGAGAGACTGTAAAGCACGTCGGTCCACATTGGAAGCCCATCTCCACTATTCAGCACCATGTTTGGTCTTTCTGTTGTCAAAGAGACATTATTTAGGTCATTAACTCTCAGACTGTGGACGTATATATCTTGCAGAAAGATATATTTATCACAGCAACACAATATCTGTGCACACAAAAGAAGACAAAAATGTACTTGGTAAATAGAGGCAAAAAACCTGACAATCTAAACCTTGATAGACTTAACTTAAACCAGTTTCCTGTAAGGTGGAACTGGTCCAGCCAATAAAAACTGTATACAGCCAGACAGTGAGTGGACTTCAGAGACTCACAGATTTACAACTTAGACTAACATTTTATTTCTCTTTTCATTGCTCTGTTTTTAATTTGACTGTTTTTCTTTTTCAGAATATTACCCTTACAGTGTCACCCTGTGTTAAATGTAGAGTTTGCCTTTTGTAAAATACACGTATTCACTTTTATGCAGCGGGTTAGATGAGAAGACTGATAGCACTCTTATGTCTGAGAGTGGCATCAATATTCTCTTCTATCTTTGGCACGAAAGCAAAACAATGTTTCTTAAATTGTTATATTGCTATTGTACAAAAACTATGATGTAACTTTATCAGTTTTGGTGCAGCATTTTAGTTTTAAATTATAGTCCAAGCACATTGTGTCATAAAAATATTACTCTTAAGACGCTGGTACATATTCACATCTCACAGAAGGCGAAGGTCTTCATCCTCACCTGTTCCTCCCCGAGACCGAAGCGTCCCAGACTGCGAGGACGTGTGGACTCCACCGAACACGGCCACTCCCGGCGTGGCGGCGCCGTGGAAGTTGTTGTAGTTGGGAATGGTGGTGACGCCGAAGCTCGGGTAGTGCTGAGGCGTGGGGTCTGACCCATAGCGGAAGCCTGAGTTGTGCGAGAGGCTGGTCTCCCGGTCATCAGTGAGTTTTGCTGCTTCTTTATCCTTACATTGGACACAGCCCATTCTCTACTGTCTGCGGGGGGAGAGGGAGACACAGATGAGATTAGTATGTAGGTAAAATAATGGCTCAAAAGCCATCTCCATTGGGGAAATTATGATTCAATATTCCATTATTTCAGCGTTTCCTCTGAGAGTTACAGACAGCCTTCTGAAAGATCTTTCAATTAGGCTGAAATTAAACACGATGCTTTAAACTCCATTGCTAATTAAACAGAGGAACATGATGTGACGGGGCTGCATGGCTAATGTGATCACTGTCTACATACACACGCATGTTAATGTTGATGGGAAATACTTTATACTGAGAATATCCAGTTTAAATTGACTTAAAAGAATTTCATTCTGGTTTGCATCTTGTTGTATGACCACACTTGTGAGAAGAATTTACACCCAGCAACTGGATTTACAAGTTGGCCTGCACATTATTTTTGTTTGCTTTACTAGGAGACAGACAGACAGGACAGACAGACACACACACACACACACACACACACACACACACACACACACACACACACACACACACACACACACACACACACACACACACACACACACACACACAGAGCTATAATAATAGCACAGAGTTCAAATGCACAAAGAGACCCTTAACAAAGAACCGTTCCTTGGCTCTACTCGGAGCATTTGGCCTCACTAAAGCAAAGCTAAACTAGTTTCTGCAATGAGTGCGGCAATTTGCTTTGTCAATTAAAAATAGCCTTACCATCTTTATAGACCCAGTTAAACTAATGAAACCTCGGCTCTCCATGCCACCCACACTTTAAGTCCTGGAAGTTCATGAAGCCGGTTCAACACGGCGAAGGAAGAGGTCGCTGACAGCAGAGTTGTCTTTCATCAGCGTTAGCAGCCAGCTGACTTCAGAGACGGCTAATTGGAAACATACTTGTTTACAGTGTCTGTGGATGGAGAAGGGGTGGTGCTAGGGGCAAATGACAGAGCTGCAGCAGACGGAGGATAAAAAAAAACGATCACACCGCTCTTGATCGCTGCTAAAGACTCAGTAATCAACAACAACAGTTTGTCGACGAACACGTTTTGCCTAATTTCTGTAAGGATCATATCAAAAATATTTTTACCACTGAGATGGAAAAACAGGAAAATGTAATGGTCCTTTAATACAGCTTTTACTGAAGTAACACAAACCAGTTAAAATATCTGAGCATGATCACGTCTTGTGTTTGAAATCTTTTCTAATGAGCACACAATATTTTGCGTCTCAAAATAAGCTGAATCAGCATCTTTTAAAAGGACTGGAGTTTAGCAACACCATATATGACCGAAGTCATTCAGGCCTGTTTTACATTTACTAGCAGGACACCCAAATGCCTACGTGAAAAAAAAGTGCAAACGGATGTGTCACTTGTTGAACACTGCCAGCACTACAACAAGCCAAGTTAAGCATTATATGTAGCTGAGGACAAAATAACTTATTTGAAAGCACATCATGTTCAAGATAAATGGAACATAGAAATGTTCCTATCTGACAAGAATCACAAGTGTCACATGATGCTGAAGTTGAAAATGTTAAAAAAAAAAAAAACTACCCTTTCAAATAGCACAGACAAGGAAAACCAGATACTAATCCAGTGTGACAGTCCAAGTTTCACCTCTAAACTGCTCTCTTTAATCACTAAACATCAGTTTTTAAGTTTTGAGTTTCTGCAAAACTCCCTTGATCTTGTCTATGGCGAAATGGTGGAAGACATTTTACTATGAAAGCGCAACAATACAAGACTTTTATACCTGAACACCTACTTGTTATGTATTGTCATTATTAGATATTGCTAGATTGGTAATACTGCAGCATTTTATTGTTGGAGCTGGTGAGTGGGGAGCTAACTCATCTACTTTAGATGTAGTTCAGCCCAGATGTTGATAAACCTGAGCTCACGCCTCCTCTAATACGGCCACACGATAAACCTGGGGACATGATTGATGGGGTCGAGCACAAGTCGTATTCATTCTTTAGACTCTCTTTAAAAATGTTTTGTATGTCATGAGCTTATCAAATGTTTTTATGTGAAACAAAAGAAGAAAAAAACAACAACTAGTAAATACAGCTGCCAGTTAAATGAAGTGGTGCAAAAGTAGCGTACACAGTTCCTTTGTAAATGTAGAGGACTATAAGTGACACAAACTGGATGCAAGTCAAGTACAAGTTCCTCAAAACCACTGAGTATTTGGACTTTTCCACCACTACGGTGTTGTCTTTTAAACCCGTGGCTGTCTTATCTGTCAACAGGCAGCAATAAGAGGAAATAACTACTTTGTGAAGCAGATGACAAGTACAAATCACTGCTATGTTACCTGTAAACCAAAAATACCAGGTGGCATTCTGGGAATCTGAACTGACTACCAAACACAGAATTCACCTCCTTCATATAGGATTTAATTTCCTCCAGGCTATACAGTGTTTGCGCCGCTCGGCTCGACCAACAGAAGAAGTGGAGCCACTGCAGAGAGAAACAGATCTTTGTGATTCATTACTGCCAATAAAATACCCCAAAGATGAAACAAGCCCGGCGTTAAGCTCCGACCACAGACAGAAATACGAGAAGGAGGAGGACCGCTGCTGCTCCGGTAATCCTTCAGATATCAAATAATCTTCTCGGACATTTATATTTACATCTTTCAATCTTCTGGTATTTACAGAACCCCTCTCTAAACAGCAGATTTATTTAAAGGATAAATCCTTTAAAAAATGGTTAATAGGCTGCATAACAATTTTGATTAATGATAAAGTAATATTTGCGGTAGAAACGTGCAAATTTTCAACTTCTAAAACATTAGGATTTACTGTTTTTACTCTCTTGGTTGGACAAACCGAGTAATTTAAAGACATGGGCTCTGGAATATTGTAATGTACAGTATATATATTATAGTCACGTTTACACAGTTGATAAAACATCTACTGTTGTGAATCAATGAGGGAATTTGTTAGCTGCAGCCCTACAACACACAGCAGACTGAATTATTTTCCAGAAATATAGGAATATTTCTACAAGTGGTGACATTTGCCCAAAACAAAACTACATGCATTTGCAAGTTGAAACAAAACATCAGAGACCAGAGATGGCCAGTCCATCCTCCGGCTACTTGATGAACACAAGCTTAGTAGCATTTTAAAGTCTTTGACTGCTTTGGTGGAGAACGGCAAATGCCTGAAAATATGAACTGACTTCAATAAAACAGGTAGTCTGTTTTCTGGTGGATTTGACTTTTAACTGCAGTGATTGAAATAGCTCTGCCTCCACTCCTGGAGGGATCAGAGTAAATGAGGGGAAATCTCATGTCGTTGTGCTGCCTGTGGGGATTATGAAAATCTTCTTGCTCTTCTCGTAAAAAGGCCAGGCGCGACTAGCTTTAACATACTTCTGCGCCACAGAATCTGGTCCATTTGTATTGTTTACATACACATGTTTAACACATGCACTGTTCATTTTGTAATGCGAGTTGTGTGTGAGAACCGGTTTGGTGACAGCTGTAAACCTTCTTTGGACAACAGCAAAACTTTCCTTGAAGGAGATAAACAGTCGTTTAGATTCAGATTCAGCAGCAGGAAGGCTTTTCACATTTTAACAGTAACATAATACGAGTTTCACAAGCGTTCATAACAAGCTTTCAGATGCAAGAGACGACTGTTCTGTTATTCAATTACATGCATGAGTCAACACTATGTATCATATGAAAATGTCAAGACAATCCCCCCGCCCTGCAATGTAATGATTTTAGGTTGGTGCTCTCCCTGCATTTCACCACATCAGAGAGGCTCACAGACACATGCTGGCCGGCTCGGTGCCTGACCCGCGGCATAACTCCTCCCCCCAAAAACAAAAATTACAAATAAATACAAAAAAATAAAAAAGCAGATGATGGCATCGCAGCCTCAGGGCTTGTTCCTTTCTGCGGCGCAGCCTGGGTATCGCATGACCACCTTAGTCTGGGCAAGAACAATCATCACGCTATTTTCAGACCCAAATGAAAAGCCTGCCTCGGAGAGGACCACAACGGCGTGATGAAGGAGATCCTATGGGGACAGGATCGTATGACTAGGCAAAGAATTGTAAGAGTTAAAGGCAGAGATGATGAGGAGTGGGAGGACTTGACTCGCACACAAAAACACAGACAGTCAGGGCTATCATATTAAAACTCCTCATTTTGATCTGCTGAGTACTCTTCGCCAACACCACAGTGGGATGCTTTCACATCGAAAGCAGAACGAAGCGCGATGAAGAAGTCAATATTATGCGAACACCCAGTAACAGGACAGGGTCAGGGCTGCTATATTAGGTCACAACCACAGGGCTCAGCTGGAAACTCATCTAGCAAAATGACAGCCTTTATTTTGATGCTGTACGGGCACGAGTGTTAATCATCTATAATAACGCTCACAGCACTGGGAGCCATAATGAGATATACTGGGTCATTTATAGTAAAGCTGTGATCAATATAGTAAATTAAAAGGACAGACGTGCCGGGGGTCACACGGTGGAACTGATGGATTAAACAGGAGACAGGCGGTGAGGCCCGAGAAAACAGACACATGTGCACTCTGATGTCGTGTTACACAGAAAAAAAAACATAACTGGATGTGTCACACTCAAATAGAATATATTGTCTATACAGATGAAACAATTTGATTATTAATGAATCAAAAGACAGAAAATGAATGCACAAATAATTTGATAATGGATTGTTAAAGTTATTGATCAACCAGAAATACTGAATGATCTAAAATAGAAACTTGGGCTGCAACAAACAATTATCTCCTTTTTATGATCTTTTGATTAATGTATTTCTCCAAGATCGGTCAATGAATCATTTTGTTTATAAAATGTCAAAGAAATTCTTAAAAACTGGTCATTATATAGTTCTTTGTTTTATCCGACAATTCAGTCACAAACTGCAAAACATTGAGTTTAATTTTATAAATAAAAAAAGAGAAGCAGAAAATGGAACCAGATGGACAGGCAGTGTTTGATCAACTGATTCAGTAATTGTATCAACTAAATGGGAACACGCTACCAAAATGCTAAAAAAGCTTACCTGGTATTTTTGCTGTTTTGTACTAGTGATGCACAACTTAAGCTTAGAAAAAAAAAAAATGTGGCTTTGAGCATTTGAAATTCATAAACTGTGCCGAGTTGGTCATCACATGTCGGAATGTCTTCGTCATTTAACCCCAGTGAACCTACGCATCCCTCCAGAATACGATCACTTTGCAATTCAACACAGCTTTTAACAAGGCAGCCTGTTTAATTTGAAGTGTGGGGTCCCTTTACACTCAGATCATTGACATGGCACAAAACAAGGTCAAACATCCCACACTCCTCCCACTGACATCGCCCTCGCAGGGACCTGATACAACTCCAAAACTCAACTTACTGTTCATTCAACAAAGACCAGAAAGAGGATCGTTTTCAGTTGTGTGCCAATTGAATGCCTCTGAAAACCCACCGCTATGCTAACTGGACGTGGTACAACGCTGACAGTCTCCTCCTTATGGCTGCCATTCTCTGAATAGTTACAACATTTGCTTGTGTCTGACAACTGAGTTCATTCAGTGTATCAACAACGAGACAATGGCCACATTTCACTCTGCTACAAGATTATGGGCACAATAAAATGCAGTGTTGGAGCATTCAAAGCATTCTTCACGTGCTGAATGAACAGAGCGAGTTATAAAACCCACAGCTGAGCTTCATACAGTATGTACGTGTTGGGTTTAAGCCGAACTGTGTTTTAGTCCCACAATGTTCACAGTTGAGTATGTTGAGTCATGTTGTTGAATCACAGAGCCTATTGTAAATCTCCATTCAGTCAGCCAGATTTTGTGCCTATAGTAAATGAAGACTTTCCAAACAGGAGAAAAGGGCAAATTGGAGCAAATGTTTTTTTTTTTCCAGAAACAAGAGCAGATTCTCCTTGCGTCTGCCCGTCAGTCTGAACTGAGGGGTTTAAATGACTCTTTCCAAATCTTGTGCCAGTGGAGGGCAACGGTCAACATAAGAATCCACTGGAAATAATGATGATGTGGTGGGTCTACACAGCGATGGAGGTTGGAAGGTTTTGAGTTGAACTAAATCACACGTGAGTTGATGGAAAGTGCAAACTAAGGCACAAGCCACGAAGTGTGCAAGAGCTGTATGAAGAGCTGCGAGCCAGCTGCCAACTGGGAGATCCAGAAAAAATAGACAACTTTTGACGCAAAAATATCAAAACTCTCTGATGACAGATTGTCCAATGTGAGGATTTTTTTGTTTTTCACTGTTTTATATCATTATAGACTAAATATATTTGACTGTTGGTGACACAAAATAATAAGACAAAAATATGTTGACAAGGACTGGAGTTCAGTGACTGGCTCGAGGAAATGATATGTGGACATAAGGCAGGAACCAAACTACCCACACGACCATTATTGGTCATTATTACTTCATGTAACTATTTCCATGAAGATCAATCAATTAACTGAGTTCGGGGAAACCGGGCTGGATGTTTTTCATATTTTTCTGTAATATTTACAACAAATTAAGTCAATAAGTCAATCAGCAAACTAATCCATAATAAAAAAATAAAGTGCTAAATCTAACAATTATTTTCTTAACAAAAAAAATCATCTTGTTCAACAAGATGATTTTTTTTTTTAAATGATACAATACATCAGTAAAAAAAAAAATGGAACATGCTTATCACAAGAGAGAGCAAGTTGATGTCTGACCAGCAGTCAAAAACAACTTTTTCCATAATGTTAGGAAAAAGAAAACCAGCCAATCATCACATCTGAGACACAAACATCTTCAAAAGTCTGACATAAAGACACACCAACACCTTCTCGATATCCAGTAAATCAACATGGTTTGATGAATCAATGTTGCTGGATATTTAGTGATGATATCCTTCACGTGTAGCTCCTTGTTTGCCAACATGTCTGATAACTACAGAAGGCCTGAGGGGAGATGTAGGTTACATGGTCCACGAGCCACAATATGCTACCGCTTATATTCATTTTGATACACATCACGCACACCGATTGTGCAGTCCTTCACGGAACACACTGAATATCACCCCGAGCTTCAGGGTGCCGAGTGAACGTTTGTCAACCAACATGTTAATATTTCCCGAACTTATTGCACACCGAGGTTAGATCCCGAGCTCGTCATCTCCAACGTTTGCCTACAAGATGGATGGCTGCACGTCCAGACACATCAGACGAGACAGCTTTAATTGGATATTTAACAGCTTGCCAATGCAATTACTTTAAAGGATATGATCCATTGTTTTACAGGTGGACCAATGTGAGGTTGTCTGCAGGCCTGGTATTTATTATGTGTGTGTGTGTGTGTGTGTGTGCATGGCCTCAGTGGTCAGCTCTGTTCTGCAGCGCATCCATCCCTGCTGCTGCAACACAAGAGCCCCCCTTCTCCAGAATCGCAGCACTGCAAAACATCGTGCACAATCTACAGGAGCATCAGCGCTCCCGCTCAGTTTTTACACTTCCAAAGACAAAGTTAGGCGTTAATTGGGGGGGTGGGGAGGGGGGGAGAGAAGCCACACCTGCAGAGAAACCAGACGAACGGCTGGCTTGATTGCACCGACTCAAAAATAACATCTCCCCTGCTCTCTTTCTCTCTGTCTCTCTCTCTCTCGTGATGAATTCATCTCGCAGCGCAAAATAGGGGACAAGGCGGGTGCACCAATTGAAATTCAACAGAAGGAGGAAAAAAAAAAAAAACAACACAAAAAACCAGAAGCGTACTTACCGGCGAAAAATCAGATTAATCCATCGGAGTTTTCAGCGAGACTTTCGTGGGGGGGGGAGAGGAGGGGGAATTCGCGGATGTTTTTCTCCTCTCCGTCTGTCAAGTCTTTTCTTCGCGCAGAGGGAGAATAGCGATGGGAGACCCGTCCCTGCCGATTCAGGAGCTCCTGTGGCCGCCGTGTGTACAGATGATGACGACGGCGACCATTGTCAAGTTCACAATGTTAACCGGCGCGACTTCCGGTATATATTTTCAGACTTAAAGCTCCTGTTTGCTGACGCTTTTTGTGGCGATGATTTGCGTAGAAGCGAGGATGACGCGTATTTCCACTGAACCAAAATTTGATTTACGTATCTAAACCTTTCTTAATTACGCCACGCTTGTGATAGCGTCATCATGAAAAGCACTGTCAATAGTTCATTTAAAATGCGGCTCTCCTGTGGTTTTATTTTGACCAGAAATTGCTGTGTGATTTTCTGGTTTGCCACCGGTTGTCTTGACGTAGCTCTTATTGCGCATGGCTGATGCGGATCCACACCGACTAACGGCTTTGATTGACACAGGTTTTCTCCAATGGCAGATTACGATGTTGGAGGGGCACCTCCTCGACTTTGGAGTGACTGATAAACAGGGTAAGGTTGGCATATTGTCTGTTTTTGTTGGAGTCACGGAGCTCTCCGTATGGTCTCGTGTTTGGTCTTTAAATGTGAGTAAAAAAAAACAACAACACAGTTACAAGGAGATCAGAACAGGAAAAGAAAGATTGATTAGACTAATCAGTCAAATACAAATTAATGACAAAATAATTCGGTGTGTTTTATTGGTCTGATCTTTGTATTATCCTGCAGTTTTAAGGCCTGTGTTGCATTATTTGTCCTCTCCACCTAAGAGGCCGTTGAAGTGAAATCACCTGCTTCGGAGTTTTTGTCGGGATTGAAAAGTGCATACATGCAGCAGGGTAAAGTTGTTTCCAGCATTCAGAAAGTAACTGGCAACTATAACTAGAAAACTGTTTTACTTCTTCAGTGAAGAAACATCAGCAACATCCAGCTGCTCAGAAGGAACAATCCTCTTTCAGATTAGAATACATAACTTTTGAACACTATATGAGCACTGCCAGCTATTTAAAGCTACTCAGGACTGTGCATTATCTCTTGTCAGCCTACAAGAAGTTACTTAAAAGCAAAGAAACATTTTAAAATCATTGCCAATCTAATGCAATATTTTAGGGTGTTTTGTTTTACATCACACTCATGTCCAAAATAATTCAGTTAGACTTTACACATAAAACAGAGGTCTTTTGGAGCAACTTGCTCAGGTATACTCAGACATATGCAGAGAGGAAGTTTGTTTCCAAACAACCAAACTTACTGTTAATATCCACGTGCTCCACCACCTGAGTCACTCGTGATTTGTAGCATCTAAAAACTAAGACTGGAACTAGCTCCCATTTTCAGTTAGATTTATTGATTTACTGGACAGTTCCCCAGACTGCAATCAAATGTCAACCAACCAAACATTAAAGATATTCAAATAAAACTCATTTAAAACAGAGAAATGCTGAAAGTCTGAAGAGTGAAGAAACTAGAACAAGTAAATGTTTGTCATTTTACTGCACCCGGGCCGGCGGCAGCTGTGGCTGGAGGCTCTATGTTCCTCTTTTATGATATGTCAAGAAAACCTTGAGGGAATTTCATCGAATGTGACACATAAAAGTTCACTTCAACTCAAGAATGAAAACTTTAGATTTTGGCGGTTGAAGGTCAAAGGTCAATGTGACTTCACCAGACCCCTTTGTGGTCATTCTATGATCCGTGGCAATATTTCACACAAATGTCAAACAAAATTAAAATATGAAGTGATGACATTTCACACCCAGAAGGTCAACTTCACTTCGACATCATAATGATATGTAAAAATTCGGGCTGTTTTTTATCACCATAACTGGGGAACAGGGGGGAGATTGTGACTCTATTTCAGATTCAGTCAGACACTCAACTGGCAACAGCAATTTTTGGTGTCCACCTTGAAACTGTGCTGATTTTATAAATCTGTGTGGTCGGGTTGAAGATGTGCGTGAAGCATCCATGTTTTAGCATTTGTAGCACACTCGAACACCTTGTGTGCTGATCTGCTGCAGATCTTTTAAAGTGTCATATATATGTAGCCAGAAAATGTCCCTAAAAAGACTAGACTGAACTCAAGATTTTAGATTTCAGAGAAAGACATTTTCTTGCTGGAAATGATCTTAAAAATGGTTCATGTTTATTTATGAAAAATCTTGATGTGTCTTGGATTTTTAAATAAAGGAGTCATTAAAATATCTTATTTTAGATTAATTGTGGGGGGGGGATCTATGGAGATTTTTAAATGTGTACTTTTATTCTTAATTGACCTCTTTGTTTGGTAGACATGTATGTTTACCATAAAGGGAAATCAAAACGGTTTGAGGTTAATAACAAAAAACAAAACACTTTGATCGATTTGGGAAGAAAAAAAATAATATTGAGCTACAAATGCTAAATATATATAGCTTTTATAGTCTTTTGTTTTTTTGAAAACACTCCATGCCCTACTGGCTTTGTCCCCAAGTTTACATATTCATGGAAGCTCACCATAATTACAGCTTTGCATGTAATCAGAATATCACAACAATGAACGTGGCCTAGTTAGCCTGCCGAGGGGAGGGTGGGTGAAAGAAGTCACCCTAATCCTCAGACTGCTGTGTTCAGCCTCCAGCTCACTCTCACCCTGCTTCTCCGCAAGCAGGAGTCACGATCGCTAAAGCCCTCAATCAGCAAACGTGCAGCTTCTTCCTCGCAGCCATTTTGGACCGGTAACCATGGAGACGTGGGTCATGCAGTGATGGCAGACAGAGGAGACTTGTGGCTGGTGGTGGAGTTGGAGCACTGCAGGCTGCTGAAGCAGGCAGCAGCAGCAGCAGAGGAGAGCCATAAACTCTCATTATATGTGGGTCACTGGGATGCTCCAGCTGCAACAAGCAGACAAGACACTATTATGCAAGAAGAGGAATGAGGGAAGCTGTGGGGCACAGGGGGGCTTATGGTTACAGGGGACGTCTGTTTACTGCGTGGGGCATATGTCAGGAGAGTGCCCACGATGATATAACATGAGACCAGCTGAGTTGTGCTTAGTCAACCGTGCCATCCAAAACATGATGTTGTTTTGATACGCGCATACATTAATTCAGAAGTTCTGATAACCTCTTATGCCCTATTTGTCTCAGCTTTGTACGACAAACACGTTGAACTCTAGATTGAAATATAAGCCGTATTTGAGTTTACCAAAATATTGAATCGTGCTGTAGTCTACACCATATTGTTGCATATTATGTTGTATATCATTACATATACATAGGCTACAGTTAAAAAGAGACTATTTTCTTGCACTTAAAAATGAAACATTGTCCAAAATGTTTGCCATCGCAGAGAATGTTTTTTTTTTCCAAGATAAAACATGACAAAATTGACTAGATGTAAAAACAAATGTTTTTGTAGGTTTTTTTTTCTACGTTGTTTACTTAAATATGGGATTATTAAATATTAGCTACCAATCAGCGTCAAACTAAGTCTCATTGTCCTCTATCTGGAATATGAAAAATCAAGTTTCTCCTCTCTGATTCGGCATAAAAACAAATTGTAGGCCATGTTGTTGTGTCTCTCCCATTGTCCGTGGGCCCCCCACTCCATGACCTCCCCACTCGTTGAGATCCGGATTTGTGATTGGTGGAAACGGGGCGGCTTTGTCGTCATAGCCCCAGTGCCCATTCATCAGTGGACTTGGGCGTTGTACTCCGCATCTCATTTGCGGCGGGGCCAATTTCTCCATTTACAAACTCCGCTCGAGGAAAAAACTGAAAGAATTCGCGTTTCTTTCGCACCTTCGCTGCGTTTTTTTTTGCAACTGCTCATTTGTCGCTTTGTGGTCGTTTTGATTTCGGGCTGATTCCTCAGGGTCGGTTGCAAAAGGAGGTGTCGGCGTTCGACTTGAATTTTTGGGGAGGAAGCTTGCGGTCTTTGTTCATTCATTTGGTCGGTTGGGTTCCTTTGTTGGAACAAAAGCATGGGAGCACAAATCTCCAAAACCGCTGGAAAGGAGGACGCTGCGGTGGAAAACCCAGCAGAAGGCGCAGCTGTTGCAGCAAAGGCCAACGGACAGGTAAAGTACATTTGAATTATTAAAGCCTTAATCGCTCGCACGGAATTTTGTCTCAATTTAGCAATGTGTTGCGTCAATGGCGTGCTCCATGTTCCCTGTAGCGCATCCCCACGCTCACCGGCATTCAGGGAAAGTGGCCACATGTATCCATTTTCACCGGCGAGTGCATTGTTACAATTTTGCTATTTTGCAGCACATTGGTCGAAAACCCAAGTTTACATCGAAAGCTTTAAGATGGATTTATTTTTAAAAAAAATTTTTTTTAAATTTATCCTTTGAATATTTAGGGATAAAACTGCACAACTAATCCGGTGAATAGTTTATTATAAAATAACGGTGTTTTTTTTTGGTTTTTTTTCCCCTCTCTCACTACAACTACTGGTCTGGGATTTTGGTGTCTAAACATTTGGTGCGTTTATTCATTTGGGTGGGATGTGTTTGCAGCAGGGGTTTGTGGCCGCTCTCACTGTGGCATGGCCATTTTAAAATCGGTACCACGCCTTTGTTGCCAGATTCAAGAAAGGAGCCACGTTTTTGTGCAGAAGCAGTCCGCAAAAAAAAAAAACTATGACAATAAAAGAAAAAAGAAAACAGAGTGCAATGAAAGGAATGCCTCGAAATTTAAATAAAGCACATTGGTTGACTAAACGGCCATTAAAGGAAAAGGGGGAACAAAAATCCCAAATTCCTATGTTGTTTCCAACGACTCCACACTGAACGCCCCCTGCTGGATCCCAGCCGTACTGCAGTCTAACCGACTAGCCTACTGCTGAAAGCCACAGATCTGTCGTCACTCTCCTAGTAACAGATGCTACTGCAGTTTTAGGGCTATTTTCGTATTGGTTACTACGAGTCTGTGAATGGAATTAAATATCACAGCACCCCAGATTGGGATTGTCTCACACAAAGGCTTCAAAACACAAAAGCCTGCAGTCAGGCAATGAAGTGTCTGACTCCTTTTACCTTAATGGCATGATTATGTTCAAGAATGAATTTTTTTTCTTCTTCTTTTTCCTTCCAGGAAAATGGCCATGCCAAGACCAATGGTGATGCCTCTCCAGGTGCAGAGGAAGCCAACAAGGCTGATGTGCAGGCCAATGGAAGCACTCCCACTGAGGAGGCGCCCAAAGAAGAAGGCGAGAAAGTAGATGGTGCCGAGGCCAACGGGGAGAAGGAGCCTGCCGCCACAAACGGAGAGGCTTCTGCCAAGCCAGAGGAAGGCACTGCGTCCACCAGCGAGGATGGCAAGCAGAAGAAGAAGCGTTTCTCCTTCAAGAAACCCTCCTTCAAGCTGAGCGGCTTCTCTTTCAAGAAGACCAAGAAGGAGTCTGAGGAGGCAGCGGAGGAGGAAGCCGCAGAGGCAACGGCAGCAGAACCAGCCGAAGGCGAGAAGGCGGCATCAGAGGAGGCGGCTACCGAAGAGGCCAAACCAACTGAGGCTGGCGACGAGGGAGCCAAGGAGGCTGCAGCTGAGGAGCCAAAGGCCGAAGAGGCGAAGGCAGAGGAAGCAGCAGCGGCACCACCACCAGCAGCAGCAGCAGCAGCAGCAGGAGGAGGAGGAGAGGAGAAACCAACTGAAGCTTCACCTACTGAGCCGGAGACGGCAGCCAGTCCAGAGGCAGCAGCAGCCGCCGCCGCCGAGTAAACCTGCTGATCGAGACACCGAAATGAAGGAGATGATGTAGCCTGTCTGAAGGAACGTGAGGACTTGTCTAAAACCAGGGATTTTTTTGTTTTGTTTTGTTTTGTTAATTTCTTTTTGTTGATGTTTGTTTACTACTCTGCAACCATCTCATCCATAATGACTGCAATGTCCCTGGCAGTGATGGACAGGAGGTGTAGTGGAGAGTGTGCTGCTTCCTCACTGCTCATTGGTGCTTGCATTTGTGACATGGGTGAGTGTGAAAGTGCGAATGTGAGTGGGAATGTTTTTCTACATGAAACCATGACTTGTCAACACGTTGCTGAATTTGACATATATTTAATCAAAGTATTTGGTGCTGGGCAATTGGATGTAGCAGCTAAAGCTGTGTCTGCAAGATCTGACACATTGATATTTAAAGGGAAAGTCCTAATCCAAGTCTTAAATGTTGTCTTTGCAGTGCACAGTTGTTTACAACTCTTAAAGCTCAATGCTCCTGTGGACACAAACCATTCCTGAATGAACTAGATTTAGTTAACTGTCAAAACCAATAGGTGCGCATCACTTTCCATTTAGATTTCAAAACTCTGTAGTAATGCACGTTGTATAGACTTTGATATTACTGGTTTTATGACTGAGATGTACCTAAATGACTGAAGTTTTTAACAGATTACCCATTGTAAATGAAGTTTTCTTGTTTTTCACCATTTGTAAGATTGAATAAAATTGGGAGATGTTTTAAGCAAATTTTGCATCAAGCTGTGATGACTACAACACCACTAAAAAAAAAAAATTACACATGAAAGCACACAATTTCCGGGTTACAGATAGTCTTTAAAAAAAAAAGCATTTTTTTTTTGTGTATATAATGAGGCTCACCTTATTCAATATGGAATGTAACATTGACTGAAAACTGGTATCAAGGTGTTAATTCTCTGTGAGTACTGCTGAAGAATAAAGCAATGACGTGTGAATTGGCACTCCGAACTCATTTATTCACAATGTTTAGCTGCTGCACTTCATTCATTTCTGTCAAATGAGAGCGTGAGGTTTCGGTCCGCTGTTCAGGGGCCGAGATCAGGCACTAGACAAGTAGAGGCACACTAGCATTAGATTCCCTGCTTTACAGCACCCTCATGTGGTGTAGTGGAAAAAAAAACAGGAGGTGAAGTTTCCATCGGCTCCCGTAGAGAACCTTTTTTTGTTTTTTTTTACCTGTATTGAGCTGAATAGCACTTTCTGTTCAAGATTGCATACCTACATCACATTTAGAGAACATGCAATGACTAATGTTTTTGCAGATTGTGAAGTTACACAAGTGACATTAGCAAGACGATACAACAGCACAGGATTCATGGGCGTTTCCTGTCAACTCACCTGTTACTGCTGCCTGTGGGGTCACGAAACTGCATTACCCAGTCTAGGAGAAAAGAATCATGTGAATCCACAGGTATTAAAAACTTTAGAAGAATTATAATCTTAAAAAGTACCAAAAAAAAAAAGATAAGACAATAAATAATCTAGTTGACCAGGTAGAATTGGTACAGAAATGGATTGTGCAAAAGCTGTACTGTATATGAATAAATACAGAACAGACGTGCAGTAGTGCAAGCGGAGCCGGTGATCCAGTAATACAACTATATTGTGCAGTCTATAAAGTCTTAAGTCAAGAAAAAATGGTGTTTTTTCTTAAAGTAAATACATTCTCACTCATTTTCCTTTTCAATCAAATTCAGATTTTATTGATTGAATTTGAGCAAACGTAATGACAACAACTGGAGAACTTCCCCCTCGAAGCCCCCGTCAGCACATCCTAAATTGTATGTTATTCAACAAGCACATTTCTTTCTCTAAACCAGCCTAATTTGCAGTGAACACAAAGTGAGATATGCTGCTACAGTATTTTTAAGGAAATGAGACCTTAAGTCTGGGAGGAACCGCAACATAATTATGTCAGTTGTGTTGTGTGATTCAATCAGAGCTTCTGGTTTTGCACCATAAATTATAGTTTTTGGAACAAACAATTTTACGACGTCTCGAGGTCTAGCATCGGCGGCAAACAACTGCAGCACAGGAAAAACTGATGCCTGTGCTCACCATCGTCATGTTGGGATTCCTTCCACGAAACCCCCAAAACACCCGATTCTTTTTAAGACCGGGACGCGATTGCAGCAAACTCCTCCAGGGTGTTTTTAGCAGCCCACAGATGTACCATGCTCATTTCAAACCATCTATTTCCTTTGCACCCAGTTTAACCTCGTGTACCGCAGCTTTGGCCACCGCAAGACGGGTGTGTTTTACGCAAAATGTTTCTATTTCTGCTTCCTAAGTCTGCTTGTCCATCTGGGTGTTGAGGGATTTGCTGCTCATTTTGGCCCCCGCTGTGCGTCACAGGGAGCTCACAGCCATGAAGTATCCCTACGTCACCATCCATCCTTCTCAAAAGCCAGCTGCCTCCTCTTTTCTCGACGGACAAACAGGTGCATCGATATATTCCAGGGGAGCCTTCAAACTCAATATTTCAAAGTGAAACATTCCTTCGAGTGTCAGCAGATGATTTTGGAGTGCGGCTTGTGGAGTCGACCAGAGGCAGCGCTCCATCTGTGCTCCTGTCTGTCCTCATGCACCAACCCGCAGACCGTCTCTGAATGGCAAATCCCCAGCGGTTTCTTTCTACCAGCTTCCTCTCTTCTGTCCCTCGGGCCCCTCACCTAACCACCGTCTCGCTCTCTCTCCCAAAGGAGATCAGACAGCTGCTGCCATGCCAGAGGACCATCCCTGTCCCTCATCCCACAACCCAAACTATTTTCAGCACACCCGAATTCAGACTCTGCAGAGCAGCGGGCAACCAGTGGCCACCGTGGGGAGACAGATTAATATGTTATGATCCTCATTCGTTGTAGCTTCTATCTTGGACCAGTGGTGACAAGTTCATTTCGTCAAGTTCTGTATTTAAGTGTGTTTGGATTCCCCAAGAATTTTCTTAGCAACTCAACGGGGGGGAAAAAAATAGTCCCACATCTGTCGGTGTCAGTTTGTTTTGATTAATTGCAAAGTTGTAAGAGTAGCTGAATCACTAAAGTACACTAAAGAAAAGAGGGTTGAGTTAGTTACTCCATTATGTTTCAGAAGGAAAATATTGTATTTTATTACACTTAATTTATTTATCACTTTTGACACATTTTTCTTATAAAACATATGATGAGCTGCTGTTACTGAAAAAAGGACCCAATCACATTAAACATTGAAATTGCTTTATGCAATAATACAACAATCTAATATACTGTACTATAACAAACCGGAAGGGGCCATTTTGCACAAGTAATTAGTTACTTTTGTATTGAGGTATATTCATATTTGAGTAAAACTACTCAAGTAAAAAGTATGAGTTCTACCATTGGAAGAGACTCGTGATAAGAAGTTATATGACATGTTAGTGTTTTATATCTCTTATTCTGAAAAGCGTATAAGCTTATTAAAGGTTAAAACAAAATCACCCAAATGACATTTCAGTTTGAGTGCTCATATGGTAACCCGCTAGAATAATACAATTCACGATGTACAAATTTACAAATCTGTTAAGTAACAGGATTAGTTACCTTATCAAAGTGCTAATGTATACAAATCATTAGTTAACGCTGATTACCAGCTCCAAAAGTATACTTGACCAGTAGCTTTACCACTGCAATTGAACCTACTTAATTCCTTTTCACTGAACACACTTACAAAATGTGGGGAAAACAAGATATAAACAACATTACTCAGGCACATGTGGCTAATTGACATAAACAAAATACACTTTTAAACCCATTTACAGTATTGGCATGGTGACATGACCAGAATGAACAATTACCAACATTTAAGTAACTCCAGGAAACCATATTATACTCAAAACCAAAAGCTGAACAACTTCAGTAAAGGTTAGACGAGTCAAGGATCTTCAGTGACAGTAAAATAAAATGTCGATAGTAAAGCCGCCATTTTGTTACACGGTTTACCTGGCAGGTAGCGAGACTACATTGTGGTGGACAGAAACATTTCTTAAACCTGGCCGAACCAACTATTTTCGACGGGAAACGTTGTCAAACAACATCGAGGCAACTTAGAGAAGTGCTTAGGAATGCATTGTGACAATATAACATTCATTACTAACCTGTCTTGTACAGAGAGCCGGAGAGAACACGCGTTAGATGTTGTTCTCTTGCAGCTCGACCACAACTAGCGCTCAACTTAAGCAGATACTCCCCCTCGTGTTGTAATTCAATAACTGCAGCTTCAGAGTTACAATTTAAAATCACTGTTACAATACACTAAAATCTGGCCTTTTTTCCACTAATAATTACAAAAATAACTTAACAATTGTGACCATACATTTGTAGGCGTCACAAATACTTTACTTTTTCTGGTTCTAACCTGCTTGTCTGTTCTTCATGATTTATTATTATTCTTATTATTAGCTTATTCCTGTATTTTTTTTTATTTTTTATTCATTCTATTATAATTAGTTTTGTATATTTTGGCAGAATAACATTTTTCATTGAACCTGTCACACATTATTTGGGAAATCCTAATTGGTTTCCTGTTCCTGCTTGTGAGTGTTTGATTCAGTGCTTCTCAGTGAAGCTAAATGGGTTTAAATCTGAGTTTGCACCTGCGTGAACCACCATGCATGAAATACACAGTCAAAATTTATAGCACATTAAGTCAACTGTACAAATTCATTTGGTTCCAATTAAAAATGCTTCAGAGACAAACCATTCGTTAAGACATCTTTTATTTTGGTCATTATGCTTTACATGACATAATGCATATCCAGGGATATAACAATGTTGCTGTTAAACAGTTGGTGTTTGCATGACAGTATTCTGGTGACTTATTTCATTGTAACGGTCAATTTGACCATTACCCCTTTCACAATATATTCAAGTCACATTTGGTTACAACAGAAAAGTGTTAGTGTACTTTTAATAAGATTATTGGCCATCCAAACAAAACAAAAAAGGGTGTACAAAAACAAACAAAAACAGACAAACACTAAATTAAAAGTCACCAGTTGAAGTCAGTATAAAAGGAACAAGAGTGGAAAAGAAAAAGTCAGAACACAACACAGTTATAACACCTCAATTTCACATGCTGTCTCCATTACAAAAGCTCACTGGTAACTTTGTGGATTGCTTCCCCCATCCCTGATCTCCTGTTTTCATAAATTAGTTTTCCTTCTTCTAAGCACCTATTTCTTGTAGTTTTCAAGTCGAGATGCTACTATTCCTCAAAGAAGGGTGAACTGCCTGCCTATTGGGTTGAGGAAAAATGAACAGGGAGTTTACTTTGAGAAATAGATTGCAAATTTAGTTGGTTGGCTTTTGGGAACTACATTATCAACGTATCACGTTGAAGCAATGAGGAACCCAGAGAAAGAGCAGTGGACATTCTCTGCAGCAAAGACACCATTGGCTTCATCATCGGGGATCTGGACGTAGACCGTGTCATGTGCATCGAGCAAGAGGACAGCACTACCGGACATCTGGTCCAGGAAGCCCTTGTTGTACTCATCATAAGTGAACATAACAGGCTGGCCATTCTTGTACAGAGCCACCAGGGCATTAGCTCCATTAACATGGATGCTGTAGGAGAAGTAGTAAACTCCAGGAACCTGGCAAGTGAAAATGCCGGTCTCAGAGTCATAGTGATTCTCAGCATTGTACACGATCTGGTCAAACTTAATGGGGGTGCCAGAAGCAGGGTAGGGGGTGGCCAGAGATGCAGTGAAAGCAGACATGGGGGACTTGACCATAACCTCACCCATTCCCATGCCCTTCTCAAACATAACCTCACCAGGAGGGCCAGGGGCACCAGGAGGACCAGCTGGGCCAGCTTCTCCATCAGCTCCATTATCACCAGGCAGACCAGGGGGACCCTGAGGTCCAGGGATACCCTTAGCAGTCAAACCTGCAGGGCCGGGAGCACCAGGGAGACCTTGGTGTCCCTTAAGGCCAGGAGCACCAGCGGGACCTTGAGGGCCACCAGGTCCTCTTTGACCCGGAGCACCATCAGATCCAGAGCCACCGGACTCACCTGCACGGCCAGGATGACCTTTGGGTCCGGCAGGGCCTGGAATACCTGGGGCACCTGGGGTACCTGGGGCACCTCCATTACCTTTGTCACCTGTGGGTCCAGTGGCCCCTCTGGGTCCAGGAGGACCAGCTGCACCTGGATAACCCTGCTTGCCTGAGAAACCCTGTGCTCCCTGATCTCCCTTGTTTCCCTTAGATCCCTGAGCTCCAGTTGGACCTGTATCACCTTTAGAGCCAACAGCACCAGGTTCACCTGGGAAACCTGTTTCACCCTGAGGTCCAGTAGGACCAGTGGGGCCAGTTGCACCAGTAGCACCAGTATATCCTGTTGGACCCTGGTCACCCTTAGCACCTGTTGATCCTGTGCTACCTGTAGCTCCCCTCTCTCCCTTCTCTCCATTTGCACCTGGTTTTCCATATCCGGGGACTCCTGGGGCACCAGTGGCTCCAGCAGAGCCCTGGTGACCTT
This sequence comes from Brachyistius frenatus, assembly GCF_029030835.1. Taxonomy (NCBI): domain Eukaryota; kingdom Metazoa; phylum Chordata; class Actinopteri; family Embiotocidae; genus Brachyistius; species Brachyistius frenatus. Next base: position 1,810,430 of record NW_027210666.1, on the reverse strand, counting down.
TAGGGCCAACTGAACCAGGCAGACCTGGGGCACCATTCTCACCTGGTTTACCTGCAATACCTACACCTGGGGCACCAGTGTGTCCCTTAGGTCCCTGTGGTCCCATTGGACCAGAGGCACCATCTCTACCTGAGCTACCTGACTTTCCAGGCTCACCTGGTGCACCTGTTCTACCTGGCTTTCCAACTCCATTCTCACCTGGTGCACCTGTTGAGCCCATAGGTCCCATAGGTCCTGTCTCACCCTGAGGTCCGGTTACTCCCATCCCCATATCACCCTTAGCACCTGGAAGTCCAGGAATACCTGGATGTCCTTTCAGACCAGACTCTCCTCTATGTCCCATTGGTCCAGGAAGACCTGCAGGTCCAGACTTGCCAGTAGCAGAGAGACCAGCAGGTCCAGGGCTTCCAGATGATCCAGGGACTCCCCTGGGTCCCTGCTGGCCGGGGGCACCAGTATCTCCCTTCTCACCAGGTTGTCCAGAGCTGCCAGGTTTGCCATGTCCACCTGGAGATCCAGGTTTGCCAGCAATGGAGCGTCCACTAGGTCCGGGGGGTCCAGGAGGTCCTTGGGGTCCAGCATAACCTTCACCGTCCTCACCTTGGGGGCCAGGAGGACCAGCAGGTCCCTCAGGGCCAGGCTCACCTGGAGGACCAGGCTCACCTGCTACTGACACCACTGTGGAGGGTGAAAGAGGTACCACCATCAGTATCAACAAAAATAACAAGTGGAAGCACAAACAAACTGTGTGTAGCTGTGTTGTATATCACTGTCACTATAAATGTTACAGCATAATGTACTGTTATGATGTAGCACAGCTTGGGTCAAACATATGGTTTAAGTTGATTTTTAAAAATGTGTAGTTTGTCAATGGAAATAACTTTAGTCTGTGCAAGTTCATTCAGCGATGTCTTAGGATACAGGGTCTACTTAGTGCCTCCAGTACTGCTGATTACATCCTTTTCAAGAAACAAAAATGCAACAACATGGATGTACAACATGGACCAACTTTCAGGTTGGAGTTTGTTGGTGCTGAAAGTGTCTTGTTGATTTGCAACATGGCAGTTCAGCAATCAAAAGTGAAACAAATAAAAAATTTAGGAAAGAATAATTATTGTTTTCCATTGTTTCTTCATGTCAAAAATCATTGAAACATCTGCAGATAGGTCAATTTTTGTTTTTATACTCATGAACCAAGCTGGCTGAACCTCCTAAATGAAATCTTACATTATCAAACTTTTCTTGTGAAGCAAATCCTTCAAAATAAATGTCAAAATTGCTCAAAGCTTTGTTTTTTGTTTTTAAATATATAGGCCTATTTATAAAATATATTAATTTGGGCATGTATTTAATGGTAACATAAAAAAATATAATAATAAAAAAAGATTGTATATAACCTGTTTTATTACTATTTTTAATATGCAGAACAGGTCAAAGATTTTAAGAGACATCTTGTGACTTGTTTGTGAAACAGTGGGTCTAAATGAGAGGGAGGCTTTTTTTATTTTTTTTTATTTGCTGCCTTGATGTGGTCACGTGTTTGAGTGTAAAAGGCTCACTCCTTGGATAACTCTAGCTTAGTCTGGATGAAGCCAAACAGATGTTTCTACTTCTGCGTTAAGCAGGCACACCCAATCAAGCCACAATGCTGGGTGACTGGACTCTAATTGTAAGTGTCAAACTAAAAATAATCCACTAACAGCTACTTTCTCGAATGAAAATAGCAGTATGTTCAATCACACAAAAATCAACATTTCATATTTTGTGTTGCATTTTAAGAAACACTCAAAGCCACACCATAATTTATATATTTCAAGTAAATAACCTTTTTTTTAGGACTCTCATGTTGTTTTACATTGGGAATCTTTAGAGAAAAGACAGTTATTTTATGTTGAAAATTAACTGAACTGTGACATGACTAACATGAGTTAAATCAAATGAACAAGCAACCTTTAGAGCTAAAATAACTAAAATGTCAAAACATATTTGCCAGATTTAATGCACTGAATACAGCAGTGATCTTATAACTTTATGGTTCTCAAAATGCTAGCTGATAAGATCATGTAAACAAATAAACAAAACATGAAATAAGAATTGCTGTTTTAACAATGAACATTTTTCACCAGATAAAAGCAGGAGAAAAAAGTGTTTAAATAACAAATTGCATGTTAACCAACTAAAATAAAAAAAGATATCTGAAAATCATTTCATTTAAAAAAGAAGGTTGCTAAATTTGAAACTGAATAAATGGGGAAAAAACTTGAGTAAAAACTACCGAGAGGCAGGTTTATCAAACCTTATGTTGTCCAGAAAAAGAAAACTGCTAAACTTTGCTGAGTAAATGAGCCTGTTCCTCAAGTCCCAGATCTAAATGGACTGTGATTGGAGAGTCATGCAAACTGTTGCAACCAATCAGAGTGCAAGACTGTTCCACAGCAAGTGGAGTTCAGTTTTCAAAGTGAAGTGCAGCTGTAGCCGGCATCTGCCTCACTGCCTGTGGTGCTCCTGTAGCAAAGATGCTTTACCCCTCACTTATGAATCAAATGTAAGGCAAAACTGTTTTTAAAATGTTTCTCAAGTAAAGATCACTTTTTAGAGAAGAAAATCTTAATGCTTTTTTTAAATTATTTTTTAAGTCACAGTATTTGCAAAGTTTGTTGTCAAAAACAGATTTAAATCAGGTTTTCTTACCGTGGCTCTTCACAGCGTAGGGCATCACTTTCTTCACCACATACCCCTTTCCATGGGCTGCTGCAGAGGCCACCATGACGAGGAGGACGCATGCTACTCGTATGTCCATCTTGTAAGGTCTAACCTGCAGGGGAAAGAAGATGACAGTCAGACCAACCAGTTTCAAGGTACAAAATTTCAGCACACTTCAGTTTCTGTCTTAGAGTTTAAAAACTTTCTTAGCTGAGTGTACAGGCTCTACATTTTTAAATAAAATCAGTAGACAGTGAAGAAGAAAGTAAAAGTTAAAGTTTTTCCTGTCAGAGCATTCTGGATGCTTCAAGACTCTCTGAGTATCACCCATGTAGCTCCAAGCAAGCCAAAATCTGCCTTTTTCCCCAGCCTGCCATAGGAACAACACAAGGCCTACAAAGCCTAGATGTTGACTATGCACTCCTCCAGAGATTGAGCCATTTAGTGAGGCAGAGAAATCACACATACCGGCATCCAAAGAGGAGAAAATCAAATCTCTTCAGCACCAGTGAGCTCTTGGTGCTGTTGTATATCCTTAGGGTAGGAGCACAACTGAGGATATGCTGCCCTCCAGTACAATGATGTGGGTATTTATACCATATCTACCCCTAGCATCATTAAAAAAAAAAAAAAAGCCCCCACCACGCAAGTACCTCCCTCCCCAGAGCTAGGCTGTAATTAGCAGACAGATCTGCCCAAAGCGGGCATGTCACATCAGGGTGCCTCCATGTCTTGAATATCCAGACACATGATTATCACTTATTTCAGTCTTCTTCTGAACTTGACAATAATCATGCTCAAAGCAAGCAAATAAACAAATGAATACACAAAGAACACAACTCAGCCCCGCAGGAGAAATAAAGTGACAACACCTTTTCTCTTTCAGCTTTGTTACACTTATATTTACAGCAGCATTTATTATTTAAACTCTCACAACATTAAAAGACCTCCTGTTTAAATATGTATAAAAATAATCAAAACAGATTTATTAAAAAAAAAAAAAAGCAGCCAGACAGATCTGTAGTGGCACCTGTGCTGCTTTACAAAGGTTGCATTGAGGATGTACAGTACAAGACTCATCTCCAAATTTACATGTTGTCCAGCCGGCCGAAGGAAACTCGTCTTTACCTTTCCTGACCGTCTGGGCTCCTCCACGCCTTCCATGATAACGTAAACAAGGGAAATGGTGGGGAAAAGATTGCCATGAATGAAAGCTACCGGACATTTTAGTTGCTTTAGGCACTCACATGTTTAGTTCTTCGTATATTTAGGTTTGCACACTTCCTGGTTATTATTTGGTCAGCTTGTTATTGTGGCAAATAGAGCACAAAGTGGCCTTGGTTTCACTCTCTATTTCAGGATAAACACTTTTTCTTAACTTGCGTATTTTTGTAAGTGTTTCACCCTCAAAACAGCTAATAAAGTTATATAAGGGTTGGAAAAGACATTTGGGCTTGTTTCTGTGCCTTGTGAATGCAACCCAGTGTGAGGGCCCTTATGTGCAGTACTCGTGTTTAGGCACCAGAGGGCAGGTTTTTACCAATGCACAGTATCTCTCCATGGAGTGAGGTGCTGCTGCAGAGAAGGAGCCGTGCCCCTGTGGTCACTTGTTATTTTTGGCCTCCTCAGTGCACACACATCATCAGAGGTTTCAGGCCTATTCCTTCAATTAAAGCTGGTTTCTGTCATGATGTTGTATTTCCTCAATCATCGCTGTCCTCCAGTATTATCCTCCCTCACCCTGACCCTCACCCTCCACCTTGCCTTGCTTACTTTCAGATCTTTCAACTGTAATTTCTCAGTTTCACCCCAGCCACATAGGAAATGCATTCACCCTAATAATCGCATGGTCTCAAACACACAAGTAGCCATAAATTATGTGTAGGGTAGTCCATGTCCCATCCCCAAAAACCTTCCTGAACACACAGCCATTTATGGCACATGCTCTTCCTGTGTCCTATAATGTAGATACATGCAGCTGGGAACATGTGTACATCTGCAGAAATTATGATGAACTGCATGATTGCAAGTTTCTATATGAGGAATCTATACTACTACATGTGACTGTGATAGGCATCTTTCACCGCAGGTATAATGAAAGACCCAGCTTGTTTGAACCCCTTTTTTTTTTTTTGTAAATTAGACCAAATTATATGAAATTTTCCAAAGTGCTACCTTCCCTGGCTTATGGCACTTAATCATGTTTGGCAAGCATTGTTTAAGCTCACTCTTCCTGTCAAATAAAACATAGTGCCTAATTTGTGATCTTCATTTCCAAATGCTTGAGATTCTGTTTGTAACCAAAGATGGGAGTGAGAGGGTAGAGCAAAGGTGCAGACTGATCACCTGAGGCTGTGTGCTGATAGAGGTATGTCACAGTACGAACAGTTGGGGCACGTGCAGCTCAAGCAGAGGGAGCATCACATTTCAAGCCAATATCTGAAGTGCCAGTCATATTTTCAATTTGATTTGGCATGTTTGATCTGCCTGTGGAAAGTCATGTTTACCCTGCAAGCCTCCAGCAGCTGAAGTTTTCTATTTGGATTGACTTACTGTAAATGCCACACCAGTTATGATATTTTCTAGTTATACTGTATTATTTTAAAATCTCTTTATGCTCTTGCCCTCAGAAGAGGCCTGGTCTTTCCAGCTTCAGTCAGATTTAGAAAAAATGACAGAGCAAGAGAGGGTGGAGTTAGAATTTTATATGTTTATAGCTTTAGATAATTTTAGTTTATTTATGTTTTTCAAACATGGCTAAACCACGGCAAACTAGGTCCTCTGTTTTTAGTTTAATGTTGTGAGAACAATGATTCATCTCTTTATTCATAAAAACAACAACCTGCATCTGCATGAGAGCCTGCCGAGAGGCAGAACCATTCATGCTGAGCCTTGGAACCAGAGTATACGTTGGCTTGAGGAAAACTTGAATTAATCGTGTAATTTGGATGTTGTTTCTAACCTCGCAGCATATTTTTTATTTTCTAAACACGCTATTGCGCTCATTTGAGAAGGACTCTGTGTCCTTGTGCTTGTAGTGGTAGAACTGAAGGCTGTGAGAGTGCATGGCACAGCTCCCTCTGCTCTGCTCATTACGCTACTGCAGCAGCTTGATGTGGTTGGAAGACTTCATTGTAATAACCATTAGGAATTAAGTTAACAGACTTCATGCTGAAGGTGGTGACGTCGCTTTGCTCTTATAATGTTGCAAGCCCCTCCTGTAAAATACTCCTTCAGTTTCATGTCACTTCATACACTTGATATGTGACATAAAATGCTTTTACTGAACTCAGAAAATGAAGAAAATGGGTCATTATGAACACACCCAAAGTCACTGAGAGCAAATGAAGGCTGAACAGCCTCTTGTTTGAGAATCACACACATTTTCAAATGTGGTTTATGTGATAGTTCCTGACAGTGATGGTACATGTATTTACGAACATACGAAACTTAAGCACAGTTTTGACATACTTGTATTTTGTATTTATAGTTTATGTTATTTTTTGTTTTACCGCTTTGCAGATTCAAATTAATAATGCCGATATTATGGCCTAGTATCACGCCATAGAGTGTAATACACCCATCAGACTGAGGATACCCAGAGGATAATGTGTGAATGTCACGTTCTGCCTTGCCTAGGCATGAAAAGAAAACACAGGACTCTCACTTGCATCACCAGTGTTTGAGTCCGTGAGAAAGCAGAAATCGACATGGATTTCTTTTACGTAACATAGGTAAGTCACATACATAACGCAACATATTTAATGTATAAACGTTACTTGTTTAAAATGACTTGTTCTAACCCAAACCATGATCTTAATTTAATCCTAACGCTGTGGTTTTTGGGGCCCAAACCTAAAGTCCCTTACTTTTCACACGCGGAAACACGTGACACAAACACGGTGTCGTCTAGTTGACTGCCTGGTGTATTACACGTTTCATCACGATATTCGGTTGAATACTTATGTATGTTTACTTAACTAACATTTTGAATGCAGTGACTTTGACTTTCACAAAAAAGTGAGTTGTGTGCTGTCACTTTTACTGTAGTACAAGATCTCAAAACTTTCTTCAACCACAAGTTCCTTCTCAGGAGCCAAATGCCAATTCTTATTATGCTCCACATAAATAGACTGAAAAGAAAGATTAAAAACAATGATGGGAAACTGTGACAGGGCAAAGTTTCTTCATCTGACTCTGCTGCAGAGGACATAAGCTGCTTGTTTAGGCCTTCATCCGTGTCTAACAACAGCCCGGGGATTTCACTGAATTCCCTGGAGAGCACTGCTGGACGGTGTTACTAGCAATAGTGATGTTTGTGCTTGTACTCTACAATGACAGTAGTGTTCGAAAGAAAGGTTTTCGCATTTTGTCTGTTTTTGTTCACTCCACTGCCAGGAATGGATGTTTCTGGTTTTCTTCACCATGCTACCCGAGGCTTAACCCACACCGAGCAGAAGAACATAATTGGCAGTTGATGTAAGGGGACCCAACCGAACACGTGAGTCAAGCAACAGCTAAAGATATACCATCACTGCTGGGATACAAATTTAATGTTTCAATAAACTCCACGGACCACTAAGAACTACTTTAAACTTTATGAATGGCAGACTTGATGGGGGCCCTCGTGAGTGATTGGTGGGGAAATTACAGGGTCCCGAAAACAAACATATGGACCCAAATGGAGCCGGAAGTGTAAAAGTAACTGAAAAATGGTGGAGGTGGTAACTTTAGAGATGAGGGCCGTTGTCTGGGAGGTCACCGGTTTGAAACCCAGAAAGACAGAAAAATGAGGGTGGGGACGTGGATGAGACAGTAACAGTTGGGTGTCCTTCAACAACTCCTACCTGTGAATGCATGTCGTTGTCTGACTGTAAAGCAGCACGCTGACATGAAAGCTCTCCCCAGCCAGACACTAAATAATATGCTAACGTTAAACACTTTGGGGTGCTTTATTGTGCTAACACGTGAAATTTACTGTGTAATTAAGTTGATAAGTTGAAAATAGTTGGACATTTTCACTAACTGGTTGCTTGTGATGTTATCACCAGTCTGCCAGATGAAGCTGCTGCTGCTGCACACACTTCAGAGAGTGTGGGCTTGCCTTTTGCCAGTCAGTCGAGTCAAATGCTACTTTATCTGATTTGATTGTTTCCATTGTTCAGTTTACTGTAAATTTATTTCTGGAAAAGTCTGACTCAGCTGTGAGTTTTAGGCCGTTCTCTTCAGCAGAGAAAATCACACTTTCAGAGCTTTAGCAGCCAGAAACTAATTTCACTAGACATACTCAGCCAGACAGTTTATGAGGTGCAGCAAAACAGCCCTTGTGCACACAATGTACTACAAAGGTATAAAGGTCAGAGGAACATGTAAAGATATATTTTTACCACTCCTGTTGTGCCCTAAAACAAGGAAACAACCGTTGCTTGTTACTAATTTTATTATAACTTTTTGCTGTTGTCTCAAACTTTGTCTTTTTCCAAATTTTAAAAACAGAAAAACATCCAAATTAAACAGAAGACAGACTGCTTGAAGTATCTGCTTATTGTGGGATCATTGAAAGATATCAAAGTGAAATAAAAACCACCTTAATGGGATTTTTGGTGCTTAAACGTAGATGGCAGAGTCCTATATTTAAGGATAATGACTAATCTACTACATCAAGCCTGCGAAAATTTCAGGTTTCACTGTCTGCACCAGGCAGCCTCAGCCAGTTCATAGAAAACGCCAAAAAAAAACCTGTCAGTGTGTGTGTGTGGAGATTGTGAAAGACAGGAGGAGCACAGGAGGATTTATACTTGATTCGTCTCTTCATAATTACATTTGACTTCAGCACACGCTGCAGCAGGAATGTGTGGTGGGGAAGGACACTTTCTGTGCCTGAAATGCAAAGTGACAACGAAGAAACAATGTTTACACAACACGATGTCACCTCACTTGCTGCAGCAGATAGTTAGCACTGCACTATAATGACCTGCAGAGAGACGAGACAAGTTTCTGTACACTATATTTGGTTCCAGCCATGTCTCTTAAAATATGTGTCGGAGCCGAGCTTTTTGTTGGAGCCCACACAATTCACATATGTTTGCTTGTGATGTTCGTATTTAAAGACCACAGGAAGTCAGCAGGAGTTTAACGTATAGGATGTCCAAAACAATTCCAGGGCCGAGCCTCAATCCGGTGTGGTTTGGAGGTTTGTTTTGCTTGCTGATGGACGCTGTGTGGGTTGATGCTCTGACCGAGGACTGAAACAGTAGCTCCAACTGTGCTGAAATGGGAATCATTCCACATTATATAATATACATAAATAATATCATCCTGTCGCCTCTCTACTCGCAACATAATAGTGGTAATAATAATGCATAAAAGAGCTCTTTTTCTCAAGTTCTATGTCCTGGTTCTGAGGTTTTTGTACAGTAAATGACAAATTGGTCATTTGGCGTCTGTCAAATGCATGACCTGGTGAAAATAGTTTCAGCACAGACTCTGAATTCATGAGAAGACAGATCTTGGGAGTGTGCACTGCAACCTGCTCAAGCACGAAAGTAATACATATAAACCATCCGTTTAAACACATTTCAGTTATAGCCGCATTTCATAGTTGTCATGATTTGTGTCTTTGTGTCTGAGTTATGTTGGTTGTGTCAGTTTTTATGTTTTTATTTGAAAAGTCACTTCATCAAACTGTAATTAACGTCAGTGAAACCAATAATGAGTGAAATGTGAGCAAATAAAAAAATTAAAAAAATGCAGTTGGTGTGTTAGTTGAAGTTATATGTCACCAATCTGAAGTGTTGCCATAAAACAACGTTTAAGTGTTGAATTGGTTAGCTATTTAAAAAAAAAGAAAAAAAAAGAAAAGAAGACGAGTGCCTCGTTGCAGATGCTTTGGAATTTCTTATTGGTAATCCACAGACACAAGAACATCCAAGAATAAATCAGGATGAAAACACACAAGCTCAAGATTCATTCCGTACGGTTTGTTTGTTGGTAGTTAGCTGCTCATTGTGTTTGTTTTATGGGTTTACTGCACCAGACTTCATATTTGCAGGGTATTTTGATGAGACATGCCAAAGGTGGATCCCGAGTGCAAAAACATTTGTGTTGTGTGAGTTTGTCCAGAGCCTCACATGGCCTGCCTTCAGTGTATCTTTTAAAAAGCTACCAAAAGGGGAACCATGGAGCATTAAACCTGTCTCACCACAGGTCGTCTTGAGACTTTCAGACAAAACAAATCTGAAGTCCAATGTAAAAAGGCTTGTGCGCTAAATTTGTGTTGTGTGGACGGAGATTTATTGCGAAATGTATGAGACATAGTGATTGAACTTTTGTGCTTGCAGCTCTGCATGATGCTGTGAAATTACGAGCAATTTAACCTTTTTTTTTCCACAAAGGAAAGTCATGCCTTTGCACATATTTGAAGGAGCTATTAGACCTGCATTTAAATGAAATGATCTGTTACAATCCCTATTTTTAACAGGTAACTTTGGGAGTTTAGGGTGATATACAAGGAATGTGCACTTTTGTAATTCTCGAGATTATAGCATTTTCATGCACTTGTTAACAAAAGGCTTTTTTTGTTGAGAGGCTACGGTCAGGTGTCTTGTATGCAGACTTTGTATGACTAGGAAAATGTGATTTTATAAATGAAAATCAGAGTATCTTCTTGGGGGGTCTAGGGCTATTATTTTTTCACACAACTTCAAAAATAAACCAGCACGCTCCTTGAACTGCTCAGGTCACATTTCTCTCAGAGTTGATCAACAAATAATAGCAGAAATAATAAATGCTCCCAGGTGGTCTGCAGGGCCAGTGTTGCAAAGCAGAACAAAGAGTTTGTTATTTTGATGAGCCGGCAGTTTTGCTGTGGAGAGCCTGTTTTACTGTGAGGCCTCGTCCCATCCCGAGCAGAGCCAAATGGTCTTAAACACAGAAAGAGTGTGACTCATTGTGCTCTGTAATTTGGGCACACTGCAGCTGTCTTAAGTGACCGCGACTGTAGACCTGTTAAACGGCCTGATCCACATGTAAAACTTTCCCTTCCTCTTAACACAATAATTATAATGTCACTTCCCAGAGCTCTCTCCCTCAATTGCAGCATGTATAGGTTTAACTGCGACGACAGCTTGCTGTAAGATCTTTCTAGGACAGGCCTGATGACTATTTTAGGTCTCTGACCTTCTTTCCAGACAAAGAGCCTCTGTTAATCTCTTCTATAATTCCTGAACCAAATCTCCCTTTTTCCCTGGATAATGCAGCTACTGTAAATACCATTTTCGAAGGTTATGGGCTTTGCTTTAAAGGCCCATCTAAAACCTATAAGTATATGTCTATATGGTGGAGAGTTGGAGCTGGACAGCCGAGTCTGGATGGCATAAGGTGAACTGCTAACTCGACTGAATGGGAGATGTAAGGCTTTAGAGGGTTTCCAATTGGTATTTTTCTCAGCTATTTACAGTTCTGTATTTCAAACAAAATCTCCAAATGTGGAAGTTTGAGGTCCTGCGGTGGAGGAAGAGAGAATTACAGTCCTAATACTGGCGCACTTTTTCTGCAACACTGTTTACATTGGTCAAGTTGCTTTCTGGTCAGATTGCAACGGCTTGTGGTTGAATTAAACTGTGGTTGTAACTGCTGCTTGAATTCTGTCTCAGGCCAGACAGACAGGTGGACTGGTTGTCTGGAAACTATTGCAAGTAGCATTTAAATGGCAACAGCTTTCTGAAGTGGCTGACAAATAAAGGGACAGCACATTTGATCAAACATGTTTTCCCAAAGATGGAAACCCTCATGTCTGACAGCCTGTGGTGCTGAGTGCATCAATTCAGTGAGGCAAACCAGCCATTTCCAGGCTGTAACTAATTTTGCTGTTGGACTGAATAAATAATATTTTTCATTTAAGGCCATTTGATTATTTGCTTTACAATTTACTCATTCTTTGATTTTCTTGAAGCCACAATATGTGTGTTTTCCATGACCGTAGACACTTTCAAATCGTTTAGATGCCACAAAGGTTCACAGAGTGTTTATTAAGCCTTTCGCAATATTTCCGTATTTCACAGTGTTTTTAACACACAGCTTTGAAATCCGGTGTCTGATGAGACATTCCCGCTCCTGCTGGATGAATAGGGATCGGATTATTCAATTGCACGGCTATTCAGGACTTTTATCGCAATGAATGAATCAGCTTCTGATTGTGAAGAAAGTCATTTTATGGGGATTGCTATTCTTAAAACAATTTATCCACCATTTTACAGATGCAACAGTAACAATGCCATTGGTTATGACGGAGCTGATGACGTAAGCACATGTTGACAGTCTTTTTGGCCAAAGTCATCAAGTTCAGCATAACAGATTTAATAAAATGAGACAAACCTTATGGGAATATGTGCAGTCTAAACGTGTTTATTTCAGCTGATTCACCTCAGCGTCTCAGGGTCAAATCTACAAGGGTGGCTCGGTAGCGTTATGCATTGCTTAAGTGGGGAATTATTCTAAATTTGAGGGCAGCGCAGGCTGTAAAAAATACCTTCAGCTGATGAATGTGATGAATGAGTTGGTAAATATGTCAGCAGGTGCATTTATACATGAAAGAAACAGAGTAACATTAGCATATTGTCTTTCTGGTCTTTCCACAAACTGTATGTTAAACAGCTAGTAGTTATCTGTGTCTGATGTTTATTGTTGAGCAGGTAGTGTACTTTGAGTTTATTAGACCTTTGTCGCAGAAAACTCGCTGTTAGCCGCAACTGGAAACAAAGTTGATTCGAGTTGGGGGGATTTAAAAATCAAAACAATTAGTTAAAAGGTGCTAAAATACTCTGTATAACTGAGTGGAACTGTAGCTTTAGGCGAGTCAGGTGTGGCTCTGTTGCTGCTTACTTGAGCTGATTACAGCTGGACAGAGGTTGACCCAATGCTGAGGTCATGGATTGTCCACAGACATACACAGATGGAGAATGTCGGGCATTACGCAGGATTGTCCTCTGTTGCTGTGTTGTCACGTCAGTGTAAATTGCATACGTTTGCTGTTTTCCCAGCTGAAATAAGAGATTTAAAACATAAATGATATGAGTTTAACGTTTGCACTTCAAAGCCCTTGACTTTCACTCAGTACAGTGAAGCCCCTCTGTTGACTTTGATCCCCTTTTTGCCATCTCAGACAAGTAGTTTGCTTCATTGAAATTAAGCTAATTATATTCCACGCCTGTACACAGGCAACTACTGTAAGGTATACTTTCACCCACTATTATCTCTGCAAGGTTTCATGACTGCGAAACACCCTCTCCTAATTAAAGGTCGGAAATGTGCCAAAACCTGACATTATAAGCTGTGGAGCTCTTTTTTTTTTCTTTTTTTTTTAAGAGTTAAAAAGCTGCCCAGTCTTTCCAGTCTGTACCAGTTTGACATCAGCTGCCAGCCGAGAGCTTAGCGTAAGCTCCAGCCTGTGGAAATCAGTTATTTTTATTCAGCCTGTAAGAGCAGGATAGTTGAAGGGAGCTCCTGCAGTCGATCTTAGGCTTTCTGCTCTGTGATGAAATGGCAGCAATAAACTGTAAATGTCAGTAACCACCTGGGGATGAAGAAGGGACGGGCATGTGCTGTCACACAGACACGCACACACTTTGTCAAACACGTTTTCAAAACAGACCTTAGCTGGAAGGTACTTTCAGTTTTTTCAAACCACAACCATCAGCGATAATTAATCAGTTTCTTTATCATACCCATGAGGCATTTCATTTAAATGTAAACTTTTTTTAAACTTTTTTTTAATTTATGATTACTATTTTTATTGCATTTTATAAATAAAATGGTTGAAGCAATCTGTGCTCAATAAAACAACCAGCATCCAAACACTAGTCGATATAATAAGCAACATAATAATGAAGTCCTGTTCATTGTGCTGTCGGGAATTTAAGATGAGAAAATATAGATCAATAACGCTGTTTATAACATTCACTGAAGTTTAATCTCGCAGAAAGCAAGATTTGGAAATATTTGAAGAACTTTTTGCCTCAGGATTTGAACACTTTGTGCAAATGTACTTTCCCAGGTTTTGTGGTGCTTTAAGAACATCCCTACTCTGGTTTACTCACACATATAATAGTGGCTGTTGCCATGGTTTTGTTGCTTCATTAAGCAACACATTAAGCATACACTGTGTTATGTTACAGAGCTCAGAGTTGGTTTTGGTGTTTAGACAATGGAAAGCACGAGAGCTTTATTTAGGATACTGATTCACTGTGCTGTTACCACAATGATGACTGCTCTTTGATTTACTGCTGTATCTGGACACACTGGGTTTGAACACATGATGAAATCTAAGTGAACACATCATACAGCAAATAATCCATCATAGATAGAACGAGTAGCTCGGTGACAGGCCAGATTCAGATCTTATACTTAAGTACCAAAATATGTATACAAATACGCCATTAAAAGTAAACAGTCTGCTTGCACAACCTTACTGAAGTAGAAGTAGAGGTTATATCCGGAAAATGTAATGTAATAATAGTAGGCTATCAGTTTGCAGAAAAACGTACCCTGTGACAGACAGATGCACCAGAGTATAACGCATCATATGCTGATGCATTAATGTAGTACTTTGTACACAGTGAATTTAGTTCTTTAGTCCATTCTGTGGTGTCTTCTCACTGTGGTGTTCTTTTGTGAAATAATGATTCATTAAATCTCGTAACCTCAGTTATTTGTGAGAATCCATCTTGGAAGTTCAAAGGGAAAACTTCTCTTTACTGAAACTGCTGACCACTCAGACATGTGAAACAAGACATGGGGTCCCATAAAAACAGTTTTTTTTTTAAAGCAAAAAAAGAAAGAAATTGAAAACCAATGTTTTAACCATTGCTATTAATTTTTCTTATAAGGTCATCCTCATTTTTGGGGGGTTGGATTTTACACTGAAATGCTTCACGTTTTACTTTACCTGGGCATGAAAAGCTCTGGACACCCAGAGTGATCAGTCAAAGAAGGCGGCCCTGTGACAAAGTACAAAGAACGCAAAAGTCAATGTGAAGTTTTTGAAAGTAACATTAGTAAGTTACATAACATATCACAGTTAATTTAAGTAACGTACATGAAGTAACTTACGTGACTGGCATATTGTTCAGTGCTTCCCCTACCATTGTACTGGCAGCGTGGCCACCCAGCCCAAAAATATGGACGTACTCGTCTGCCGTGGCTGTCTGCTTAGGGGAAACACTCGCGTTACCATGATCTTTTTCTACCCTTGACCAAATAGTCAAAGAGTACAGCACTGATTTAGCATTTGGCATCTGTAACATCGTCAGTTTAAAAAGTGTCACAATTCATTTATGAATTCATTGCCAATGTAGCTAACCTACAAAATCTGTGCATTTCCCATTTAAGTACAGGGCTTTCGTAGATGTACAACTAGGTTCACAACTAGGACCAAGATAACGGCAAAATGGACAACTTAACACAAATCCATGAACTTTTTTTTTAAACAAATATTAGCGTTGTGTGTCGTATATGCACTTTTTGGTCAGAGAACATCT
Organism: Brachyistius frenatus; assembly: GCF_029030835.1. NCBI lineage: Eukaryota > Metazoa > Chordata > Actinopteri > Embiotocidae > Brachyistius > Brachyistius frenatus. The sequence goes on along the minus strand of NW_027210666.1, from coordinate 1,795,191 downwards.
TGTACTCAGCGATTTTGTTCTATGTATTTTGTTAGATGCAAAATGATGCTAGGCCACTCCTGAAAATACCCTCAAGTGTGGGTATGTGTTGGTGCATGAAACCACAAAGAGCAGAGATGTTGTTTCTGCTGCACGTCAGCTGAGAATCGTCCCATTCTTTTGCGCTCCGTGGCAGTTCAAGTTCATGAACAACTTAATGAAAGCCTTGAAATACCCTTGCTGGAATCGATGCTTGCTGAGATGTTCGATCTGTAGAAATAGAATTGTAATTCTATGCCTAAGCACAAAACACCTCTAATTTTGTGCTCTGATTGGAGAGTTGATTGCTATATACAAGTTTATGATAGTTCATGGGATTTTTTTTTTTCTGCAGTAAAACACAGATGAGTTAAGATTCCTATGCAGACGCCTGCAGCACATTGAACGAGGTCTTTTGGGGTTAGTCCTGGATCCCATGCCCCTTTGGGCTTTTACTGCGTGGGCGACAGTAAGTTCAGTCCTTGATAGCAGAGGGAGGGTGTTTTAGACTCCAGCGGTTCATATCCCGGGGTCTTGGGACATTTTTAACTCCCTGCCTATATGTTGTGGTGAAGGGTGTGTACATGTGTTGGATTGGCGCTAAATGTCTAATTATGTGTGCTCCTACTTTTCAGCTTTCCCAGGGTACAGTAACTGTAACTTAATGCAACACATGCTCTGTAATCAGTGATGTCAAACACCACATGAGGCAGAGTCTCAAAGATAAAGCTCCCCTGTGGTGCAGAACACACGTCGCCTCGCTGTCAGAGCTTTAATTATGTTCCTTTCACTTAGACCATTTTTGTGGGACTATATTCATTACCTGCAGCTCGCCACATAGACCTCTTGTAGATGTACAAGAGTCACATGTAAGTCAGGCTTCCTTGTACATAAAATGAATTGATGGTGTTTATTCATATGAATGTTTTTGTAAGAATGAAGTAGTTAGACTGCCAGATAACAGTTTCTGCCCAGCGTTGACATTACTCGGCAGGTCTTTTTGTTTCTGTTCCCAGAACCCCAAATGTTCCAGTGATGAAAGGGGCTAGACCTGGAAAAGAGACACAAGTCTCTAAATTCACCAGCCAGGTGGGCGGTCACAACGAGACCCCTTGGGGTGAGCACTTAACTCTCCACCTGAAATTCACTCGTTAGAAAAGAGCAGCGTAAACACACGGCTGCCAAAAAAGTCGGACACTTTCCAAAAACAAACTCTCGCTCTTCATCCAAATTTTAGTCATTAGTCTTACAAAGTGCATATCATTACACTAATGCCAACTAAGTTGTTTAGGAATACATCTATTTATGGTGGCCTTTAACTCAGAGAAAGAAGTATCTTATTCTACTTTTTTTTTAATTTTGTAACTTGCTTCTACCCTCCGAACCTTGTTTCACTTTTAAAACAGCAAGACTCCTTGTTTTCCCTCACAGAAAAAACACATGAGTTTCCCGTGTTTTTCACATGGGAAGCGTGTGATCACATGTACGACATGTTTACCACATGCTGCAATTTAGAACATGGAAAAAACATGTGGAAAAGTTTTCATGTGGGAATCTATGGGCTTCACACACCATGAAAATGCATGTGTTTTTTGTGTAAGGGTTATGAAAGAGCAATATTTTAAATGCAGTGATAATAAACAACGTCATTAATCATTTTCATAATCACAATCTATCAAATGACAGTATGTTACATTAGAGCCAGATATTTCCCTCATGAGGTGGTGGAGACCAAAACCAGAGCTTCAAGAAAATGGACATACATTGACATTACATGGACAGAAAAATAACTCCACATGATTAAAAATGTTGCCCTGTATCAATTGTACATGCAAATACGCAACTTTTTGGTGACTCTAATTTCATATCAGATGTTTTGGTTTACTGTGGAAATACAGAAAATAAAGTTCAACTTTCCAATGGACAGAAAACATACAGGCAGAACAAATCATAATCAGTAAATAACTTCAACTGTAAACATCAATATTATATCACATATGAGACTCAGCTTTTTAATGTAAAGCAAACAAACCTCCCCTCTTCTTACCCCACACCAAAATAAAACTTACCATTCCCTCCCCGTTTTCTTTCCCCAAATAACTTTTGCACAGTCCCTGAGCACTTAACCCATTTGCAATAATATAATTTACTTCTTGGATAAACTAATTATTTGGAGGCAAATGACAGATATTCTTGCTGTAAATTATTCTGAAATTGGCAGTTATGAATACAATTTAGATATATTATATCTTCCTCAAAATATCCAGTCAACACATTTGAGCCCTAAAAGAGGCAAAAACAGGCTATCTCAGCCCTGGAGACATGGTGATTCTCCATAGCATACAGTATGTTGCATTTAACTCATGCCTCCATGCAGCAGGGCAGGGTGGGTGTCTGTGGTCACTGTCTCCGCTCGCTGTGTCTCCAGTGGGCCACCCTACACATTTCTCCCAGTGGCATTCTGCCAAACCCCAAGGTAGCAAGCCATGAAAATGAGAGTGTTGCCTTGGGAGTTAAAAAAAGCTATGTTTTGATCATCCTCTTTGGCTATTCATTCCCATACTTGTTTAGCTATATCTACAGAATTAGTTTTGCTGGGCAAAGTGGGAATTAAAGTTCAATCGCTTAGGTTTTCTGCTCCCTTACCATTATTGCTACCGAAAGGGTTGCAAATTAAGATTCTTCTTGTCTCCCAGCAACCACTAGGACTGAAAAATGCGTCATAAGGGACATGATACAGTAATTTGTGGCTTTGACTATAAATATGATGCATGATCCACAGAGAGGCATTGTTTATTCATTTCTCCCATAAGCTTTGTTTAGTGAGGTACCTGGTGCAGAGTTCATCCTAAAGCATCAAGTACCTCAAAGCCTTTTTTAAAGTTGGTGCCAAAGTGAGACATTGATGTATATATATGTGTATGTTTATGGCATTAAACAACTAATTAACTCAGAGGTATTAAATATTAAAATGACCCCTTTGCGCCTGTTTTGTTGACATTGACCTTTCTACCTTGTGGTCTTTATGAGCTGTCCTTTATCGCTATATAATTGCAAAATCAACAATTTTCTATTCAACCTCTGTGTTTATTCTCAAGTATCTGGGTGTAAAACTCTATTAAGTTTGGTTTTGAGCTCATAAAAAGGGTCCCAAACAGGACTTGAATCCAAAACAAAAATGCTGGCACTCATTTACCTATGGGGTCCAGACAGTAGACATTTTACTCTTAAATTTAGAAAAGTACAAGAAGAAAATGTTCTTGTTTTCCCTCCAAGCACTGACTCTGTGGGGACATGGATATTTATAATGGGAGCCCAATGTCTGGGTACCCACCGTACTTCCCTCCATAACTGTATGTAAACTGACTGTCTGGTCAGCACCCTGCATCGTCCTGCTGTGATCCACTGCTGATTTCAGCCTCTTCAGTAGATGCATCACGTGAGATTTTTTTTTTAAATCATTTCAATGCACCCAATAGTCTTTCTGGAGTCTTAATTCATTTAGCAGAAGGTGTGTTTGTACTTGTGTCTGTATATTTTTGCTTTCTGGCTACTCATGGCTGTTGGTCAGCATCAAAGGTGAAAAAAAAACAACGTTTTGAGGTCAAGCGTGACCTCAAGTGTTCACAACAACATTAATGCTCCCTGAGGATGTCCGTGAGAAGGAAGGAGTGGACATCTCAGCCCCTGGTTCACCCAGTGGTCAGTGGTATTCAGGCACAGCCCAAAGATCAGCCAGTTACAGAGCAGCAGCCCTCACAGTCAGTCCATACACACTGAGAAAGGCTCTGTCATGTCTCAAAACAAGTAAAAAAAAAAAAAAAAGCAGCTGATTCTTTTATGCTGTTCTCTGTACTGATACCTTGTAGCTGCTCATGCAGAAGTGTGTGTGATACTGGATTAAAATGAAATGCTAAGATTATCAAAATTACAAAGAGATGATATGAAGAGTGGATGTGCCAATTTTCCTGGAAGCACAAAAGCAAAAAACAGAAAATATGGTTTTCCTGGGTCTTGGGAGTCAGTTTACTTTTACGAGTTAGAGGTTAAATTCATCCACTCAAAGTGACAAATTTCAAGTTAAAGCTTAAGTCAAGGGTATTCTTCTTGTAGCCCTTAATCCAAGGTAGAATCCCCAAATGCTTCATAAAACTCACATTAAACGACCCTCAGCAAGAACAATGCAAAACTTCCCTCAAAACATCATCGGGAGAGAAAAACAGAAGAAATCTTGGCGAGGGATCAGGTTTTGTCTCAAATGCATTATGATAAAGAAATGATGGTTAGCCCTATTGACAAAATTAGAGCATCACAAGTCTGCTGTCATCTGATTTAATGATATGTGTTTATTTACAATATTTCCATACTGAGGACACATTGGAGTTGATGTATTATTATTTGGAATCCACGTCTTTGATGGTCTCTAATCATATAGGGATGATGTTGGTAAAATTGCCTCTGATTTCATATTCCATACGCGGCACAGACATGTCATTTGGTTGCTTGCAAAATTAGCTTAGAAAATAAATGACCCCAAACGCTGCACTTCCGTGACCTGTTTGTTTTTTATTTTTAAACCTGTAATTGTGATATTTATTTTTTATTTTAGGAGGTCATAAATGTATATTAATGCATGAGGTGAATATAAAAGTCTCTGACGTGCAGCCTCTGAGTTGTTGACTTTTTATTTCCAGCTCCATGCAGACAAATATACACAGTGGAAACCATGATGGCAGGGATGTATATATACATCGAAGTAGGACGCTAAAATTCCCTCGGTCATCAGGTTGACCACAGGTGGTTTCCATGTCAAACAAAACTGTCTGATCAGTGCATTTATGCCCCCGAGTGTCCTCCGCAATTCACTTTATAGCTATTGCTGTCTACAGTGTGTCTAGGAAATGTCTCAGACATGCTGCCGCGAAGAAAGTGCACTGCTTGCTCTTTTGCATTTTGAAACCAGTTATTTGCACAATGTATTTTCTTTTATCTAATTAGAGAACGTGTCTGTTCCAAAGTCCATGAATTGAAAGCTTGTAGAGAGTTTGCCTAGATGACAGTCTAATCCAGAAAGATTGTCAGGGAGGACAAGTATCCAGCTGGAAATGAATGTGATTATCAAGATGATAGTTTAGTGTATCAGTGTCTTTACAGTGCGGAGTAGCCAGTGCAGCTTGTGTGCATCAGCTCACCTCGCAGGTTACAGGCAAACTGTGGCTCCTCAAGGTCTCTCTGACAAACACAACACTTCTGCTCCTTGTTCGCTCTGAACTTTGTCTTCGAGGCCTGGATCTGCAGAGGAGAGAGTGAAATGCCGATAGGGTTCATAAAAAAGGAGGCAAGAATACACACAATGTTCATTGTGGTGAGTAAATGTGAAATATGTCATTAAAACTCACCCAAATGACCTTGTGTCTCAAGAACTCCACGTGGGCCAAGGCCCTTTGCAACCTTGCCATCTGCCTCTGGTGGAAGTTTTGTCTGAGGGCTCTAACTAAAAACTGGGAGACCAGTTGAACAGACCAGGATTCAGGAAGGAGCCGCATGACCTTCTCCACCGTAAAAACCTGAGGATGGTTGTTGAGCAGATCCACGGCAGCGCCTGTGAGATCCTCAGAGCTCAGGTAGATTTGGAGCAGAGTGAGCAGCAGGGCCTGTCTGGACGGGGAGTCCTGGCCCTGGGAAGCCCTGCAGCAGTAAGCCTCTGCAGCCTGGAGGTCTCTCTCCTCATGGACAAGCATCTGCACTGCCTGGAAGTGTTCACCAGTCCTACCCAGGAGAATGGCTTTCTCTGGGTGCAAGGTTGTTGACTTTACTCTCTCTGCAATTCGAAAAGGACCTTTACTATGATTTGCTTGTGACTCTGTTATGATTCATTTTCTCATTGGGCCTCCACACACCATACACAGTGGAGATGTCATAGAATTTGGATTCCCATAGCAGCTGCTGCAGCTTCCCTCTGGTCACCCTCACATCTGACTCTGTTTCCTCTTCCTCTCGCAGCGTCTGAGTAACATATGCCAGGGCCAGACGGTTGTGATATCTCTCCTCCTGGGGGAAGATTAACCCAATTATGTATCTGTGCATTTAATAAAGAAGGTGGACTATCAGATTAGGAAGCGGCTGCTGTACACACCTCACTGTTCAAATCATGAATTAAGAAATCCAGATACAAAAGCGATGCTAGTGGATACTTCTCCAGGAGAATAAGGACATCTTGTGTCTCAAATGGATCGTCTGGTGGACGCTCTGTGAAAATCTGCACACCTGTCTTTGTCAAATGAAGCAAAACTGTTCAATTTAATAACTGAAAATGGGTTCATACAGTAAATGAGGCAATTTAGTTAATATAGTGGGTGGCACCTGCAGCACATAGTTAAACTGTGAAACTCTGCCCTCTGCAGTTTAGTTGAGAGTATGAAAAAGAAAAAAAAGGCACCTCTTGGTTTCTTTGCAGTGTCCATTCTGCAAATGCCCACACAGTCGCTCTGTCTTTAAGATGAGTGAGAGTCCTCACTATGTGTCCATACACATCTGAGCAGGAAGGGTCTTTATGGGAGCCATCTGTAATCTTCACCCAAGTCTGGAAGAATATGGTAACAACAAGGTAAAACACAACAGTTGTATGCTTAAAGTTTTCATAATCATGTGTTATGTTTTACCTTTAATGCCTCTGTTTGCATTCCATGGCTTTCATAAAGGGAACCTAATGCAAAAAATCTGAAAATAAAAAGAGGTCAATCAGCAAATTATAACAAAGACAATTCTTTCAAAACCACAACTGTTTCTGTGCAACAAGCTAAATCTGTTGTAATTGATCTGTGCAACAAATGATGTTTCGTTTTCACCTGTTGTGTTGCTGCAGAACAGGAACACAGTGGTCCAGGCTGCACTGATTGGGGAGAGCGACAAGCTGCTGCAGATTTTCAGTGTCCTCCAGTTCAACACAGAGCCTCAGGAGGGCGCCGTCCACCTCCACACTGCACTTCAGGCTCTGCTCTGTGTCCCTGACTGCTCTGAGAAAATCTCCCAGGAAAGCCAGGTAATGATGAAACGCGGTTCGGTCTTCCTTCCAGAGCACCTGGAGATCTCTGGCCTTGTTCGCTTGATCGAGACGGGATTGAAATTCCTCACTGAGACACGACTGAAATTCAGGATAGAGGTGGATGATTTCTCTGGGGTCCAGCTCACCTTCACTGTTCAAGTAGGTAATGAGTATTGATTTGTGTTAGACTTCAGTGTAGAATTCAGCAGAAGAGACACATTTCACATACTGCTACTATTTAGATTTATTTAGCTATTTTAAATTTGGAGTGTCGTTTTACTCTCACATGAATAGATCTCTGGCCTCGGAAAAACCCTCCTGGTAAAAATGAACAAATCCAGCCAGGCAAGTGAGGCCCTTCTGCAGCTCCTGCCAAAATAAAATACTAATTTTAAAACAAGGCACATATTGCTTGAACATATTTAATACACCAGCATGTGAACTGAAATAATTGAAGCAGAAGACTTGGTGAATAGCGGGAGGACAGCATGTTTAATTCTAAACACAAATCCAGACAAATGAAAAGAAATGACTATGAATCATCACCATGTTAATTCTAACAACATTACCTTTAACCTGTAACATGAGAAATGGGACAGAGTACAATGAATGTCAAACACCAATTGTCATCCTCTGTTGCATTCATCCGAGTGGAATACACCTTTAATGAACACGAATGTGATCAGTCTACAGCTTCACATCCTGAGTTGCAGCGATGACATTGAATGTAAACACAAGGATGCAACACCAGCTGGGTTTATAATGCTTACATATTTTCTACACATCAGAAGAATGCATGACACTATGAACTAGTGGAATTATAGCAACACTGAACACAGTGCTGAGAGCAGTACGGCAGAAAAAGTCAGACTGGGGAGAAAGTTGGAGTTTGAAGGCAAAGTATGTAAGAGCCAAGCTAGATTTCAAAGTAGGGACAGATTTGTGTCCTGCATTGTGTCTATAAATCACATTTCACCTTGTGTGAGTCAAGTGGACGACGACTTTGAACTCCATCCAGCAGTAATAAGGCCTCCTCAGCCCTCTCATGTCCCACGAGTGCCTGGATCTGCTCCTCGAACGGCACCAGGCTCAGGCTGAAAATGTCTCTCTCTGTGAACACTAACACACCATCTGAGGGGAGAATTGTTTTGTTTTTTTGGTTTCCAGAAACACTCAGTGTGTAGGAACAGCAGGTACAAGATTGATTGACAAAATCAGTGCTAATTGAGACAAACACGGCCACATCCTTTTAAAAGCAAAACCACAAATTGGCAGGTGCTCTGTATAAAATGTGCCCAGACTAGGTGATGAATTGATGTTGTGTGTTGTTGTTGTTGTTGTTTACCTGATGTGGAAAGCAGGCCCTTTGCTCCACTGAGACTCACAGTCTGCTTGCGCTGCTGATCTAACATGCTGTAGACAGACAGCATTTGAGGCAGCAGGGTTAGGATGTAAGGGAAACATACACCGGCTGCCAGCACCTCCTGAGGCCACTGCAGGGGAGGGCGCTGGCATATCCCTGTCTTCATCACAAACATGCCTGGGGGACGAGGATGGAGAGATGATATCTTGGCAAAACAAATATCCTCTGGCTAGATGGATTTGTGAGTGATATGAAATGATTAAATCTATGTAGCTGCTTTGGTAACTAAGCATAAGACGGCATACGAAGTTGACAGCCCGGAGGACATTTTGGCAGCTCTTACCCAAACATTCAGGCCCGTTCAGGAGGAACTCCCCTCGCCCCACTGCAGTGACAATGACATGCTGCCTGCTGTGATTGTGAGGAAAAAGCTCCTCACTGCTCCCAGTCTCGATATCACAGAGGAGATATCTGTCACAGGTGGCAACACACAGACTTGCACCATCCACTGCCAAGGAAACAGGATCTTGGAGCAGAGGGACTTCCTTCACGACATCCCACCTGTCCACGCCCACCACGTGGATTCGGATCACCTTCCTGCGGCTGGAGGACGTCACCATCTCCACACATGCTTTCTGGGCCGCGAGCGATGAGTCGCACACCTCGAACAAAGACACATGCTGGATCTTCTTCAGAGCAGGGACAGGCTCTAAGGAGAACATGTTGAGGGCAGTGACGCTCCGGTCCCACAGGACTAGCAGATGGTTGAAAAGTGGGACTGCCCTCACTCGGGCCACTGGGTTGCTTGAGCCTAGTTTTCTTGCCCTACCTTCTCTGATTTTGCTCTGGCTGGGACTCAGGTCTCCATTTGTGCTACTAGTAAGAATGAGGTGCTGGACTGTTGCATTATTGGTCCCTATATATACATTTCGGTCATAGCACTCAAGGCACTGGATGCTGGATTTGTCTTTTGAGACTGCTTGCTTTTCATAGACACGTGCTTGTGTGAATGCTCTGAAAGCCATCGCAGAAATTTATGGATCTCGGATATAGAAAGATAAAAACAGGCAAATGCAGCTTGAGTCGAGTAATAACTCACCATCAAGCAGAGAGGAAGCAAGCTTGTCAATCCCAAATCATTTCACTGTGAGATCCTTATAAAATGTATCTGCCTAAATCAAAGTTACAATTCTCCTGTGAAATAAGAACAATAAGACGTCCCTACCTCTCTGCTGTTCCACCCTCCTCTAATTCTGCCACAATTGTATGAAGTGAAAAGTAGTTTCACATCTCCCATGTGACTATATCCTGACAGGAAATCTATGTCAGCATTTTACAGCACTCATCCTGCCATGTGAGGACACTTACACAACTCATCCAGCAGACTCACCAAGAAAACCAACTTTTTATGAGTGTCAAAACAATGTGCAAGGAGAGAAGGACGGATATTTTGAGGCGTCCACAGTTACGGTCACTTGTGTTCTTGGTATGTGCGGGTAATAAAGACGTGGCTTTGGTCAGTGGATAATGGACAAGTGGACGAGCAAGAGATTTGCTGATCACACAATGTGGTCCATCTGCGTTTGTTTACAACATGCATGAGGTCAAGAGGTGACAGAAATCCAGCAGCGGTTTGTTTTACAACAATGATTGTCTAAAGGATGAGTGTTGTGGTCATAAAAAGATCTGCATTTTAAAGCTGCCATCACGGCTGAACTTTGTATCTTCTGTGCTTCCTCAGGATTTTCAGATAAATAAACATAGATCTCCTCTGGATGGCCTTATGAGAGCATAACAATACATTTTAAGATAAACAAAAACAAGCGTATAAAGTCTTTATTCCAACATTTAGTTTGTAACATGAGATGAGCATAAGAGAACGCAAAATCATGCATAATTCTTTGTTTCCCTTGGGTGAATAATTTATTTTAACCTTGCCATTATCAGTGTACAATAAGCATACAGTAAAAATAAATGATTAATGAGAGTCAGACCTATTTTTGAGAGGGAAAATGTGTTTTAGGGTTGCAGCTAACAATGATTTTCAGCATTAAACAATTTGGTTGTTTTCTCTGTCAATCTATTTGACCATGTTATGTCTGAAAACTGCCCAATTAAAAAAAAAAAAAATACCATTAGTTTACTGATACATTGGACAAATAAAAGTATCAAATCCTATCTTTGTAAACACTGAAAAACAACAAACTAATCAATCAGTAAAATATTTGTTTTATGTTGATGCACCTAATCAAATAATTAATATTTATATATATGGCCACAATAGTTTATTCTTGTCAAAAATGAATGTATATGCGAAAAAAAAAAGTTTTCTTTAAATTTGGAGATACATCCATCGACAATAGCACATACTGTGCCAAAAGCTTAAAAGATACATGTTTACTGTTATGTGTTCAGTGTTGCGCGCGTGTGTCTGTGCGTTAAGTAACGTGAGAGAACTAATGGTCATTTGTAATACCAAAAATAACATTTGACATTTAGGAGTTTGGCATGCTTACTGAAAATATTCATGGATCCACAATATCTGTGTCAGAATATGAGCCGTTGTTGTCATTTGGGTAAAGCTGTGATCCCTCCGTGAAAAGGTCATTTCTCCCTCCCGCAGTCGGTGCACAAAATGTCGTCGCGCTGGGTGAGGAAACCACGTCCCACCAGTGACACGGCGCATTGCATGCAGGAGAAACACTCGCTGTGCCACTGGCGTTCCTCAAAGGAGATGTACTTGGCTCCAGCCAGACCTGCACACATCACAGAAAGATACACACACTGTAAAGTTTGATGCACATCTTCACCTTGTTTAGCTGACAGTTCCTACACCAGCGCAAATAAAGGCCTTTCATATGAGGGGGAGAGCTGCAGAGTGAATGAAAACATGAGGCAGTGACTCACTAGTAATGGGGTTGGTGCAGCCCACACACTTCTTTGCATACAGGTTGCTGAAGCATTCAAGGCAGTAGGGGTAATTTTCCCTCGAGGTGAAGCGCTGGCCCGACAGCTGCTTTCTGCAGCCGATGCATAGGAAACACTCGCGGTGCCAAGGCTTGTCTTGGTAGGTCACTCCACCTGTTGTGATGGCCTGGAAGCAACACAAACCCAGGCAAGAGAAAGAGAAAAAGGAAAACACAAGGCGACACATAATGTCATTCCTCCTGCTATGCATCTTTTTGCTATGCAGCCACAGTGCGAGTTACATGAAAATGCCAGAGTCAGGGGGATTTACTGCAGCGGTCAATACGTATAAGCCATTCAGCTGTAACCTTACCTTCTTACAAGCACAGCACTGGTATGCAAACTGCTTCTCGAAGCAGGGCACACAGAAGTAGCTGGTGTCTTTGGGGATGAAGGACTTGGTTCCTATTGGCTGCTGGCAGCGGTGGCACAGGAAGCAGGTCTCATGCCAGCTGTTCCCCTTGTATTCCATTTTGCGGGAACCTGGCACACAGGACGAGAGCAGCTTAGTCAGCATATGGTACCTCTAAGACAGAAAAACACTGCCAAAATATACCAAAATAGTCTTGCTTTGTCTGTAGGGAGAGGATGACGCAATCGTACTCATCTTGGAAAGAATTTTGTAAAAAGAAGAAATTCCATTGTCGTTCCATATGTTTATGTTTTAATATATCCATTCATTATCTATACCCGCTTTGTCCCGAACAGGGTCACAGGGTCGCTGGAGCCTATCCCAGCTTACTTTGGGCAAGGCAGGGTACCCCCTGGACAGGGCCAACATTTATAGACAGACAGAAACAAAGACATTCATCCCTCAGGGCAATTGCATGTCTTTGGACAGTGGGAGGAAGCCGGAGTACCCGGAGAGAACCCACACAGGCACAGGGAGATGTGTAAATCATGTGTAAATTACACACAGAAAGGCCCCAGGCCATGCTAACCCCTGCACCACTGTGCCACCCCCATGTTTTAATATATGTTTTTACATAATATGGGCAATAGTTGACACGATATATTGGGAATAGTATTTGTCAAATTTACATTCTATGTGCATTGATTGTCCATTGTAGCTTCAGCTTGAGATTCTAAGTTCACTCTTAAACAGGTCACAAAACAACCCAACCACTGGGTTCATTTGGTAGCTGTTCTAGTTCTTTTGATGGCATCATGCTCACCAGCTGACAGTGATTTGAAGATGTTCAAATTCATGATCATTCTCCCCTTTTGTTCCTCAGTAATGGTGTTGAATAATCACCAGAAAAAAAGTTTTTTTTTTTTTTGCAGAACATTATAATGTCAAAATTCAGTTGACCTTTGACCTTTGGGTTAGAAAATGTGATCACTTCTTGGTTTTATTCTATGACACATTTGTGTAAAATTTTGTCATAATTAGAAAATTAATTCTCGACTTATTGCCACAGACATATTCTGTGAGGTCACCGTGACCTTTGAGCAGCAAATTTAAACCAGTTCATCCCTGGCTTCAAGTGAACATTTGTGCCATTTCAAGAAATTCCGTCAAGGTGTTCCTGAGATATCGCGTTCACAATAATTGGATGGAAGCGGGGTCACAATGATCTTGACCTTTGAACTTTGACCTTTCATCACCAAAATCGAATCATTTCGTCATTGAGTCCAAGTAAAATTTGTTTTCTGATTTAAGGAAATTCTCTCAAGAGGTTCCTGACATAATGTGTTCACAGGAATGGGACGGATGTACGAACAAACAACCAGAAAACACACCTTTGGACACAGCTGTCGCCAACGCGAATGAATTAAAATAGTGTTTTTCCCCATAACACAGCAACATGTTGTTTTTATATTTATGTTTTTTTTTTACAAAGTTGTCATTACGTCAAAATAAACCTGATAATGTATTTTGATGAATATTTTCGGTGATATTAATCCAGCCCCGTTCATCCCTGCATTTACCTGGCATGACGGTTTTCTTGCAGGTGCTGCACTTGGAGGAGTAATCATGGGCATAGCACTCGGTGCAGAGCAACAAATCATCTTTGGTAGCGAAGGCCTTCTCCGCCAGAGAGCGGCTGCACTTTCCACACTTGAAGCACTGCTCGTGCCAGTGGCGATCCTTATAGGACAGGTCCTGCAACATATTATTCAAAATGTGGATATTCTGTAAGATTAATGCATTCATAATTGGCATGATTTAAGAACGGACCAAAATCTAAAATGAATCATCAGGTTTCTAATCTTAAGACTATGAGTAAGATAAGGCTATCATTTACAGACAGAAACCGCTATTTTTTTATTTTTAAAAAAATATATAATTACATTCTTCTTTAACACATTACTGACGTGAAACCATTACTCTTAGATCAACTGGTGCTTCCTTACCTTGCAGTTGCAGTCTATTGGTAAAGCACACCCCTCACAGCAGTTAGCGAACAGGTTCTCATAGCACTTAGTGCAGTACTGGGTGTCCTCTTTCATTATGTACTTTTTCCCCAGCAGGGAGTCTTTGCAGTAATGGCAGTCAAAACGCTCGTTGGTGGACATTGTTGTTTGCTTTTCTTAGCAGCAGGTCAAAGAGAGCAGGAGGAAGAAAATTGATCGACAAAGGAGAGTAGAAGAGATGAAAAATTACTTGTAATTGTCCAGGCAATTTCTTCTCCCTCTCATCAAGCAAGTAAAGAGGCTAAGCAATTGTTTTCCCTTTCCCTAAAAGAAAAAGAAGCAGTGTTGTATTAAAGAAGTCTCTACCTCAGTTGGATGAGGATGAGGCTGAAACCAGGGACTGCAGAGAGTCCAGACACAGAGATGGGGCAGGGATGAAAGCGGGTCAGGCAGGATTATGGGGTATCCACTGGGGGGCTCTTCTATAAATACAGACCCTCTTATTAGCAGTAATCTCTGGGGAGAATGGACATACTGCGCTGCATCATTCTGCACCTTTTAAGGGAGCTGATGGAGCACGGATGACGAAGCCTCTGCACCGACTTACTCATTGTGGCTTTATTCAAAAAAAGCTAAAAAGAAGAGAGAATTGCAACTTTAGGACAAGAAGGTTATTGTTGGGAAACACGACAGCCGACAATGTAAATAATATCGGTGCCCAAATGTTTAATACATTTCTCAGTGAAAGATGAGATTTGTGCTTAAAGATGTTAAATCTTCTCCACTCTCTCATATCAGTTTGGACATTGGTGCCACAGCAGGCGATAGTTTGGCCATTTGGATGCCGTGACGTTTCTGGACACACTTGTGGCCTTTGTCAGCGCCCGCTACACACACAAGCAGTTGCAGATGGCTTATAAGAGGTAGGTGCCAGCAGCTTTGTGGTTGCCAGGTACTGAACTATATTGCCAGGACCTCTCAGTGGCTATTGAGAGCGCCTTGGCAGCACTTCAGAAGGGGGAAGCAGCGGGCCTGTGGATGCTCAATCTATCCGCAGCAAAATAAAAGAGGAGGAGCAGAAATGACAGTTTAAATGGTGACCATCTCGCTCATAGTGATACTCTGTAACCTCATTCAAAACGGATTCTTTGTGTGTTTCTCTGGAATAAAAGCTCGCTAACTATTGTGCTATGCCCAAATCATAAGAAAACAATGAATAACTCAAGTATCTATTGTATTTCGGTGTGTATGTTTGGCTCAATCACCTCTACCAAGCGAGTGCACAGGTTCAGGTGTCAAAAATGCATGTCCGAAGTACGGCAAATTTCAATTTTCCACCTGGTTAAATATTCAAATTTGTCCGCATCTTTGACTGACAGTTGACTAATTACACTTGAATCTTGGAACATGTGTTCATATCAGTTTTCCAAAAGGATCAGGAGGGCATACATCTTCATAAAAATAGCCTGGGAAGACCATCAGCCCGGCCCACCGGCCTAATCCCTCGTATACACACACAGGAAGGTCAGCGACAGTGATGAGGCTGATAGGAATGCATCTCTGTGTAGATGAACTTTCTTTCCCCTCTGTCTTCTCTCTTCATTCACTCCTTGTAAAGATATCCGTCTTGAATTACACTCTTGTAAGAAATTAATCCACGTTTGGATCAGCGGATGATGTTGGAACATGGTTCTACAGTGTATGTAGGTGGTATCCACAAACCTCTGAGGAATAATGTAAAGCTATGTTATTTTTGACCCACACGGGTTATGTAAAGCTTTCAGCACAAAATAGCCGTACCATGTCAGGACTTCAGGTGTAGGCAAGGTTTTACAGAACATTCCCGATCCGAAGTCGATGCCATCTTTCAGCTTAGTTTTATTTCTAAGTGGGTGGATCCGCCGGATTACAGCGAGTTATCTGCTGCTCTGGATTAAATTACCACTGTACTATATCCTTGCCCCCTGCTGATGTCCAGATGAGCGCCTGCAAATCACAAAGCAATGCAGACCTTGAATAAACCCAGAACCAACTGTAGGACAAATATAGTCTTTGCCACTCAAAAGCTTCTAATCTTTGTTTCATTGCTACACTGTATGTCTGTCATCATGTGACACCCAGGCAGAGTGGAGGTGACCTATATTCGGCAGCAAACAAAAACTCGCATCTCTTTGAGTGTGTTGTCATGAAATGAAAAATAAATTGTCAACAGGAATGGTCATTCACTAGATATTAATGCATAGATGATTGCATATTGTATTTGTTATTCTACATTTGTGCAGACCTGTTTATTACAACCGCTTTGATTTCTATCTGACAGATGACAGGTGCTGGTCTTTGTCTCTTGGATTACTAACTTCTACACCAGACAGTGGCAACTCTGCCGAGCAAAAAGCTTGCTGATCTTGCATATTCTTTTTTTGCCTGCTTAATCCTCGGAAGTCAACCAGTGAGCAGCTGCCAACAGATTTCGTATGCGGCCTTTCTAGCCCCAATAAATAGGCCTTTATTTGACCTGGACTCGGGTGTCCTCTTATCTTAAAGTATTCAGGCTTTACAATGAGGTGTCAGTAGCTGTTTTTTTCCCTTAATCAAATGATCTCAGAGAAGAAGAGAAGCATTTACTTTGGTGGCTCCTTTGAGGTGGTGACTTGTTGTAGGCTGAGACAGATCAAAACGACACAGTCGCGTCTCTCGGAGGCACAAAAGCCTCGCTGCACCAAAGCTGACAGCTGGTTGGCATGGTGATGACAGCATAAGTGGGATCCATTAGGTTGAAATGAGGGGTGGCTCTAGCAGTTAATAAGAGGACTCACACAGACCTGTTCCTTTGAGCAGGCCTCTGTGCTCCTCTGCGATGTGGAGAGCTCGCTTTCAACACAGTATTTTCAACTGAACAGGATAGCCACATAGGGGGTTGCAAGGGGCGATGAGATACAATCTACTAAGTCTACAATTTAGCAAAACCTTAAACCCCTTTAGGGAGGCCCGGTGAATGCCTCCACCAACTCTGCCCACCACCCCTCCCCTGTTCTCACCATAGTGAGTCATGGTATGAGTGGGTGACAAGACCCGTCACAGAGCCAGACATATGATCTCCACTGCTAAAGAGGAGAGAAAGTTGTCTATTGCTAGGCATGTACAACCCATTAAAATGTTCCCCTCTTCAATTCCTTGCCTCATAGGTTTTGTGCTATTTGGATTAACTGTAGACAAAGTTATTGATCACAAAGCAAAACAGGTCGGAGTAAAAAAACATTCAAGTTTAAACCCAGAATTTGGATCAAATATTCACAGCCTGATAAAAGGAAGATTGTATTAAGTAAAATTTACGACAGAAAAAAAAACTTTAGACAAACTCAGACAGCTTAAGATCCCCAAAAGAGCACTTTGTTCTTTCTCCAGCTTCAAACACCTCTTTCCAGGAATAATAACTCCATCCTCAGTGAAGCACTTCCTAATATATGAATAATGCAGCATAAACAAACAAGCTTAAGTTGACAGTAAATGTTCTGGATTTTTGGAGGGATATAAGAAGTCCAGCACTCTAGTATTGCAGAAATCTAGTTTGAGTTTCATTTTCAGATAGAATTCAAAACAGAATCTAAATGACACAGGAGGTAAATACTCAAATGTTTTCTGGTATTTTTACAAGCACACTTTTTCATGAGAATTTGCTGTATCAGAAAACCCGCAATAAGTGATTTTTTTTTTTTGGCAAGCAGAAACAAGCGGTAAACACACTGACATCATTATCACCTTCAAAGCTGATATCAAACACGTTTACACATTGTACTCTCACTTTGTCTGCCGCTTGGTGCTGAGCAGGTAGTGTACAGTACATTTTTCACTGAAAAGAGCAGCCTGCAGCAGCCAGAAATTATATGAGAGCAGTTAAACTGAACCAGGGGCCAGAAAACCCCAAAAAAGTGAACTGAAAGATGCTAAAATCTTCCACAAAGCTCAAAGGAACTGCCGAGCCAAGTGATCATTATTCATCAGTACAAGTGACCCCCTTTCAAATTATACATAGTCATTTGAGTCATTGGTATTATAAAAGCATTGTTATTGACACTTTGAGACGTGTTGCAGACCATAGTTTGCATCACTAACTATGCTCTGTACTGCACCCAAATAAGCAAATGTAAAATCCCCTGCTGAGAACAATGATCTCCTCTGTGGCACCGTCTTGACTTTCTACAAACTGGAGGGAGTGTCCCTCTCTGCCACCTGAATTTTCACATTAATCCTCAACTGACATCGATGGATTATTTGTGCCACTGATCCCAGCAACCACAAATTTATCACACACTTTGTCTTGTAGCGTTGAGCGGAGGCACTTGACGAAGACGTGGCATCTCTGCGTGGTGGAAGAGATGGCTGTAAATACCGGAGTGCTGGCGAGGATATGGGGTAACTAACAACAGTCGGGAGGATCGAGGCGTAACCCCCACAACACACCCTCCTCGCTCTCATCAATCACTTATCAGGGCTTTTGGAGCGCTATTTATACTCCCGCCTGCATTACACTCTGGAACAGTGTGGGCAACAACTTTAGAAATTATATTTGATATCGATGCAAGAACAAACATTAGGTGGCATCATGCAAAATGTGTTAATTCTGTCTAACCTGAAAAGTTGGAACTTTCGCATGTAGACGCGATTCATGCAAAATTGAAAAGAATGGCACCTTAGATTAGCGTACTAAAGGAAACAAAGGGAAACAGCATATTTCTGGAGTTATTTAACCCCCTGCAAAATTGTTAAGCTGCTTTTTTACAGTGTCAAAAGGTTGTTTCCCCACGTCCAGTCTGCTAAACCAGCATGCAATACACCTGTCAGTTCACTAGAGGATATCATGTCAGCGTGAAGTTTTGCCTCATCTCCACGTGAAAAGTACACACACGTGACTGGGGTTGAAGAGGGTCATGTGACGAACGTAGTAGTTGGGAGGTGGGTGGAGGATGGTGGGATGGACCAAACCCAAGACTTTCACCCAAGGGACAAGGGTCTAAGTCTGTGAGAAAGTAATGGGACTGTCTTCAAAGAAATCTTTCCTGACGCTGACCAAGTAGTTTTGCCGGTTAATTCTAACGACATCGTTTTTCACGACCAGGCGAGGAAAAACGTGACAAATGCTCTAAACTGATGGGGTGTTAGCCAGGCCTCTGGTTGTTGCTAGCCTGGTGCCAAACCCAAATTCTTTTTGTGAATAGATAGATGCTCCACTGGGGATTGCTTCCACTCGTTGGCGTTCTAATGCGAATACACCGAGTTAATTTTGAAACCATTGGAGCAGCTGAGCGGGCCTTTGTGCAAACAGGGTTTCTGGACTATAAACACAGCGAAAACTGAAGCTATAAGCAATAGGCAGGCAGAACCGGTTGTTTCTGAGTATTTATCATAAAAACAGGACAGTTGCATCAGTTTGCTCATCTAACTTCCGGCACAGAAGCAAATAAGTGTATTTCCCAAAAAAAATGCATTCCCTTGTGGGTAACGTGCAACGAACAGAGTGAGTTTTGTTTTTAAAATAGTATCAATTATTTCAGTTACCATGAAATTCATCATCAGGCATCTCTGTACAAGGAAGGCGCCGAATGCTTCATGAATTGCTCATTTGTCCATATCTTTATTTTCTGTTTGACACTATCAGACATCTACAGTTAAAACACAACATTTGGCAAAATACAATGATTTGGCAAAAAAAAACTTGTACTGATTGACTCACTGATTATTTCAGTGAACTGGCAGAAAATGAGCATTTCTGGAGAAACCACACAAGTAGATTTCACCCCACTCAGTATACAGTGTTTTTAAGGACACCAGCAAAGTCAGTGCCAAGTCATACAGTATCTAGAGACATCCCGGCTCACTCTCTGGTGCTGTGACACACTCACAGACTCAGACAGGGGGACAGAGAAGCCACAGCTCCTCAAGTTTGTTTTTGTGCAAAAAAACACAAAAAGAGAGAGGGGGAAAGAAGATGAAAGAGACAGAGAACACGCAAAAAAAAACCTTTTGTTCCTTAAAGTCACCAACCACATTGGACAAGAAATCTTTGTTTTCTTACATGAGATTGGACTGTACAATATGAAACCATGAGTGGCGGTTTCATAGTTAACCTGTGAGACAGTTGGATGACAGTTTCCGAACTCACAATAGCTCCACCTAGGATGGCCAACACAACTCCACATGAATAAAAGTGCTAAATCTTTGCTGCATTTTGGCACAACTTATTCAATCATGCCAACAGGATTACTGCCTCAAACAAAAACTTCTTGAATGCAAATTTGCCTCACTTGATGACAATGTCCACCTCACAACACTGAAACCATCGTCTCTGTCCTTTCTCCTCGACTCACAGCCTCTTGAAGCACCAGGCGTTACTTACAAAGGTACAGCGAAGTCACATTCACTTCTTGACAACACTTGACTTGCATGTTATAAAGAGATTTGAACATTAAAAATATATACAACACATTATTTATTTTTCTCCCATAAATGCTGCTGGAGCTCCCTCAGTCTGCTGCACAAACAGGAATGATCTCATAGTGAGCTGGTCTGATCCAATGATGCTTCAGTTCACTACAAGGTTTATGTACAAGTTTCCCTATGGCATTTGGAACCATACTCAATAAGAAAAATAATTGAATTCATCCTAATTTACATCAGTGGTCCCTTTGACCGTGAAGAGATATCAAAATGACAACCTAAAACATGTCTGAGACTTTGACCAAGAAGCCGCCGGCTCATCTTGCATAAGATGTTGACATGGTTTTGCACAGTACTTTCTGTAAAAAACATAATTGTCATGTCAATAGCTGCTGAGTGCTGCTGAAATGCATTGTTCGGTGGATTGGCTGTTCTTACGACATCTGAAAGTGGTGTGTGATATCTACAGATTTTGAGCTGTCCTTTTGTAGCGTGATCATGAGTGCATGGTAGTAGCTCTGTAAACAGGAGTGTAAACAAAACAAAAATCCAGAAATACATCTTTCCACATGCAACTGCTTACTCCCAAAACAACACTGAGGTATGATGAGTCAAAGACAGAAATATGGATAATCTTGCAGCAGTCATGAAAATGTTATGTCTTTCACATTTTTCTTTGCAGATCTCAAATATGTGGAGTGATCTCACGTGATCCCATGTCATCCTAATTCACCTCTCACTTTAGCCATGTGAGAGCATCTGCTGGTAAAAGTTGAAAGAAATATCGGTTTAAATGTGTAAGGTCACATTGTGGGATGAGAGTACAGCACACATTAAAAATAGCTGAATCAAACGTGTTCATTTTGTGCTTTTTCTTGTCACCGTAGTCGATCAAAAATGACAGACTTTGACACAACACTGTGAGGTGTGTGGGAGTTTCATATTTCTGTACAACGGCTCTGCACTGTACTATCATCGTCCACATGGGATCCGAATGCACTGTGACACATTACATGTGACGATGAACAATTCACAACATGATTACATAGCAACCTCCCTCTCACAGAGCAGAGTCACATCTGCTGTCGGAGACCAGCGGGGCAACAGATCGCAGTATGCCATCTACAGCTACGCAACACGAAGACCGTCTGTCTTACTGTACATATGAAACGATAAGTAACAGTTGGATTAGCAGTGCAAATGTAAACTTACAAAAATATGGAAAAAATGACAGCTACACAATTCCAAAAATACACAGTATGTACATGACACTATTGAACTATTTCACATTTGAGTTCAGTAAACACTGCATAGGTGACTGCATCACTAGCACAGATGAGATTGTTTTTATCATATAATGCCTCACTTGAATAAATATTACATAAATATTTTTCACTTATATGTCAGTCTCCTTCTCCAGCCAACCATTTTCTAACGTCCGCTGTGTGCCACTTCATGAAAAGGTGATATCTAAAGAAAAAAAACCAACGACAACAACCTCGCACCGTGAATGTTATCTGCTGTACAGGAACATTCATACAGTCAAGCAATCACACTAATTATAGAACAAAAGCATAGAAATAGCAGCAAATGTGGTCATGTTAAGCAAAACATGGGTGGAAATCACAATAAAAAAAATTTAGTGCATTTGTAATTGCTAAAAAAAATAAATACAAAATAATAAATGAATAACTCAAAAGGCAAAGTAAGGCTTAGCAAAATTTGCTCGCAAACAAAAAAAGAACACAAGCTGGACGTCTCATTGGGCCACTGAACCGATAGAAAAACACCATTGGGCTGCTCTGGACAGAACAGTAATGAACCTTCATGTTAACCGAAGGACAAAAATCTTAAAGCACGGCCTCCAACAACATAACACGCACTGCATAGCCCTTCACAGCACTATCCGCCCCAGTACCACTTGTCAAGGTTATTGAATGCCTTGTACTCCTTGTGCCTACGCAGGTAATCACAAGCCAGGCATGTGTGCTCTGCCCAGAAATAGGCCTTCTTCACTTTAAAGTGCCGCCGCCACTCAAAGTACCTGAGGTACATTTCCTCGTTCTTATCCAGGAGCAGCAGGTAGTCGGCCAGCTCCTTGGGCGAGGTGAAGTCGTCCACGTGGATGAAGGCGTCGCCCTGGATAAAGTTCTCGTAGTTCTGCCTGGGCGGGCCGAGAACCACTGGCACTGTGCCCACAGACAGCGGATTGTACAGTTTCTCAGTAATGTAGTCCTTGTGGATGGAGTTCTCAAAGGCCAGATAGAATTTACAGCTGGCGATGGTGGGGAAGTAGTCTTGGTCAGAGATGTACTCCCCGAAGGCTTGTCCATATGCGTGAACCTCAATGTGTTTGTACAACTCATTGTAATATTTCACCCGCACGTGGTCCTGGTTCCAGTTGCTCACAATCCAGCAGATCATCTTGTTTTTGCTGGGCGGTACAAAGTCCTCGTCACCCTCTGCTGCTACGATGGACCCATAAGGCACTTCAATGTCAGCATCCTGACGGTAATTCAGAGTCAGATTGAACAAGTTCTCTATCCCAGGCAGCTGGGACGAGTGCGACGGCGACTCCAAGTTCATCCATATCCACTTCTGGAACGACGGTCGCTGGAGCGGCGGCAGGTTGGACAGGTCGGTGCAGATGTCTCGGTGATGGATGACGATCCCATCCGACTTGTTGTAGAAGTTTCTGTCTGCTGTGATGAAGCAGCCCTCGATGTTGAAGAGAGAGCTACACACGCTCAGGTCGTAGGTTTGTCCGAAGGGCCAAAGCCAGATCAGCACGGTGGTCACGTTTTTATCGCCCTTGGTGGAGAAGAGGTTCTTGACCCGGTCTGTGGACACTGTTGACTCTACGGGACCTGATAACCAGCTGGTGGAGGGTTTAAAATACATCAAAAACAGAGTCACGAAGCATCCCAGAATGAAAGTACCGAGCAGAAGGGGTCGTAGGATTCTGTGAAAAGGTGCAGATGGCATACTCTGTCCTGGAAAGGGTAAACCAAAGAGAGAAGCCAGAATAAAGTCATGATCAACAGGATACAACATCAAGACTAATCACCTCATCATGTATTAATAATGCCTATTATACTGGATCATTGACTCTGAATATCATTTGTGCCTCAGTTAAATACAGACAGCCTGTGAGCATCTGCATGAGAAAACCGTGTTCCTATTCCTACTATAATATATTAATATGCACCCTACTATGCATAAGGTACACATTCTTTGGATCAATACTCATAAAGAGAAATGCAGCGACTCCTCAATCACATCGCCAAACAAACCTGGTGGATTTGACGGAATGCTGAAATCCAAGCAAGAGTCGAGGTTGTGGGAATCGGAGGGAACGGTTCCTACATTGGATCGGCGGTTGGATCAATCTCCTTTGTGATTCAGTGCTCATAGAAAAAAAAGAAAGAATTGCAAACTCCCAGCTAAGAGATGCTGCTTTGCTCTTAAGCAGAATAATAACGATCCTTAATGATCTAATGAAGTGCGTTTGATCTTGAATGTACAGGTCTTCTTAATGATGCCTCCTTTAGGTGAGCAGAGGGAGAGAGAGAATCAGAGAGAAACAATTAGGCTAGGAGAAGGAAAAGAAACAAGACATCACCACAGGAAAAGCTTATCTGGAGGTTATATGCAATCATGCAGAGATAAGCTCCATCTCCACAAACATGTCTGTTAATTAGATGAAAAATAACATACAAACACCAAAGTTATTTTCAAAAATAGCTGGCTGATCAAGGTTATTATTTGAAATTCTCCAGTTAAGCATGGATGTAAGCCTCTAGCTGTTATTAGTTTTTGGCATACACTATGTATTGTAAGAGAATGCTGCCATCTTAAGGCTGAGGGGAGTAGGGAGGCCCCCTGCCTCGACAGCTCTCTGGGGCTCAGCACACCTGCATGCTGCATAAAGAGGCCATGCAAGCAGATTGCAACGCTAAGAGCAGAAATAAAGCTTGAGAGATGATTTTCTTTTTTCCATGCATCCCTGAAGCAGATCTGAATCAACAACATGTCAAACACGGATATCCTTTGGAAATTCATCTGTGCAATATGACATATAGGGAACAATACGGCGTTCGTCTCCTCCATCCACATCATCATCTTTGACTTTGATGCACAGATCTGCACCCGAAGGCTAGCCTCCATGAACCAGGGCCGGATGACTGTAATGCCTTTTGAAGGCTTATGGTATCAATACATTTTTATGTAGGCAAATCCTCTCAGACGGCAGAAACGTGCTTTCTGTCGGCAGCAACGATAAGCTCTTTGGTTTACACAGGATGCAGCCCGTGCACACCTTCATATGCTGGTGTCAATTATATAAAACACAGCAGCTGTTCAGAGACTGAGCTGCAGTGCAAAGATCAAATCAGGTCTATTAAATATGCAGTGCGTGGTAAAGTTATTATAAGTGTCTCCATGGTGATGGGGCTATAAGGCCAGAGTTTAATATAAGACCAGGGTTCACAATGTTTTTATTGTGCTCTGTCTTTCCACCTACAAAATGAGACCAGAGTGAGACTCAAGTGCAGCTTCAGCACTCATTCACATTTTAAATAACATAGCCGGGGTTTTTGGCAAATGCATTGTGATGTATTTGGGACAGGAAAGAGCACCGCATGGGTGAGTAGTCTGCAGCGTTTGAAGCGACTGGAGAGGCAGAGAAAACGCAGCCACACAAGATCTTGGCAGTCACAGAGATGCATCAAATCCCCAAATGAGGGGGTTTCAGTAACAGGTAGGCTAAAGATCAAAAGCAAAAATATAGGCTATACACATCCTGTTTTTTTAAGATTTGACCACGATTTATGCGCACGCTGTCGGGGGGGGGGTGGGGGGGCACGTAGCGCCGATCGTAAAAGGGACACTCCATCCCAGGTGAGGATTCATTTGCAGCCGCCGGGCGAGCACTGAAGGTCATGTTAAAACGCGACGCTATAGTGGAGCCACTCTTTAAAATGGTTGTCTTTTCGGCGTGACACCGCATTGAAGTTGACGAGAGTGGTGGAGATTCACAGAAATAATTTACGCGTTGACTTACACAACACCCAAAACCGCGAAGAATCTAAACAATAGCGTGAAGCACGATGCTGAAAATGGACAGTATTTGCGCTATAAGAGTGCAAGATTTGAAATACGAGTCTCATTCAAGGGAGAAAAAGCATCCCCTGTCTCCGACAGTGTAAACCGTCTTGTGCATTCATTTTTGTTTTGTTTTGTTGTAAATGCAGTGTAAAAACAAACACCCCAAGGAAAAATGAGAAAGCACCAGTGCGCGAATGTCTGAATTTTTTTCTCCCCCCCCCCCCCCAGCGGATATCGTTTTTTTAATTAGCTGGGGAGGATTTGCTGTTGAAATCAGGTACCGTTGCTCAGCCATGGAGCGCAGGAGAGAAAAAAAAACAAACAACAAAAAAAAAATAGCCATGCATTTTACTCACCATCTCGACAGGCGTGAGTCAAAATAGAGCTTTCTTCTCATTTCCTCCAGAGGTCCCCTTTCAAAGACACCTTGCAACATACGGAAGATGCGGATGCGTTTGGAATAAAAAATCGCGCCCGTCCGCCGTGTTTGCAGCAATAGATCCGGATGAGCTCCCATCCATCGTCTTGATCCCGAAAAATGATGATACCTACTGTAGCAATGTGCGCTGAATCTTCCCCGCTGCTGCACACCGACGCAGAGAATGATGGCTGCAAATATATATATATATATATATATATATATAAAAGAAAATTGGCGGCTACCCCATCCGCCTGCACACTAAATTCATGGCTCGGTGTGTGAGGACGCCATGTATGCTCAGGGATGTGATGCGATGTGGAATAATTCCCTGCTGGCTGCCCATGCGCTACCTTGTTCTGTTTACCGTCAATGCAGCTGCGGGCTGTGGCGGAGCTCAAAGTGTGTGTGTGTGTGTGTGTGTGTGTGTGTGTGTGTGTGTGTGTGCGCGCGCGCGCGTGTGTGGGATGCTGAGATTCCGCGTTGGTGCACATTACACTTTAATCATCTGCTTAAGGTTCCCATTTGAATAAACAGGTGAATCACATTTGCTGCGAGGAAGCACGGGATCAAAGGCTTTCACCTCACCGGCTGATACAAAATAATGGGAGGTGAAACAGACGGCTAAACTTTGACCCAACACTTACTGATTGTAATTTGCACTTCTAAAACAAACAGTAAGTTTATGCAAAATATCCCCAAGTTTATTCATTATTTTTATGCGATTTAACTGAGACTAGGCTACAAACTCCAACAAACAATGCCTCATTAAAATAAGGTTAAATTCCGTACAAACAGGCCAACAAATGCCGTTTGCACAATTAAATCTTAAGCATGCACAGTGATGCCTTCCAGCTCATTAATTAATCATTTAAAGGGGCATTCTGATGATTTTATAAACGTTCTTCCACAAAGTCGGTGGACTTGGGAGAGATTCGTTTAAAAATTAATGATCAAAATCAAAGCGGCACCGGCAAAGATATCCCGATTTTAAAACTGTAGTATTAAAGAAGCAGAGTGGAGGATTTAGTGGCGTCCTTTGGTGAGGTTGCACATTGCAGCCAAATGGATACAGCTCACCTCGCCTCACCATCCCTTTCCGAGTGTGTAAGAGAATCTATGGTGGCGGCGAAACTTGTGGAAAAAAAAAAAAAAAAGTCCCTCTCTAGAGCCAGTGTTTGGTTTGTCCACCACTAGAAACACTAGAAGCAGCATGGTGAGCTCCGTGGAAGAGGACCTGGTCTCTATGGAGATATTAAGGGCTCATTCCATGCTAACAAAAACACAATTCTTGGTTTCAGGTAATAAAAACATAATTATAAAAATGATATTTCCTTTCTGCCAATGGATCTTCCTAAATCCTACACACTGGTCCTTTGCGCTCCAAAAATGTCGGATCCTCCCACAACAATCTGTCATTAGGCTGCAAGACCAAAAGCATCCCTGCAAAAATACAAGGGAAAAGAGGATGTTAGTGGGGGCATGTTGCTTCTGGTACCTGTGAGACATGAAATGCATCCAGGATGGCCAGTTGGAGTAACAGATTTTTGAGTTTGAATATAAAGCCAACGTCTGAAGCAGGCAAAAGCAACATTTGGATATGCCAGAGTCGATTTGGAAACAAGTGCTAGTGACAGATGAAGTTAAAATTGGGCTCTTTGGCCACGATTACAAAAAAAAAAAGTTCATTAAAAAGGAGCAGGACTTGATATAAAATAACAACAACAACAACAACACCTTGCCAGCTGTAAGCATCGGTGTGGAAAAAAAAATTCTGATATTGGGTTGTGCGGCACCGGAAACGAAGCATGGACAGAAGCAAGAATGGATTCCAATAGATGTCATCAGACTCTGGATGTGAATGTCGTGAAGACAGTCAAGAAAGTGAAAGTGACTGAAGGCTGGACCACGATCCAAAGCAGACCTCTCAATTTTCTTGAAGATATGCAAGGCTGATGCTTTTTGGGAGAGACCATCACAGTCCTCAGATCTGTGTCTCGATCTTCAAACGTGCTCCGTGTGCAAGACCGTCTAAAAATATCTCAGAACTTGAAGTGATCTGCAAGAAAGACTGGCTGAAAAATCAAAAGTGGCAAGAATAGAAAGCCTGTTGGCTGGCTATAAAAAGGCTTTTCAAGCTGTAACATTGATGAAGACATTCATTTTTAATGTCTTGCGTTTAATTCGTTTCTCTTCAAAAGGTCAACGGGTAGTTTGCCCTGATGTGACCTAATTTTTTGCGAGGCAGCTTTAAAATCGAATCAGACGAGCGTCGAGTTTGTTCAGGTGGTGCGAGCAAGCACTTTCACACCATGACAACACGTACCATGGCAACCGACCATCAATAAGAAGGTAATATATGGCGCAGATAAAGAAAATGGTCTTTTCCCCTCCCAATTCTTTTTGGGGTACAAATCTCTTTCAATAACTGCTGTTTGCATCGCTATGACTCATCCTCAGATTGTAGCCTGACGCGGCTTTGAAATATCAGGATGTTGTGTTTTTTCTTGTACTGTATTTTGGGCAACATATTTACACCACCACAGTGCTTTGTTTACTTTCCTCCTTTCCAGGGTGCACTTTATTTGGAATAGTATTAATGAATAAGTCACAGATCACAGAGAAGGCAAGATATGCCTATGCAGTTTCAGCTGGATACAGTGGGGACAGTGGTAAAACATGCTGATTAGGTTATGAATCCTAAAATATGTAAGGCTGAGTAAACAAGAGGTAATAAGACATCGGTTAAATTAACAATAATCACCCAAGTGCAAAGTATTAATAAACATCACTGAAGCCAAAATTAAGATAATGAAGTGGTTCATTTGCTTGTGGCTCTGCAAAGCAATTTGGCTTTTCTTATACTGTTATTCATCGTTTGAATTTTGCTCCGTCTTCAGCAACCAGAGCTTAATTTCGTTAGTTCATAGCACCATGAATAAACATTCGCTATGGCTCGAAGTCAAGTCAATCCTGCCATCTCCGTCGCTCGCCGCCAAATATCGCAGCCCATTTGCGAGTTATCTCCAGGTAGATTGTCGGCTTATTAGGCAGATAGTCCAGATACACCGTCTGGCTTGTTTTGGGAACGGCCATTTCAATCTGAGTCCCCTCATGCCACTCATTAAAAGATGTTATCGAGATAAAATCAGGCCGGGCTTCCAACGCAGCACTAAGAGAGGTTTCATAGTATTTGCCGTTGATGCGGTTTCGAGTGTTTTGGAAGTTCCACGGCCGAACGCTCGTGTCGATGTAACCCGGGCCCACGCTTGGAATGAATATCAGGTTGTTGTCTTCACAGAAAGCTTTGAGAGAGGCCCAGTTACGCTGAGTGGACCCGTAGGAGAAACCGTTGGTCGCAAAGTAGGTGTAGACTCCGTCGAAACCTGCTGTCACAATATCCCTCTTGTGTTTCTCCTCAACCAGCAGGGCGATGAAGAGCGCGTCATACGGGGTGTCCCTGACGCTGTTGCTCTCTGTGTGTTTCAGCAGTTTCCCCCACTGCTCCGAGTTCATCAGATAAGAGTCGTACACGTAAAAGAGTGGAAGAAACTTGCCAGTGTTTGTCCGGTACTTGAAAAATGCCGGATGCTCTCCGTATCTGAGGAGGTGAGGAGATATCAGATTGATTACTGACTGAGGTAGTAATGAATGATGACAGAATGAATCCCGGAGAGAGTGTAAGATCATGGCGGTGACGTTTGACTGACAAGAGAGGCCGCAGCACAGTACTCACTTCTCAATGATGTATTTGACATTCGTGAGCATGTTGACTTCATCCCTTCCCGTGTACGGCTCAATGTGAAAAGCTACCTGGAAACACCAAAATGAAAGAGAGCTTTACAACATATGGCTTTACTTTACTTTTTTAAATCAGTTTTTTAATGATATTAATGATGTTTTTAAAGGGCCCTTGTTCATTCATGCGACTGCTGATTATGAAACCAACGTTTATGAAACTTGTTACCGTCTTCATACAGACCTTAATATGGTATTTATGTGCCACCTCCAGCAGTAAAGGCACAATGTCATCTGTTGGCTCACCGTTGTCGTCCTTCATATTAGGAGGATACCAGGAAACAGCAACGACACCTGAGAATAAACACGGTTTCAGATCCGACAGGAATACAAACCCTGATTGAAAGAAAACACCCGGATGACTGTTCAGAAATACAATAGGGTTGACATACTGTAAAGGTTCTGTAGATTTTATATGGGATGTGAGTAATATTGGATAAATATATATTTTTTTCTGATATCTAATACGGGTCACATATAAATCACATCTTGAATAATAATTTTTTTTTAAACAAAATGGTAATCAGTTAAAGAGCTAGAAGGCTGTTTAGCTCAAATGTAAGACTACTGTGAAGTGTGACGTCCAACACAACACAACACAATAAATAATAAAATACTACAAACTGTAACATTTAAAAGTTGTACAACCCCTTTGCCGTTACTCATCACTGCATTATCATACACAACATTGGCATTATCAGTATTACAATGATGGTACAAACCTACTATTGCCCGACCTTTTCAGGTGACATTGTCCTTTTCTTTCATCTGTATTTTACCGTGTTCAAAATCTCCGTCGCAACAACAACAACCTCCAAGCAGCAAACTACACGCTAAAATAGAAATGGCAAGTTTTGATGAAGATTTGGATTACGCAATAAGGCAAGCCTGCTCGGTTCTTTTAGGTCTTTTGCAGGTACTGGTCCCTTTTAATGGCAGGGCTCTCCTCCTGATGTACAAATGTTCCACCAAAACAAGTTCCCACCCCTGACATTAGTTTTGCAAAAGCCACCATAACTGCATCCTCGGCTTAGCCCCGTCCAAGATGATTTTGATTGGTTTAAAAGAAGTCATTTTCTCCCCTTTGTTGGAATTTCACATAGGCCTACAGGTGCAGCCAGGCTATTCACATGAATACATATTGTGTCTGAAAATATTGAAATACTGAGCTTTTTTTTATTTCAATAGGGATGATGTTTATCTCCCGACACTGATTCAGATACCTTAAATTGTAAAGAAATAGCACAAACCAGTCTGATATCAGTGCTGTCCTATTCTCAAACTGAAAACATGTACACCTCACGACATGAATCTCATTGGAGTCATTTTTATGTAGAGTAACATGAGGTCGGGGCCTGCTGGAACACTGATAATGAAGTCGATTACGACCCACCGCTGACTCACACGGTTGGTAAAAACACCAACATTTCAACCATATTGTCCAGCTTCATCATCATATCACATTATCACAACATTGTCACAAAACTCTTTTATCTGGAAAAAAAAAGAAGTCAATTTTAAACTACCGATCCGCCTTTAAGTGAAATTCAGATCTTTTTTTTGTCTTACCGATGGCTGCTGTACGAAGCTGCTGCATGTGAGCCTCTATAACGGAGGGGTCCCTGGAACTGTAAGCCCCTAAAGCGGGGTAAAAGTTGGACCCGATGTCATCAGCTGGGCTGTGCCTCCCTTGCGGATATCCCTGAGCCACCTTAAAGTCCCAGTGCGGCAGTTGCGGATGGTCCCAGTGGATGTATTTGCCATCAAACCTGGGGCTTCCGAACCACGTGTAGTAGAAGGTGTGAAGGTAGTAGTTCGGAGGAGGAAACCTCCTCAGCGTGGCTTCCAGCTCTGCATCCTTGTCTGACTGAGCGGAGTCCTTCATTTTGGCCTCGTCCGGTTTGCGGTCGTCGTCGTCGCCTCTCGGGATCACCGGGCCACTCTCTCGATCTGGAAACCCCTCGACACCTGCTGGGCCGTCGAACCGAGAGTCCTCTGGCGCGAGCGCCTTTAAAACCACCGTTACGATGAGTATGAGCAACACCAGGGCGATTAACGTGATGCAAGATTTGCGCCTGAACCTTGCCATTGTTCAGTCAGAGCTCGAGGCTGTCCATAGTTCACTGTTGAGACAGGGGAGAGGGACTGTTGTAGGACACGATGCCATTGAAGGTCAAAGAGGTCTGGTTCAGCACTGGAGGTTGGAAGGAAGAAGGGGGACACGAGTGCGTTACAAAAGCGGCGCGGCACAACAGTTGCTTTCTTGATTCGTCAATTCACCGTTGGGTCTAAAATGTAACTCATGTTGAGCGATTAATCGACTTGCGGTTTCGACTGGAAAGCGCCTGAAAGGAAGCAGGTGCGGAAAGGCGGAAAGATCTGAGTGCAATGCGATGTTGAATTGGAGATACAGTAGGCTGAAGTCGCTTCAAAAAAATAAATAAAGAGTAGCAGTCGGTTGCAGCGCGCCGACAGGGGTTCAAGTACATACTTGCAGCTGTAAAACACATTTCACAAGCGGACAACATCAGCTGCTTCAACTCGACCTGCATTGAACTTTAAGACTCGTCAACAGCAGCCGGACAGGACGCGGCTTGACGCAACATTCATTTCATCCGCAAACAGTCAGACGCTCGTTTCCGAGTTAAAAAAAACAACAACAATGCAATATATAAAGCCTAACATGAAACACACGCCGGTCCGGAGGCGCAAAACGAACCTTCGTGAATTCTTTTGTCGCTGCAGGAGACGCGCAAAACTGCACATCTGGTTCAAAGGAGCGTTGTTCCGAGAAACGTCACAGATCTGCAAACACCGCAACGGGCACCAGCGCAAAGCGCGCCGCGACCCATCCGGGTTGCAGAGGAAGCTGCATCTTTTCCAGTCGACGACAGCCGCAAACACGCGCTTTACGAACAGAATCAAGAGTGGCTCACGTCGTCCCCCGCCCGTCGGGGAGGGGTATTACACACAAAACAATCCAGAACGCTGTTCAAAAATCAACAGCTCCAAGTGTCTCCAAGTTTACTTTGGAGCATTTGCTTACAAAGTCCCCCCAGTACCACAGCACGAGTAAGCGAGGCTGACTGCAACATATAAGAAATCAACACAGACAGGTTTGCTGTTGTTTTATTTCTTTAAATCTATTTTTATGATGCATCGTTGTTCAAATGTAATTGTGAATTTGTAACCGAGCTTTAGAACATTTGTGCCAAACGGCTTATTTCATACAGCAGGTTAACTTGAATAGATCCTGTCCGTTTAATATTTTGTAATATATATTTTCATATTTAAGAGTAATTTGTTTGAAGTTATCAAAGATTATCACAACAATCTCTTCTAGGCAGACTAATTGTGACAATGGAAGACACACAACAATGGCGGTCTTTTGGATTGAAACAGGAGAACAGACGGCCTCCTTATCGGACCTACCAATACGCAAAACCTGCGGACAGCAGTGACGCAGTGATGGCTCCAGCAGTGTGTCCACCGGATGGGGAATGCATCATATTGGTACGTTAGAAATGCAGAACATAAATTAAAAAAAAAAAATGTATTCATCTGTTTTATGGTAGCAATTTAAAAGTAATTAGTTCCTGCTTGAACTTTTTTTCCCAGGAGAAACCAAAATTCAGGGGACAACAGAGTATCAACTACTACGCTCGCCTTTCTCTGAAAGTGGCACTGTGGATTATCTTTGCTTGGTTCTCATCTCACCTTCACCCAGGGGCTCCATTTTTTCTCCTGCCGCTGATCTGCTGGTTGTATTCAGAGTCGATGCAGAGAGCTCTAAACTGGGCGAGGTGGCATGCGAGAGGTCCAGCAGTCTGAAATATCACACTGGGACACGCTATAATTAATTAAAGTGTAACTTTGCGTCTTAATTTCTGCTGCCGAGTCACTTGAATGTTCCTTACAATGATCTATTGACTGAAAGTAAATTTTCAAAATCACTTACCCTGATTTTATACCTGTGGGGAGTTTCCTACTTGAGGTCAAAAGAAAAGTGTACAGTGTAAACAGGCTGTTTTAAGTTCCTGACAGTAAAGGCACAAATTAATGTAAAGACAACTTTTGGTTCCATCCATTTTATTGAATTTATAGACTTTCAAACAAACTTGTACAAATTGCAAAACAGCTTTTGGTAACACCTTGTTGTCTTCGTATTATCATTATTAGGAAATAAATTAAGTGAATTCAAAGTAAACAATGTGAATCGAGGACATAAAAATACAACAGAAAGAATATTACCACAAAGAGCAAAAGAAAGAAAGAGTGAAAGAGGCAATTGTTTTCCACAAAAAAACTCAACTGCATCTCATGTGCTGTAGACTGAAGCTGAACCGCTGACCAGGCGAACTGCTGGTCAGTGTAACTGTTGTACCTCCTCGTGGTAAAGGACACCACATTTTGTACCGGCAATGTGATGAAAACTCCATCCTGAGCTGTCCTTTGTGAAACTTGAAAAGCTTGGATGGGTACTCCTTTGCACTGTAGTAATATATTTATACACCAGGTGGCAACACAATCACATAGCGATGCTAAAACTGCCTGGTCCTGCCACCCACACCCAACTCCAACAGTCTTCATTCCCTGTACATCAACAGATTGGGTGATATGAAAGGAGGATAGCAGGTATTTTAATGCAAAGCTTCCAAAGACAAACTCTCTTCATTGTGTTTTGTTTTCAGTTGCACTGAACTGTTCAAATATTGTGAAGCGTTTGTGAAACTTGCTGTGCATTAAGTTTTACTATTTTTTTTTTTATATACTGTTCGGGCCTACATTAATAAAAGAGACATTTCCTACCTTCTCCATACAAAGATACAGATTTAAAAAGCACAATTCCATAAACATGTACACCTTGCATTTAAGGTCAGAATCCATAACCGTCTTACTCAAAGAAGCAACTTTCTACGGACACAAAATTCAAAAGCTCTCATTTTTCACAATAAATGAAGAGGTTTTGATGAGGGGGGGACATTATCTTGATGAGAACAAATAATAAATACACCCAGGAAAATGTCAATACCAGCTCTGTGTGAAAAGCGGCATGTTTTCGAGTGGGAGTGGAGTCGAGGCACAGGGTGGCATAACAGAGCGGCGAAATCGATGCCCAGAGGGCGTCGTGTTCGGGTAGAGCGTGTCCACTGCCAGCAGCATCTCATTTAGCCTCTATGGTTCATTCAAGCCGGTCTGTTCACATTCTTTGCTACTCTTGGGGTGGTGCACTTTCTCATTGCTTAAATATATCAATTTTGCTTGTGCACAACAACCACAAAGTGCACTGCACATGCTGTAATGAGTTTCAAATGTTAAATCGGAATATAAGTCTTGTTATTTGTGTCTATGGATTTAGCATTGCACGGAAACCACAGTTTCAAATGAAGTACACAGGAAGGATTCTCTGCTTTTTGAGAGGTCAAGGCAAAACAATGTTCAATCTCCATTATTTTTTGGAAGAAATGAAAAGGTTTTCTAGTAACTTGGTCACACTGCCCTCCACATAGAGAAGGCATCTCATTACACAACACAGAACCTCAGAAAACCTCAAACAGCATCGGAAGTAAAACCACCAAAAAGATTATTCGTTAATAATATCAAAAATACCAACAAACAGGCAAAAAAAATAAAACAGATTGGTCACAGCAAATTTATGTACACATACACATTAAGAAAAGAGCTGTCAGTGGAGTGGGGGGGGGAGGGGGGGGGTTGGGGTTGGTGAGTGGGGAAGAAGGAGGAGAAAGATTTGAGCAATTAGATAAGCCCTGTATCTTCGCTATACAGGGGAGTTACAGGGGTTGCCGTGACGGCAGACCAGGGACGGACGAGGCGAGGTGGGTTAGGGTAGGGTGGTGGGGTGTGTGTGTGTGTGTGTGTGTGTGTGTGTGTGTGTGTGTGTGTGTGTGTGTGTGTGTGTGTGTGTGTGTGTGTGTGTGTGTGTGTGGGGGGGAGGGGGTGCACTGCTGAACGTTCACCTCTTCTTGGGGGCTTGGGCGGTGCGGGGTGGGGTGACAGGCCGACCAGAATTTACACCACCGTACTGGTACTTGGCCTTCTTCTCTGAGGGCTTCAGAATCTGTAAGACACAGACAAACAAAGAGACACAAATATGTGAGTGTTCCTGAGATAATGTGTCGGTTTAGTCAAATATCCCAAAACCCCTTCAGTTTCTACTGTACCTGGAAGGAGCACATGAGGGATTCATCGACACTCATCATCCCGCCTGCATTGTCAAACTCCCCGCAGTAGTTTGGAGCAGAGAAAAGTGTGACCAGTTGGCGTTTGGCAAAGAACTCATATCCATCCTCCACAACCTGTTAAGGAGACACGTGACATTATTCCAACGCCTACAGCGATCGATACCAAGAAACAGATCCTCAGCAAGTTTCAGAGTCCGACTTCGCCACAGAGATTGAATCTATAAAACCACCTACATCCGAGTCGGTATGTGCTCGTTTTTCAGTCATTCAAACAATTAACAGAAACGTATCGATTCAGCTTCTGTCGTTTATCAGGTAAACATAACTGATATCGGTGTCCGAAATGCAAAAAGTGCCTTGTCCTGCTTTAATATTATTTTAATAAACCCTAAATAGATTGATAATAATTGATTGGATGTATGAAAAAAAAAAAAAAAAAAAAGATGAAATGGGAGAAGAAAAAAATGCTATTAATGTGGTTGATGTCTTCTCATCAGCAAAAGTGAAATAAACTGGAGGTAAGCTGTCAGTAAAGTGTAGAACAAACCAATTCTAAGTCTCTAAGAACAACAACAACAACAAAAACAAGCTCTATCTGCTAGCCATGTGTTTGCAGGTATTTTCCCTCCACATCCAGACTCCCCGACTTGATCCCGCTCCTCATTACCTGGTGGGCTCTGCAGATGAGATCCAGGTCGTGGCGGTTTAGGAACTTGCTGACCACATCTGCCCCGAAGGTGAAGGAGACCCCGCGGTCGTTCTCTCCCCAGCCTTGTACGTCCTTATCAGGATCTGACCACAACAGGTCACACAGCAGCCCTGAGAGACACACAGGTAGAGAGATGGAAATACAGACTACATGAAGCAGGAAAGACTTGAAAGGAGAGCATGAACAGACAATAAGGGGAGTGCGACTGGTTTTACTGAACACAGAAGATCTACTGATGTAATCATCATTCACTCAGGAAGAAAGAGGCTGTTTCTTCATTTAAAAGATGAACTTCCAGAAATCCAGAGAGACACGAACATGCGCAGTATCAAGAATGAGTATCATTACCTGTATCAGGCACGTCTGTTGGCCTCATAATCCTGCGGATCTGCTCCATTGACTGCAAATCAGGTGATAGCCCTGAAGTAGAAAATAAATAAGTTACTTTTGATTTGAGATACCGCAAGCATATTTCAAACAGTACAAAAAAGCTGCAGTTTAGGTTTCAGGATCAGGGGAGAAAATGAATGCCGATTAGCTCCTTCACCTCCATGGCAGCAGAAGATCTTCTCATCAATAATAGCAGCAATGGGGAGGCAGTTAAAGCAGTCGGTGAAGGTCTTCCATAACTTAATGTTGAACCTGCGCTTGCCTGGTGAAAAATAAAAACACACATTTTCAGAACCACAACACGTTGCCTCAGGGCTGTTTGTGTGTGCAACCGCAGTTTATTTCCACTCACACTCATCGTAGAAGCCGTAGATGCGGTTGATGGAAGCGCACTCATGGTTTCCCCTGAGCAGGAAAAAGTTCTCTGGGTATTTGATCTTGTAGGCCAGCAGGAGGCAGATGGTTTCCAGGGACTGTTTCCCTCTGTCCACATAATCACCCAGGAAAAGGTAGTTCGCCTCCGGAGGGAAGCCACCGTACTCAAAGAGCCTCAGCAGATCTGTATACTGCCCATGGATATCACCTGGAAAAGAGGTGAGAGGCAAGCGGGAAGAGGAGAGGTTCATTTGACAATTTACAAGTGTAGACATATGAAAAGAGGGGGGGGGGCAAAAAAGTTGTTTTGCTTATAAAAACACAGCCAGACGTGCGCGACTGTAGCTATTGGGACTGCAGCAGCAGCAAGCCGAAGGATACACACACACAAAACGAACCATTACAGTCGGCACCAGATCGATGCCGCGGCCCTCGGGAAATGAGCTACTGAGGGAAAAAACGCTCACAATCCAGGTTAATCGCAAAAATAAAGGAGACACACACACACACACACACACACACACACACACACACACACACACACACACACACACACACACACACACACACTTTAATTTGAACGACTCTCCCAGGATTTAGGGTCAAGCTCTTCTCTCTTTGACATCAGTCAGGCAGTGATGAGCTGGAGTCGCTCTCACCAAAGCACTAGATCTCTGCAGAGGAGACTCACTTCATTGCCTCGCCAAGACCTGCTTCCTTTTATATCCACTTGCACCAACTTAAGAGTCGCTCTAATTTGGGCTTGGTGCTCCAGACACAGATGACTGCAGGGAGGGGACACCGGAATGGCTCAGACAATAATCACAGGCTTCATTGCGACCAAAACAGAAAGCAAATTCACCCTTTTTACAGCAATGCCTCATTACAAGATGGCACCAAATACACAGCAAAATAAAATAATAGGTCTTGTTCGGCATGTGCAGCTGTCTGGCCTTGAGATTAAAATGACACAAAAAAAAAAAGTCCAACTTTATACTGGTGTAATGAAACTGCTTGGCAAGATTTTTTTGTCTTTCACAGTGCCAATCAGGAATCTATGCACCAAAACAAAAAACCACGACTGGCACCAAAACCCACATAGCTACAGGCTTAACACTTATTTTTGTCTGTGTCTTTGGGCAGCACGCAAAAGCACACCGTGCAAATGAATGATTTAAGGAGTACTTCTGAATGTCTTAATCTAGCTTTCTTAGACTCGGCGCTCCTGATGTTCTTTGCCAGATGGTTCGTGTTTCACCATCCCTTTTCTTTTTTCCCCCTGGACATCCAGACCCGGGTCACCATCTAGAATTTTCATGCAAGTACTGGTAATAGTAACCACTTCCCAAGCCTTCACATTAGTAATACAATATCAAAACGTCAATGAAATAAGTTCTAAAGTATTAATGCAGTGCTCGGGCAACTTAATCCAGGTCAGTGTGAAATCAGGAAAGATTTGTTTGCGTTGTTGTTGTTTTCAAACCCTCTTTCCCCTTCTCATGTGAGAGGGATGAGGTGGTGAGTCATGAGCATTTTACCAAAACAAGAAGATTGTAGTTTTAAGGAGTATTAAGATGACTGCACTGTTTTTTTTTGTGTGATAATTAACATTATTTGAATGCTAGTCTGCCCAAATAACAAAATTATTCATGTCTTTATCATTTCATCTTTGGGTATCGATCACAGTTTGAGTCTTAATTATGCTGAAACCAAGAAAACTGATCAGACCTACAAATACTACATAAAAAACATGAAAACACTGCCTTCGCCACAGATTTTGTGTTTTGTTTTGGCAGCCAAAAGTAGCACATACTGGACAGCAGAGTAAATACAGAGGACATCACACAGAGAGCAATAATTCTTGTTTGTGCCAACACAAAAACAGAAATGGACACGAGACAACAAACAAATACCACTGGTCATTTACACAGCAGCATCTGCTCAGAAAAGGAAAGGGAATGCGAGAACAAATTTGGACAGACTGGTGGATGCAGAGGCATGACAAAAAAGCCTATCATCTCTGAGGAGACTTGTAGGTGAGCGAACTGTAGCGGGGTTAACTTCAGCTGAGCTCTGGTACTCTAATAAAACCTGGATAAACTGGATTAAAAATAAATACTTTTTCATTCCACTGTGATGTTGTTTTGAGTGTTTATTTTTTATTTTTTTATCCTTATTTCCCGCTTCCGCTCGTGATGCTGACTATCATGATGTTATTTGTACAAATCAAATATGTCTAATATGTAGGAGAAAGAATTACTTTTCACTTCTTGACTGGCTGTTTGTTTGAAAATGTCTACTTTCAGAAACGTCTACTAGAGATCTACTTCTACTGTCCTCAATATCACACTAAGAGTTGCTGCATGACTCAGTTGTTGTTGTTGTGAATATGAATTTGTGAGCTGTTGTATTTTTTTTAATAGGGCAGCCTCTGTGCTCTTTCACAAGGTATTGTAGAATGACAGCGAGTGAATTATTTACTTAGCCTGTTTCTGCGGTGTCTAAACAGTCAGAGAATAACAGCAGAGAGATTTAGGGGTTTCAAAAGCAGAGCAAATGGCATTAAGCCAACAAAACAAGCACCGATACCGAGTTAGAAACGAAGAAGATTTGCCCAAAGAGACAAGACAATATAAAAGGCCATTTCCACAGCGCTATAATAAAAGCAGCAGTCCATTGTATGCCACCCATGTGTCATAAATAAATGGATATTCATAATATCAGCCAATGGCACTGAAACTGAAGTAATAAAGCTGTATTCAAGGGCACTGTTGCATGGCCTTTGTCAATCAGTAGTTTAAAAAAAAACACCCACATACAAATACAACAACAGTGTGAGGAACACTAAATAATACTGCTTACAGCACATTTCTATATGAACACAGCAAAAATACTAGCAGGGTTAATACTCATACCTGGAATATAGCATGTTTGTTATCTGTTTTTGTTATACAAACAAAATGTGAGAATATGGCCTTGGGGTTCCATATAACACCTCATAAAGCACATGTCAAACTGAAAGAAAAAGATATCAACAAGACAATATGAGTGAGGAACTGTCCTCAGAGGCCTGATATCAAAACAAGGAATGTAAACAGCAAACACTAATTATTTCAGGGTGAGGAATCAAATAAGGCTGTCAGCAATATTTTGCTGAAATATTGTATTTTTTTTTTTTTCTATCTTCTGCTTTTGTTGCAGTTTCTAGTCATCTTGGATACAATACTGGAAAAATGTTCCCCTGCCTCTGGAACTTGACCCTAAAGGCCGAGGTGAAACACTGTCAGGAGTTTTCACTTCTCTCAAGGTGCCTCTTGTACCACTTTACCACCGTCTACAAACATGGAAAACGAAGTAGTGGCAAGTAAACTAAGTCTCAGAACAAAAGTCTAGATGTCTGGTTAAACTGCGACTCTCTCTCTCAAATTCTAGGAACTGACAAGACACATTTTAAGATTTGACAAACAGTCTATGATGTGTGAATACATGAAAAGAATCTATTTTTATTCCTTCTGACAGACTTGCAATCAACTTACTCCAGGCTCTTTAATCAAGAAAATAAGAGACCTCTTAATTAAAAGGAAAGGTTCATAACTTTTTAAGTGTGTCTCAAACCGTCAGTAAATTCACCACATGAACACTGAAACTGGTTTTGTGTTGAAGTCAATGAGGGACAGACTTCACAGTTGTTGTTGACTGCAAAATTGTACCGAGGAGTTGAATGTGTTAAAATTGCAATTATGCTTAAGAAGAACGATTTAATCAAATAAAGTGGATTTATTGCAAAATTACCATCTTTTTAGTGGAACAATTCCTGTGCCAATGTGTCCCTGGACAGAGTTTTGATGCCGAGCTGCAGTGGAAGGAAAGCTATAATGAGGAGATTTGTATCAAATAAAAGCAGTAACTTGGGAAGATAACTATTTGATTTGTCTAACTGCTGAATCCATTATAAAAGATAAACTCCTCCGACTTATCACTTCCATTAAAAGCAAATTAGGATGGCATCTGTTCAGGGCAAGTGTGAACACGGGGGATATTTACCACATGGGAAAAACCTTTTCAAAGTTCACATATTCCTGGAAAGCGGCATCGTTCCTTTAACTTTTACGTTCAAGTTTTACAAACTGTATTCAAAAATGGTTTCATCTCATTCTCTTCAGGTTGTAAACTGCTTGTGCTACTTCTTATTCAGGACTTGTAGTCAGACAGTAATTAAGGGCATATTATTCAGCTCAGACACAGCATGCATGCTTGTGGTCTTTTTTAAAATTTTGTATTAATCATTAGCATCGGCCTAGATTATTTTTGTAAATTACTATCTAACGCACCCTCAAAATTATGGTTTGATGTTTGTATCCGTGTCCCTGCACAAAGAACATTAATGTCAACAACACTAAATAATTTTTTTTTTTTTAAAAAGTCTGTTTATACAATTTTGTTTAAACAAATGATGAAGTCAAACCGTGGCAAAGCTGCCAGCTCGGACAAAATTTCACAAGTGGCATTGAGGTTAACATTGGAGGGAGAGTAAGCAGAGAACCTGATCCATGTGGCCTTAGTAAATAATTAAAGAAATTCACCGTTTGGCTTTATTCATTCCCGGCGCTCAGAAAGCCTGCAACCACGTCTGAGGCAACTAATCAGCCTGGGGGTTAGAAGTTCAACAACAAAGCAGTGAAAGTTAAGGAGAGGCTAAGAGTTTTCACACAGTGACAAATAACACCACCACAAACTCATGCATATTTTAGAGTTCGGTGTACATGCAGGATCAATTATTCTGATCACTGTAAATGTCAGACACACGGATACCATCACTCTCTTCAACGGCCAGTGACG
Source organism: Brachyistius frenatus (assembly GCF_029030835.1). Taxonomy (NCBI): domain Eukaryota; kingdom Metazoa; phylum Chordata; class Actinopteri; family Embiotocidae; genus Brachyistius; species Brachyistius frenatus. Next base: position 1,753,164 of record NW_027210666.1, on the reverse strand, counting down.
AGAAACAATTGGACGTAACAAAGAATTTACAAAGTAACTATGGTATGGAAACTGGTATGCAGCATATGATCTCGTGTACTGTATTTTCAAGGCAATACTGAGGGTAGTTTGCAGTTGCAGTGCTACACTGGAGGGAAGAGCTAAAGCATGTGGGAGTGTGCCGAGAAATGCAGCAGCCAGCTAGAGACAGCGATAGCGGGAGCTATTTCAGCGGTTGAGAGAAGCAGCTCGCTTGAGAATGTGAGCGTCTTCGCTTGGCTTCAATCTGTCTATTATGCGCGTGATGCAGTGACACACAGCCTGCGCACATTTGCATATACGTGTCCCTCTGTAACACGCAGGGGAGCCGAGTCGAGAGAGTAACAGTGACTTAATACGTGACCCCGGCTGAGGCAGTGTTATCTGGGCCGGTTATACAAGTAAACTCTGAGCTGTATCAAAGAAATGGATTGCCACTCTGGGCCGTGCCGACCAGGCTTCGTGGTATGCGCTCTGCAGAGTGGGAGTTTGCCATTAGTGCACCCGACCCTCCAGAGTCCGAACACGCATTTCTGCCTGAGCTGCGCTTTCAAAATTCAGATGATGTTGTTGTTTGACATTTGTGAGCGGCAACTGGAAAATAGTTGAAACATACACCCTATTTGTAAAATCAATTAGAGGACCACAGAGAAAGCAAACATAGAAAATGGCGACCTTTATCTTTGTTTTTGTGCAGTTTACTGGTAAGGCCATTTTGTTTGGCTTTCAAATGATGAATTAGTCATTTGCAGTGAAAGATGTGACTTCAAGTCGTGGGAGGAATGCACATTGGCATTGCTCTCATTCTCTGGAATCAGGTATTTGGCAGGCAACTTGTGCCAGTGTAAATGATTGAAATTAACATTTTTATATCATTATTTTTCTCACTTTCATTCCTTTCCTTGTAAAGTTCATTCAGTTCACGAATACTTTGAATGGGAATATCACAGAAGAGCATGTTGCGAAGGACAAAGGGTTACAAGAGAGAGAGAAACAGAAGAGCAACACAAACTGATAAGTAAACAAGCATAAAAAGAAGTCTTAGATGGTGAGAAAATAAGACTATAACAGGGGCAGAAATGGAAAACACTGACCACAGATCTTCAGGGGCGCCTCAAGCTCCAGCAGGATGGGCTGGCTGAGGAAGATCTCCCTGGATTTGATGCAAAGGCCCCGTACCTCTGCCTCGGTCATCTGGACTATCTTCCCTGGGCGACATCCCCTTACTGGAGAGGAGAAAGAAAAAAAGACACTGTCAGTGTTATAGACAAGCTTTATCATCAGTCAGTTTTAATAAAGTAACACCAGCAACCCCCCCAACACCACAGAGTTCATATGAATGAGGCCGTGATGGAATATTTTTCACCTAAAGGGGGAAAAAAAAAAAAAAAAATCGCTTATGGCAGAAGCACAAAGCAATCCTAAAAGCTGCTGAACTGTGGGCGTAATGATTCTGTAGCTTACAGTTTCTTAGTCTCCGCCATACTTTAGAAACCCACTGCTTTGACTATGTGAGCAGCTTGCATCTTCAGCAATGGTGTGGGTTTATTGGCGGTGTAGTTGCACTGTTCGCTTAAGCCTACTTTCTGGAGTTCTGCCACAGCTCTGGGTGCAGATTTATCTTAAAACGATGAAAAGAGGAGTGAGAATTGCGAGCGGTGGCAACAGTCAGCAGCTGAAATAGTCAAAGTTATGAAAAGTGAGATGATGCATTAAAAAACTGCTTCCTTGTCATGGTACCTGGGAGCCAGAATATCCTAAAGTTTTATTTAGTTTAAAAAAAAAAAAAAAAGTCTGTGTCTGATATACTCAAGATTTGTATTTTATTTCAGGTTTAGACAGTTAGTGCAATGGCAGCAAACACGAGGTGAAAAGCAAATAAATGAACAATAGCCTGGAGGACGGTTTTATAATATTGATATAAATTGATAAATTGTTTCTCTATACAAATATTAAATGGTAATGGGACTATATTTCCACAGCACTAGTCCGAGTTTGACGTTGCACAAAAAGCAAATCAAAGCGCTGTGTGAAATTGAACCGTTCAGGATGGAAACAAAGGTGATGAACAAATTCACGACTGAGGAATTATGTAATAGCAAACGATTTTTGTATTGCCTTAAAGCTAGACGCCCACTAAAGAGTCCAATAAAAGGTGGATGAGCCAAGTGAAACGAATGCATGTTTGTCAGAGGGGAAGTTTCTATAAAGCCGTCCTATAAAGCCGTATATTTACCCTTTTGTTTCTTTAAAGGATTGCAAATTACAAAAGGGCCAAAAGGGGAGCAGTTAAAAAAGGATTAACTGATGTATTGGAGAGTAATTCCTAAAGCTTAGTGCACACATTTTGGTGCATATATAAACAAACACCATGCATGCACACGCTATTACGCAATGTATTCCAACTCCCTGACTCTCACTGTCATTAGCCATGTAATCCAACCAAATCTGAAAGAAGTCAGTGAACCAGAGGAATATGGATCCTCACAGATGGTGAATCTGAGCGCCAAAAACTATTAGAGTGCTCCAGCAACCTTAATTAAGATGCTTTACACCATCGAATTTCCCTTATCCTCCATCTACTGCACTGCTTCATATCCATGTGCTGCGAATGGCATGAAGCATGAAATTGCAGAAGTCGGGCCAGGCCGCGTCAGAACAGAGAGAGTTAAGCTCGGATGCTTAGCCTGCTCTGCTTTAACACTGAACCTTTCACCGTTCGCTCTTGTACTCTGCAGGCTGGCACTTTTAAAAGAGATTACGTTCTTAAGAACATTGAGGGGCAAAGGCTAAAAAGAAGCAATGACAAGGATTTGCAGCCATCATAAACCAAATGACTGTTTGCGAGTGTGTTTGTGTGTGTAAAACAGTGTGACTGTACACGCGTCTGGATGAAGTGAAACGGTGTCCTGTAAGTTTTAATTGGTATGAATACGCAGCTCTCTCACTGATATTTGGCTTTTCCTCCAGGCCAAATTTTCTCAGACGGCAACACAAACAGAAAGGTATTGTATGAAGTTGGGATGCAGAAAAAAGGCTCAAGACCTTTCAAAGTGTCTCATTTGGAAACCATTTTTAGTTTCTTGATATAGCACTGTACATCTGTACTGAACATCAAAATCATTCCATTATTTTCTTGATTTGCCATTTGGTCTATAAATTGTCCGAAAATGGTGAAAATGCCTGTCACAATATCCTAAGAACTAAGTTGTGGTAACGTCTTCAAGTAGATTGTTTTATTATCAGATAAGTGAACCAATGAGGGAAAACAATGATTTGATCATCAAAATAGCAGAAGATCAAGTATTAATTTCAGCTCAGATACATTATAGTCACTAAAGCCCATTAACCCTGCTTTTAAAGTATTTTCAGACTAGACCAAGCACAAGACCAAAACTTCATATTCCTTATTTTTTTTACCCTTTGAATCCAGACTCATTTTATTAACAAATATCACAGCCTTGCATACGAAACACCAAAAAACGCACCATTTAAAATACTCGATTACAACTCTTAATTAAACTCAAACCACTAACCAAAGAGCCGAGCAAGCCTGTGAGGTTATATAACATCCACCATTTGTGATACTTTATTGTGGCTATATTATGAAAATAGAAAACAGACACCTTCGCCTTTTACCCACCAAGATCATAACAAATCTGACCACTTCTGAAAATTGCCAATGTAAAGTTCAACTGGTATTCACAATATGAGCAACATAATCAACAAGTCACATTGTGAGCTGCGTACCAAGGAAAACAACATGAACGGAGGATCAACAAGCTTTACAGCTGAGAAAAAAAATGGCTCGCCCCAAGTCACAGTCCCTAACTGTTGAATACCAAATCACATGATGACTAATAAATATGATTGAGTAATGCAATAGATGAGAATTTCTTTCACAAGAAAGAGTGGAACATGGAAAAGGAGTTGATTGCAGGCCATGACGTAATTATGGGTCCATCATTTATCTTCATTTTCAGGTTTGTTTGATTTGATCAACTCCTTAAAACTTTAGGAAACGCGAGGGAGCTGCATTGTGATGGCATTTACCAGCAGTCATTATAAATAACAAATCCTAACATAACATGATGCGTCATCCCCCCCCCAACAGAGTCACAGATACTGGTGGAAAGTGTGCAGAGGACAGCTGAATTTGCCGTGGTGGTCTGGTTCGACTCAAAGGATATCTCACTGGGAAACAGAAGAAAAAAAACAAAAAAAAACACTCCCCGTAGTCTCTGAAGCAGGTGGACGGCCAACACAAAATAATTTGTGTACATCATTCATCTCGGCCCACTAGTCCGAAACTTAGCTCCCAACAGTTACACACCAAAAAAAAAAAAAGCAACTTAAAACAGGTGTCGTTTGGTGGACAGCTCAGAAAAATACTGTATTTCTTTGGAGTCTCTATTCAGATATTGCCAAAGTCTTCCGCAAGTATTTTCCCCTTAAACCTATATTAACACATTGGTAATTTAAGAACACACAAACCGAGTGAGGGACAACAAGGGGTAAATTACTCAAAAAAACAAAAAAAAAATCAAACAATTTCAAATTCAAAACATTCAAATTTGTCTTTTTATCTACTGATGAAATACTTCCCGATATCAGACGAAAGGGCGAGCTGTATATTTGTTTGATTAACTTCTACAGGTGGCGCGTCGCTCTTTCTCGTGACGTTTAACCGGGTCACAAACAGAAAGTGAACATTCACTAAAAACCGTAACAAGATTTGACCGGTTTTCTTCGTCTTTTACGTTCAAAATTACGAACATTATTGCCCTTAAAATGAGTTCATCTTCAGCACTGACCTGTCCCTCCTCCTCCTCCTCCTCCTAACGTACACAATGTGGGTAATAAATAAACGAGCCGGGATGCCGCAAAACACACCAAATATAAAAGTTTTAATTTCATGCCGAGATATAAAAGACCGGGACACTATATATTCCTAACGCGGATATTAGAGCCGTGTGGGCGTTCACGGTGTTTATAAACACGGCCAGCTGAAAGGCAACGTTAGCCGCAGCTAGCCGGGTGTACACTGTTACGACGAGGCTGACGCTTTCTCTTGCGTTTTTTTTTTTTTTTGTGAGGCAGCCTCGGTAGTTACAGGATAACCCGAAGAACCTGCTCAAAGAAAACTCTACCTCTGTTCAATATCATAGACTGTGATTCAAAAAATAAATACAAATCGCTCACCTTCCAGGAGCCGAGAGATGAGGCTGTCCACGTTCAATTCACCCTCCGCCATCTTCACTCTGAGGTTGTCGGTGCTGGCCCGTTCGATTCCTCCCCCCGGACGCCAGGGGGCGCTGTTAAAAGGAAACCAGCAGTAAGGTGTGAAGGGATATTCCACTCGCGTTCAATTTAACAAACTTGATATTCATCAAAAGAGTTTATTCGATGAGACTGCACTCATTTTAGAAATGAGAAATTAGAAAATGAGCGTTTCATGTCGCATTGGTGGAAGAATATTAGGTTAGGTAGTTACTTTATTAATCCCCGAGGGGAATTTTTTTTTCGCTACAGCAGCATACAGAAGCAATAAGATAATAATAGAACAATAGAAAAGCAATAAAATAGCAGTAAAATAGCAGTAAAAAGATATAAAATATAAAATGCACAGTATATACAGTACAGTATATATCTATATATATTATATACAATATATATATTGTTTGGTATTGCAACTTAAAAATACATTTTTTTAAACTAATGTATTTCAAATCTTAAGTGTAGGTAGTTAGCAGAAACAAAATACCTAAAATGTGTATACACATTTAAAGAAGCATTTAGAATATGAATCTGGACCAGTCATTCATGTGTTATGCAGTTGAGCATATGTTTTGTAGAAAAATCTAGGTTTGCAATGTAACTACTTGTCAAAAAATAGGGGCAATATTTCAACTTAAAATACAGTGGACTAAAGGGAGAAAATGGGAGAAAATAAAAATGCAAATAGCTCAAAATTGTACTGCAGTACGTGACTAAATACTCGTATTGTTATTACAGTGACATAATTAACAGAAGCTGTCAGTTGCTTTCATCCCCGTGAGGAGGTCATAAAATAACCATGTGTATGTTTTATCTCTAGGCTATATGGCTGGTGGTAATGATAAACCTGATGAATGCAGTCATGAGTAATTTGTGTCATTTATAATACGGGGACATTCTGTGCTTCCAGAGATTTCCTGGACAAACCGGTTACATTATACATCTCGATTAAGCAGTAATACCAGATCACATTATGGCAAGATGTTTATTTCAAATTACAACCCCCAAAACTACTTTTGATGCAACCAAAGGCAATAGAAAAGAAAGTGTACCTAATGTCATTGTCTGTCCAATTATTTATGATTGCACAAAATTACCATATTTACACCTACCATACTATAGTGTACTGTTGTTAGATCCAGAAAGAGCTACTTCTTTCTGGTTTTGAGGCAACTGTTGTGTGTTTCACTCTAAAATTAATCTGAAAATGCTGTTTAAAAGTGTTACAGTAAATTGAAACACATTTTCATTCAAATAAAGCAAATAAACAAAGCAGAAATAATTTAATGTGCAGTCAATAAGGGTAGTTTATATTTTTGCACATGAAATCCACTAATTTGTTGTGGTTGGTGATTCTATAGGTTTATTAAGTTTGTTGTAAGAACAGTTACAACATTTAAATATGCCTTACCAGTTATTGCAACAGTGATACAAAAGTGAGAAAGGAAACATACCTCTGAGTATCAAATACTCTGATACACCTTATTACAATAATTCTCAACACTTTCACCCACAAATGGGTTTAAATGCAGGACTTCTAACAGAATCTCTATTGTTCTCATTATTGCTTCATTCAAGTAGAGACTGGGTAGCTTCTCCAGAAATATTTTTTGCAGTTCAAGGACATAACAACCTCTCTAGTCCTTGAAGACAGGGTTATTTTATCACGTGTTATCATGAAAAACGTTCCTATTATCACCACCAACAATACATTTTCTACAGTCAACATAAATGATATGAATGCTCTTTTTTTTTTAGTTAATTTCTCTCCATCTATTTGTCCAGTGCAAAAATTACAAGAAGTTCACTTCAAAACACTGTGCCCTTCATCTCCACTGCAGTTGTCATCTTCCTCCTGCTTCTCTTGACTCTGCAGGAGAAGAGGAGCCAGGTCACCACCGAGCCAATCAGAAGACTAATAACAGCCAGCACAGTGGCGAGCCATACTGGCACAGTGTCCGAGCAATACGGATTGAGAGGCTGGGCTGTGCTGTGCGTCGTGGGCCCTGAGGCGGTGGTGGTAGGCGGGGCTGTGCCTGTTGGTGTGGTCCAACTGGGTAAGCTGTTCACCTTTGTAAAGATGTAAGGATTCTCCTGTAACACACCAACAGCAAGGCCTTAAACTGAGTCAAATCCACCTCCATGAACTGTCAATATTCATAAACTGTTCACAACTAGGTCAGCAGTAGCATGAAAAAAAAAAAAGTGCTCGTGTGGCAGCTTTCTTACCTCAGTGGGGCACTTGATGTTATTTCTGGCATTTGTGAAATTGTTGTATGTCTGTTTTTTGCCCACTGGTTCCAACTAGAGATATAACAGAAATACATCTTTGCTCAGTTCATGACCTAATGAGATGTCTTCATCCAAAAACCCTTCTCCTGTCAAACACAGATAGGCTTTTATTGTTCGCCTTGCCAGACTCACCATATTATTCCACAGAGCTGCCGCCATGTCAGCGTGTCCTCGTTCACTGAAGTGGAAACAGTCCTCAGAGAAGTAAGTGGCGTCAGGTCTGCCGTCCTGGAGGAGAATAAATTCAACATCATTGTGTGTGATGTGCGGGTATAATGTGCTCTGAGGAGTCAGACATGTTACTGTCCTAAAGTTACATGTTTGTATCTGTGCAGTGCGCTTACAGCATTCAAAGGAACAACGGAGTTTTTAAAAAACGGCTGGACAACCACAGCAAAGTCCTCTCTACCATCGTAGCGGCCTCCATTCACCAGTTTTTCAGTCTCAATCTGAGAGAAATAAAAGCGAACGGTATTACAGCCAATATAATAACCCTGTTTCATCAACACCTGTTAGAAAGCCCACATTTTCATCTCACTGTTCCTGTCGACTAACCTGCAGATCCCTATTGATCCGTTTTACTTCAGCCAGCTCTGGTGAATCCTCTCCTGGTATCAAGAAGCATGGGCAGACATACCTGTGGATAAAGGATGAAAATATACCAAGTTAGTGGATTTATTATTGATTCAGGGATGAGGCAGTCTTTTATTAAATGCCTCATTCTTCTTATATATTTCTCTGCTGGATTAACTTGGTATCAGATCAATATTAAAAGAAGTGCTTTTGACTCAAAAGAGCAATCTTGCCGGACTCAGTGCTCTTGGTTCATGAAGAATTGATTTGTCATGAGTGGATCAATGTGCGTACTTTTGTAACACATTGCACCCGAGGCTGTCCCTTTTGATCCGGCGAAGCCCTTCAATTTCCAGAATATTCAAGATGTTGACAATCGTCCTGGGAACCTATAGTCAGAGAGCAGGTTCAAAGAGTAAAATTCAAAATTGGCAAATGATAATCTAAGGAGAGGTAAGGAAAGGTGAACCTATGCATTTTTTTATTGCAGGATCTCTCCCCAATATATTCCTATTCAGTCAAGTATTATGTATTAGTAGATAACATCATCTCACCTCTTTGTACAGGATATCCAAGCTTGTCATTAGATGATGGCTGTAGTTCTCAGGTGACAAAGAGGCCTGTAGTTTTGAGACACACAATGCACAAGGTCTGTTATTAATTCATGAACATGAGCAGCATGATTAAGGCACCTTGGAGGAAAACTGGCCAAATTTGAATCTCAGCAAATATCAACCAAAAGAGCCAATACAACATGTAAGAGCATACCAGCAACAACTAACCCTAAGCTGTCACTACCACAGTTTCAGAGCTCATCTTAAATTGATGCTGTGCTTTGATATTCTGCTTCAAAGCACAAACATTAAAAGAGAGACTCCCCTGTCAGTGGAGCACGAGGAGAGTAAAAAAAAAAAGGGATATGGGAAGAAAAAAAAAAGGGAGGATAAATAAGAAAAGAGAAAGAGAGCGAAGGAGGCATTGAGACAGAGACAGGATGAAGAGAGTCTGGGTTGACTTGTGTTGTTTATGCCTCTTAGTGAACAAGGCCTGTCACTGTGCCCTGTGTGCTTGTTTAGTGCAGACAGAGGAGGGAGGGGGCGGGGGCAGGGGGAGGGGGGATCTGTGTTGGAGGGGTAAAGTGACAGAATGTGCTCATTGAAAAGAAACCATGTCTGCTCTCATCTCACTCTGACACAATAAAACAATTAGGGGAGGGCTGCTCACAAAGCTTGATTATTCTGCTCCAGTGCTTAGTTCCATTTGGGCAGTGATATCATGAGACAGGGCATCACACAACACCAAGGGAGGTTTTTAACCACTGCGCTATAGCAGGAGCTTCTTTTTCTGGAGGGGAGTGCTTGGAAAATGTCCGTCACCCACTGGATCATCCTGCAGTTCCTGTGACGACTTCTTAAAGCAACTCACCCGGTCGTTGCAGTATTGACACAGGTCATTGCCTCCAATGAAGAGGGTCACGAGCTTCCAGTCGTCCTGAAAATTCACCATCTAGTTCCATTCAGTAGATGGTGAAGGATTCAGAGAGCCAAACAGATGGAGCAAAGATTGAATTATCTTGTTTTACTAGCACATTACTGTAAAATACTAGCTATAATTTGTTGCAAAAATTGTAAATCAGAGAATGTATTAGAAATATTCATGTTAAACTCACAGAGTTATTTTTCATGGTATCAATCAGGTGTCGGACCTGCCCTGGGATTCCTCTGTATGGAATTGATTCATTGTCATGAGTGTACAAAAATGTTGACAACAGTAACAGAACCATTTGAACATGATAACACATGAATATTAGAACTCACGATATTTTAGCCCCTGATACAGCCATATTGAAGCCAGTCTGCCATTTTCCTTGGCCCTTTGACATTCCTTTGATGTGAGGATTGAACTTCTTCAGGATATCTGATGTAAAAGAAAAAACAATGTGAGTATTTTACTGCATACAAGACAAAATGTTAGTTTTGTTTTAGACCAACTCTGCCATCTAGTGGTGCGAAAGTGAGGTTTATGACTTACTAGGTAATGTTGTGACACTCTCAAGATCTTTATCCCCTCCGATGCTTGTTAATGAAATACAGACAAGCAAATGAATAAGCCGTTCACAATGCAATTTGTTTATGTGGTTTGTGTGCAGTGTCTCACCTCCATGACACCCCTCTGTACTCCGTTCTTAACTGCAGCAGATTCTTTGCCTTTGCACCAAAGCCGGCCTGCATGCAGGAGAGCTGGTTTTAGGTTAGGTTAGGTAGTTACTTTATTAATCCCGAGGGGACATTTTTTCGCTACAAAGCCTTGAATAATTTCAAAACACATTTGATCCATTTCACCCTCTGACTCATTAAATTGATCTTGCTTTCTGAGCTTACATTAACTTGATATATAGGTACCTAAAGAAATGGAATGTGTAACACCATTGATCCAGCAGTGGGTCCATTATTACTCAGTCCAACTGCATTAACTAACATTATTCAAATCCACAGAACTTTATTGCTCATGGCTCTAGTGAAGATCCTACAGATAAAACACAGCATGACAGCAAGGATTTTGCATGAATAGTATGGAGAAAATGATCCACAGGACAAGACAATGTAATAGAGCTGGCTAAAAATGTTACAATTGCATCCATCATTACTAGTATTACACCATTGATAATACCATTTATGAAATAATGATGAGGGAATGTATTAATAGGCTTTTACTACATTTTCTGGTGTCTAGTTTTAGTTTACTCGCAAACAAATGCACTTAATTTAGAACTTTCCTAAACACAAAAAGGCTTATGAGGAATACAAAAAGAGAAAGAAATAAAAATATTTAAAACAAAGACAAATAGAGTAAGTGTTTAATTTAAAAGACTGCGAGAAGCAAGTGGAAGCTAGTAAGTCTTGATTGAAGCAAACTATTTAGAGAATTTATTCCACAAAGTCAAATCCTTGGTCGCATTTGTGTGCATATAACTTACCGTTATAGAGTCTCCTACAGCAGCCACCACTTTGATGTCTGCAGGCCGTATCCTATGAGCTAACAAAACATAAACATGTAGACATTTCACATGTAAGCCTTGTATTAGACTTGTGGTAATAACCGAGTGTCACCTGAAAGCTTACCTGAGGTGGGTACAGAGTTGGATGGAGCTGTGTTCACACAGGAGAAGTCACTGCCCCAGTTCTACAGAATAACAGATGTAGTTTAAGGATTTCTATAGGCATAATCAATTACTAGGCATTATGCATGAATAATAATTACTTTCCTGTTTTAACTTGTTGTGTATGAAAGACAGAAGCTATAACTTACTGTAACTGGAGCAGAAGTGGGTGGAGGGCCTGCAAAGGTGTAGTTGCTATTGATAGCAGTCCTGACGAATGGATTGGTCTAGTAAAAGGACAAAAAAAAAAAAAAAAATCAATACACAAAAGTGATAAAAACAACAATGTTTACTGTACAGTTTTGATCAACTTTTACCTCAGAGGGACACTTCAAATCAATGTCAGCTGTGAAGTCTTGTGTGAAAGTCTTGTTGCCCACTGGCTCTAACTAAGAGATTGTGAAAGTCAGTGATTTATTTTAGATCATTAGGAGAAATAAGAAACAAATGTCGCCAAAATACAAAAGGTGGGAAATGCTTTCTAATAAAAGCAAATCCTACCATGTTGTTCCAAAGAGCACGAGCCATGAGAGTGTGAGCTTTCTGGCTGAGATGAAAACAGTCAGGTGTAAAGTAAGAGCGGTCAGGCCGGCCATCCTTGAAAAACAAGGCACAGATAGTAAGTAATAACAAATTAAAACAAATAACCAAATAAAAATGATTGTGCTTCAGAGCTGACTGTTCTTACCTCTAACTGGGGAAGGACAACCTCTCTAAAAAAGGGCTGCAGAACCACAGTGAAGTTGTCTTGTGTGTCATATCGCCCAGAGTCAATCAGCTCTCTCATAGCATGCTGGAAGGAAAAACAGCCACCATATAACAACCACACAAAAATATTTATCCATACAGTGACAAATATTTCAAGTTGACAGTGGTAGTACACACTCTTTAGCCTTTAAAATGTTCAGGTGATGTTGATTATGGTTCATTTTTGGTGAACTTTCTCTGCTTTCCTTTTTGTTCAGCGTCTTCAATAACTGGTCTTGCATGCTTGGAATTCTTTTTTGTAGCCACATCATACAATTTAATAGTAAACAGGTATAAAGAAAGAAAAAAATACAGATGTACCTTTAAAAAGTATAATTATTTTTTTACTGATGATCATTCTAATATTACTATACACTATTTAAGGGTCATATAAAAGATGTGCCTTCACCTTTTATAAACACAAATATAGCAGAGAAAGCTGTTTTTGTCAAAACAGGTCACAGGAAGAGAGAGGAACCAAATACACGACACGGAAGATGGAGTTTTGTAGAGCTCAACTTACGTAGTAAACAAAGAGACACAGGTGCAGGCAAAAAGGCAAAAACTCAGGAAGTGAGGAAATTCATAGACAAAGAGTATTAAGATGGCAAGCAATGAAATTACCAGGAGGAATGAAGACATGACGATGAGTCAAAGACAGAAAGGCAGAGCTAAACACGAGTGCTGATTCGTTAATGAGACACAGGTAAGCAGAAGAACTGGCGGGAAAAGAAACACAAGAGCAGAAAGTGAATCAACAGAAACGAGAGGTAAGTGATTTCAAAATAAAACGGGAAGCTCAGCAAACTAACAGTTAGAACCATGACATGTTTAGGTGTTACTTTTACTTTCGAATAGAAAAAGAATAATGTCGCTGCGGAAATGTGCAAAGTTCAGAAGTTTGCAGGCCACATAAAGAAAAGCTTTCTTTTAACCTATCTTGGTTTTGCACCTGATAAGCTCTGTTGAAGTCATTGACCCTCTGGAGCTCAGATGATTCCTCCTTAGGCTTCAGTATGCAGGGACAAATTAGACTGAAACATAAACAAGACGGCTGAATACTAAAGTATGGTCAAACTGGTGGTCAAAAATATTTAGGTTAAACTGTTAAGTCTAATGCAACCAAAGTTCACTGACCTCACAAGCCAGGTGGGACAGCCCAGACTTTTATCTTTGTGCAGCTCACGCAGCGCTACAATGTTTAACAACTCTACCAGATTGACAACAGCACGAGGTACCTGGAAGATACAAAACAAGTTTGCAGGCCGTCTTCATTTTGCATTGTGATTGTGACTTTTCTAACACACAGGTGCAAGTAAAGTAAAGTGCTTGAAACATACTTCTTTATGGAGTATGTCTAGAGCTTGGCGGATACGGCCGACCACATTCCTGGGTGAGAAGAAAACCTGCGGGATAAACGTGTTTTTCATTAGCACAAAAACATGAAAAGCATGAAATGAAACCTGTGCGTACATAAATGTGAAACAAGCTAAAGCTGGAACAATTGGTCAATAAATCAATTAGTATTTTGACAGCAACTATTTCGATAATAGCTGAATACTTTGCTGGTTTCAGGTTCCCGAATGTTGGGAATTGCTGGATTTCCTCTTCTATTAAGAATCTGTTGATCCAACTAAACAACCAATTTTGTGAGTTTTGTCAATGTCTGGGAAATTGTTGTGCTGATGTTGGCAATCATTAGTTCTCATAAAACAAGTTATCCTATTTTAGATGATTAATGCTTTCAACATGAAAAGGAAAGTAGATCATCTAGATCAACAAATTGACTGCCTGTAAACAGATACAAATTCAAATGACCAAACACAACATTTTGTCTTGTAAAATAATTTACAGTATGAAAATTATCGAAGCATTAGGCCAAGGTAAATACAGAATCTGATTTTACTGTGAAAATCTGTGGAGGAAAAAAAAGAGTGCTCACACTGTCCGTGCAGAAGTCACATATGTCATTGCCACCAATAAACATGGTGATCACTTTCCAGTCATTGTGGAAATCAATATGCTGAAATCGAAAAGAGGTAAATGTTCTGTTGTTAGTATATTAATTGTGAGCATAGAACTGAGATAAGGTTCATATAAGATCATATTTAAGTGTGTTTGAACTGAAGTTTATCACTGCCTTACCGAATCGTTTTTCATTTTGTCCAATAGGATTCGCACCTGTTGCACCATATCACTGAAAACAGGAACAAGTTTTGAGGGTAAAAGTTGTACAAATTCTTTGCTTGTCGAGCCCTGAAAGGTCAGCAAAATTGAAACTAAGTAAAACAAAATGTGACTGACCCACACTTTGCTCCTGCCACAGCCTGATTGAGAAAGGCTTCTGGACGGTCCTCTTTACCGATTCCCTTTGAGAATCCAGTCAGTGAAGGGTTAAACTCCTTCAGGATGTCTGCAAAAAAATCACTGGGAAGGTCAGAAAACTAAAACAGAGATTTTATTGATATAATTCATAAAATTTTAAATTCTAGGTAAAGAGAATCGAGTAAGTAAGAAGGAAGAAGTAAGTAAGAAATGCTCCTCGTCTGATTAATTGCATTATTAGCTAAATCAATTTAGAGCTCATGAGTAATTTGTGAATTTGATCTCACATCTGTAATATATTTGGATGATTTAGTATTAGCAGTCAAAACATTCAGTTAATTGAGGTCATTAGCTGGCATTAAAGGCAGGTTGTGCAGTCTGGCGATAAAACAGTAATTTAGATGTTATCAAGCATGGTGCAACAGTTGGTCTGTGACTGGCATTTTTTATTGGACAAAATTGACCTCAAGCAGGCATCATTTTGTCATTTAATATTAATGTCATTATAAGTAAAAAGATAAGAGACAGACATACTTGGCAGAGTGGTCACAGTGGTTATATTTTCATCACCACCGATGCTGAAAATTGTAGAAATCGCCTTTAGTTAGTTTTAAATGCTGCAGAATTATAAAATGAACTCCTGAAGTGTTTTCCCACATTGTCAAAATTCAAACAAACTTTAACTTGTGTTACTACCTCCATGACAGTCCCCTGTACTCATTAATCACCAACAGAAGGTTGTCTGCCTTGGCACCCACACCATTGCCTGCCTGCAGAAAACATCAGGTGTTACACAGTAATACTAGAACTAGTGGAACCAAAGGGAATAATGATTAAATCTGCACATATATTGCAGTCGTGAGTGCTCCAAGGTCATATGCAAATATAACCATTATATAAACTGAAATTCAATCAGTATTTCACTCTAACTGCAATCTTACCCATGTTTCATTTGCTTATCTGCACATAGCCACTCATAAACAGTACAAATACAATCGTTCAATATCTTTAGATTTGTCATCCTGTTCTTTTATACACTAAACACCTGATCTTAATCTATAGTAATGCTTATTGGGTTAAGTAGTTTTTTTTTTCAGATATAAATCCAGATATTAACAAAACAGAGGTAGAAGAATGGAAGCACTCACTGTCAGGGAGTCGCCTACTGCTGCCACCACCTTGATGTCTCCAGGTCTGAGCTCATGAACTACACAGGAGAAAGAATAACATGGTTGAGCTTGGTTGAATTTAATTATATATATTTCCAAAAGTTGATACAAGTGGGGTTTTTTTTTTTTACCTGAGGTGGGGGTGGTCAGAGATGGACTACGGTCTGTGCATGGTATCTCAGTACCCATAACCTAAAAATATATAGTATACGCCCATAAATTAAAATTTCTACTCAATAACTCTACAATCTGGTTTTGAAATTGTCAAAGAAAACCTCTTACAGGATCTGTTAGTGCAGCGGAGGCGTCGGTGTAAAGCGCCCCCTCTCTTTCAGTGAGAGAATTCATCTGTGTTCGCAGGAAAGGTCGCTCCTGGGATGAAGATTGAAAAATCTCAGTTGTGATAGTTTTAGTGTCAAATTCTAAGTCTTAATAATGATTTGAATGTCTGCTCTATATGTTGGACAGCAGCCACATATCTAATGGCTTTGTAGGCAGCTTTTGATAAACTGTGTTGGCGTGCCTGACCTGGGTGGGGCACGGGATACGGATGAAGCTGCTGTCCATGACCTCGACCTGGTCTGTCATTGGCTGAAGCTGGAGGAGGCAGAGTTGGGATTTGTTAGGATTTTGGGGTCAGCTGGAGCCATTCTATGCAATCAGTTATCATACAGCATCTGACTGTACTGATTCTTCTGCTCATACATGCATGCAGAGTGAACAATGTCAGAGTTAATCATACTGTCGGTAATCTCCCAGGTTAATCTTTACATCTCTTATCTCATCCGGTGTCAGACATACGAACGCTCGCTGTAATCAGTGCTTCATCTTACTCTTGGTTTTTGGGATCATAGTGACTCTTTCCTGGCTCATTTTACAACAGGGGGGCAAAACAACATTTAGAGCTACAGCATTCTGGTTGTCACACAGTTAACTGTGTATATGCAAACTGTTCTTTTGAATGCCATGTGTGATTTTGATTAATAAGAATTTACCAAGTTTGTCCATAGCTGAACCGCTAATTGGGTCAGGTCAGACTGTGTGTTTTCCTTCAGAGAAACAAATAATATATACAGTTAGCCAATAGTTTTTTTTTTTATGAATAGTTACTGGAAGAAAGCTGTATAACTTAAAGCAACACTTACATAATCTGAGTTGGGTTCAAGGATAATTGGGGCCGACTGCAGCACAACAGTGAAGTCTTCACTTCTGCTGTGCCACTGAGGATTTTTTAAGACATGACTTAAAGAGTCCTGGAAAGAAATTAGATGGTCAGGCAGGCAGTAAAATGGGATTCCGATGCAAGCTAAGAAGCACAGCGCCATGTACTTCACCTGCAGTGCTGTCAGAAGAGTTGCTTTTTGTAGGTTGTGGTTTATGGTTGCATCTCTCATACACTCGCACCCGCTATAATACAAAGCAAGCACATAACTATAATCTGCCTTCACAATTGACATACTGATACCACTACAGGTGGACTACTGCACACGTGTAAGATGCAAGGTTTTGCTGGATTTTTACTTGGAAAAACTTGAAGCACTCACTTATCTTGCTGATGATTTCCACTCCAGACTGCCACATGAACTAAAGTGTGATGCAACTGGAAACATACACCCAGCACGTTATTATTTTTAGGACCCGAGCACCGATGGTGTGAAAGCCCTATTGTTATTCAAGCAATTATTATTATTCTCCGTAAACAGCTGCATTTTTGGAGGCTTTATCATACTCAAAAACTCATGAAATTTGGTACACGCATCTCTCCCAGCGAAAAATTTCAGATTTTAGTGGAGTCGAGAGTGGCCGTGGCCAAATTGCTCGCTGGCGCCCCCTAAACAGATGCCCCGGCAGCTACATTTACCTACATGGATGAAATTCGCTGGACATGTGGATCACACCGAAATATACAAAAAAGTTCCAACGCACCATTACATCAACTCAACAGGAAGTCCGCCATTTTGAATTTAGTTGCCATTTTTGGCGCTTCACACATGTTGTACTTTAACAAACTCCTGCTACAGATTTTGTCGGACCAACTTGAATTGAACACAGTGGAGCACTGGTTGCCTCACAGTGAGAAGTAACTTGAGGCATCCATGTCAGTTCAGAAAAAGGTCATACTCCACAAAGTGATAAAAAAAAAAAAAGTCATCCAAAATATCCAAAGTATGTCATCCAAAATATTCAAAGAAAAGTCATACTGGCATGTTGTCCAAAATATGATTAAAAAATAAATAAATAAATAAATTTAAAAAAAAGTCATACTATAGCATGTCGTCCGAAATATTTAAAAAAAAGTCATACTATAGCATGTCATCCAAAAAGTGACCCAAAATTCTGTATTCAACAAAAAGTACCATTACCCGTTCGTGTAGGATCTGCTGAGCTGCCTCCATTTCCCGCACCACAGTTTTAACATCCTCATCAACCTGAAGAAGATAGAAGCCATAATTGTTTACAATTCTTTTGAAATCCTAACACAACATCAAATGCAACATAAAGTGGGATTTGTTTTAGGAGGTATGAATAAAGGAAACGTACATCTGATGAACACGCACACATTAAGTCTGTGGGGATGAACAGCAGCACGAGCTTCCAGTCTGTCACCTGCAGGTACATACAGGAAACTGTTACAGTTGTTTGTAATAAATTAGATGCTTCAGTTGGTTTAATGAACCAGGACCGTCTACTCTTGAGCTAACAGAAATAACCGGAGTCACTGAGACATTATGATTCAGTTTGAGACAACCACAAAGTCACTCTGGGAGATGTGGTGTGTTTTCTTGTTCAGAACTTTCTGGCATTTTCTGCTTTTTTGTCTGCCATGAAATTTGCCAAGAGTTAGATCAGAGGATCACTACCACTCTCTCATCTGTCAATTAAAAATGAAGCTTCACCCAGGAGACCGTGAATGTATCTCATCTTAGCTTCACTTTGTTTGAGTCTCGTTAACTGTGATTTCTAGTTTTGGTGAAAGTTGCTCGATCTCCCACTGAGCTGTCTTCGGGGAAGGGATAGCACACAGTCCTTGATCTGATATTCTGCTTTCAGTCAAAGTATCATGGTAAATATTTCATTCTTATTCATTTCTGATCATATTTATAGTGGATAAACTCACTAGGAGTAGAGGTGACTGAAATAATAAAAGGTTTAAAACATACAAAATTGTTATGAGTGTAAATTGTACCTGATGTGCAAGTGAAAGAGACAGTTCTTCTGCTTCCTTCAGTAAACTCCTGCAACACATACGCTCACACATAAGGAGTCCTGCAGCAAGCTTCTTATAAAGCATTTATGTGTGTGACCATTCGTGATGTGTGTGTGCGTGTGCGTGTGCGTGTGCGTGTGCGTGTGCGTGTGCGTGTGTGTGTGTGTGTGTGTGCTACCTGGGCTGTGATGAGGTCTGATCCACGTGTTGAGTGATCACCTCAGGATTTAACATGGACAGCAACTCTATTCAAACCACACAGATACAGTTAAATAAGTGTGTAATATGAGTAACCCCTTACACAATCCGGTGATGGATTATATATTATCACATAATGACTGCTGTGAAAAGGACAGCAGGTGAAAGCTTTTATTTATGTCGTCAATTTTGCTTGCTTTAATGTGAAATAAAGTTCAACAACCGTTTTTTATGACCCCACTATCTTATCCTTAGATAAACTCAACCGGACTATGTTTATTGTTCTGGCAGCTTTTCTACATTTTCCTGCAACACGGTCCTGACTCCGACCTTGAACTAAACTCTACATGATCACTAAGCCTGAGTTGTGTGAAAAGCATCTGTTTTAGTTTAAATCCACTCAAAGTTAATAAATGACAGAGGAGGGTCGTTGTGGTTAACTGAAACAAAATCAGGTGACCAGGCTGAAAAACATACGTAGAAAACTAGATTAAGATGATTATTTAAAAAAAATAGTATACAGAAAGTACTGATACTTGGTTTGAAAGATTATCATTGTTGTCAACTTCATGATTAAATTTGTAACCATGTGAAAATGTTGCGACTGGCTGTAAGTGAGAGTTCATATTCACCAGCTATTCTGCTGACAATTCTGGATGCTTCATCCCTGATAATGAAGACAGACACATTATAAGAGACTGTGAGTATATTTAATATAATTAGGTTTAGCTTTAAATCCATTCTGGAAACAATGCATAATGTTTATGCATTTTAATTTTTGTTGTCTACCTGTTTGAAAGTGGCATTCCCAAAGTGTAAACAGCTGTGACATCAGCAGGTCTGAGAGCATGGACTGATGTTGAGAAAAGGAGGAAATTAAATGTTAGCAGTGTAACCAACGAGAATGAAAGGACTGATCCTTATACCCAATAATCTCACAAAGTAGTAGCAGATCAATATTCTTATTGATTATGATTGCAGAGGGCGTTACCTGAGGAGGATGGGGAGAAGGGAGCAGGTATTGGTGAGCAGAGTATTGGCATGTACATTTCTGTCTGTAGCACACAAAAAAAAACAAATTGTCAGACCAGCATTTAGAGTCTAAAATATAATAATACATATATTTTTAATGAAGAAAAGGTGCCACAACTGAAATACAGACACCTTTTCTGATGAAAGTTCATTTTCTCGTGTATCAACTTCAACAGCATCTACATTTGAAATAAGGCAGAAATGTATTTATATTAATGCACGCACAAACATTTCAGAGTGTTAGGTTGAAAAAGTTAACTAGTAACCATAAAACTTCCTCAGTGGACTATGCACACCCCGTTCCACTTGAATACAATGGCTCTCTGACGATAAAAAAGATCTAAAAGTGCCAGTTTTCTTAGTTAAACTCTCTCAAGACCTTTTCTATGCTTTGTTTGTTACATTACTTATAATGCACTTTACCTTGAAGGTCAGTGCTGATTCATGAATAATTCACTGAATTTGCTTCTGTTTACTGCTGGTCTCATCATGTGTAATAAACTGTAGTGTAACAAATTTTCTATGTGCTTCACTCTTTTAGTGATTACAGCCAAAAGTCCTTGAACAGACACTTGTAAACTTTTTTTTTACTGTGCACATCAGTAAAAGCCAGATATCATAATGTTTGTTAACGTTTAAACTATGTCATACACAGGTAAAGTAACAGATGCAGAAGAATGTGTCATCTACTTTTGACCACATTTGGATGTGTATGTGCTAAATTAGGTATAACATTCAACCCCCCGACATTGTGAACATCACCACAACAAATCCTTAAAAAAAAGCAGGCTGTCTATTCAGTCACCAAATCACTCGGATCTCATCTCATGGCTGTGCTGCCTTCCACTGATTGCAACAAGTAACTCAGTGCGCTTAATTTGTCCATGAGTATAACAATGTCTTGTATTTACCTGTAAACGAAGCGCAGGATCCAAAAAGGGCCGCCAGAATCAGGAATGCAGCTGTAGTCATGATGTGATGAGATACTGAGTACTATCCACACTGAGGGGTTTGTGTAATTCCCTCCTTTCCCCCACCCCTCAGCCTCAGACGAAGAAAGACTGAGTTCTCAGTGACTGTAAAAGTACACTGTACCTGTAAAGGGTGTGGAGAAGGCCAGGAGTCCCGAGAGAGTAAAGTTTTAAAAGGGAAAAGGAGAACTTCTCTTGTGAAAAGATGTGAAATAATCAGTCCTGCATTTAGAGTCTTTCTATATCTTCTTCTTATCAGTTTATCTGGATAACATTACCAGTCATATCGTCTCTACTCTCTATCTACAGTTGTTTGTCATTTTATGACGTGAATTAAAAGAACATCCTCACGTCTTATGAATGACCAAATGGACACATATGAAGGTCAGTCAGATATTAAGTCAGGGTTATGACTGTCACCATGACACCTAATTAGCCATCAGTAAATATTGATACGTGTAATGGTTGAAGGCACACGGTTCTTCATAAATAACATTTTTGTGTTCTGTATTTACACAATACAGAGTCAGGGAGTAACACCAAATAACCAAAATAAAGAATTATAATCAAGGGCCTTTGTAGTAACCCACATATTGAAGACATAGATGGAACAAAAGCTTTAGAAAGCATATCTAATGAGATGTTAGTTCTCTCCTTTTTTTACTTTGTCTTTACTATTTTATTATGACGAAAAGGAATCTTTTTCAGACAATAAAAAAAATTAAATGTGCTTTTTAAAGAAGAAAGACAAAAAAATTAACATGGCCAGGAGCTGCTTCGTCACTCCAAGAAGTAGGACATCGTTTGTGGATACAGTGATAGTAACCAGTGATTTCCCAGAATAGTGAATACATTTCTGGGTCATAATAAAACTCATTCAAGTGTATAAGCTCAAACTACCATTACAAATTCTTCCACTTATTCAAAGGTTGCTTTCTTAGTTCTCCAGCTTTCAGGGAGGATTTTCCACGTCGAAGCACAACATGAATAATATTGACAGCATTATGTAAATCTTAAGAGTAGAATATTAGTACACAATTTTATTTTAAGTCATTTCTAATATGCTTTCCTCCAGTTGTGCACCACTACATGGACAGTCAGGAGATCATTTTAACCAGTGATGACACAGTAAATGTAACTTCCTGGTGTTGCATACACAGTACTTCTGGAGATGTTCTGAGATATGATTAGATTGCAAAACTCTTTATGAGTTCATCCTTAAATTGGCTTTATAGATAGCCTGACCCTTGGAATCGCTGCAGAGTGAAACAGCAAGATAGTTATCAGATTTCAATCAAACCAAACTTTGCATGTCTCTCCTGGAGGGACCGAGGAAATGTCCACTTCCACATTTTGACCTGTCATAGCTGCAAAAGGTTTCACGTCACAACAGGCAAAGATCCAACCTGCACAGTAGCCAGTGGTGGAAGAAGTATTCACATCCTGTGCTTATATGTAAAAATACTAATACCACAAGTATTATTATTATTATTATTATTATTATTATTATTATTATTATCATCATCATTGACAGCAGCAGGATCCCCCTCGCCCCCTGATCGGAAGGGAACTATTATTTATATACATTTGCTTTTCTTCCCACATCAAATATGTGCATTGTTATCTACTGTGACATCATCATCATCATCATGTCCTCCTCGTGCTGCAGCTCGGCCTTTGCCGCTCATATCGTGCCGGACACGCTGACGTGACTTTTGGTGGGAACCCTTTGCTTCTTGAATAAGAAAGCCTGCGTGTCGAGGCAGCTTCGCCGAGGAGACGTGAAGTGGTTTTTTTTTTTTTTTGCTCGGCTCTGCTGACACCTGGCGGAGCAGCGCTGCTTACGTCACAGCCGGATGTTGACACTAGCTCGCGCAGCGCAGACGGGGAACAGCTGAAAAAGAATAACAAAAGCCCCGACGACGACGACGACGGCACAAACAACAGACGCCCGCCTGAGATATACTTTAAAAAAATTAAAAAATCGTTGTCACCATTGCCGGCCGAGACATTTTGCGCTGCTTAAATAAGTTCGAAAAGGTAAGGAAACCGTCATTTGGAGATAAAGCAAGAGATACGCGTTTTTGTTGTTCTTGTTGTCGTGGACGATGTTAGCTGAGCGGCTAGTCTTACGTTAGCTTTTCTCGAATTGCCCTGAATCCCAGCGGAAGACGGCTATCGTCTCCCTTTTTTGTTGTTGTCAGGATTAGTCATCTTTCAATACGAGGTTATTTATAATGGCGCTGGTATTCAGCTCCACTGAAAGCCCAGCTGCCATCTTCAGTCGGCATTAGTCTGACGAGACAGGCAGGACTTGTTGAAATCAGTGAAACGCTGAAACAGGAAGCGGCTTTTGCAAAGAGGAGGTGGGAAGAACCCCTCAAAATATAACTCGGTAAATACCGATTTGATCTCGTTGTGTTTAGAATTCAGTTTCTATCAAAAAATTTAAAAAAAAACAGTTTGTAAACATTGTTTATTACAAGTGAAGATGAGACATTCGGCTGATTGCCATATTTCTGAGCCTGTGTCGTGCAAGATTATACATTTAAAAAAACAAATATATATATATATAAACAGCATTGTATATTCTATTACCTGACATTGGTACTAATAAAACAGTCACAAGGACAAACTGCAGACTTTCACAGAAAAACCTTTTACAAATTCAGTCCGATCGTCACCACAGTGTAAAAGTCTGCCTGTAAAGTACATTTTTCATCTCTGTATTATGGCCGGCTCTGGTTTTGTATTTACCAAAGGGATTCAGCATGTTTTGGTTGGGTGACGTGAATGTAATCCTGCAACACAGTATATGTAAACTTACATTGCGGTATACTGATCATAATCATCATCATCATGGTGAGAGCAGCAATGATTAGTTGATTAATGATCAACAGAAAATTAATCATCAACTGTTTTGATAGGTGATTAATTGTCATTGTTTTTTATTATTATTATTGAAATTAAAGCTAAAATTGAATGATTGCAGCTTCTTAGGTGTGAATATGATAAATTGAATATGTTTATTGAATATGTTTAAGCTGAGGACTGTTGGTTCGGCACAAAACGAGTCATATTTGGGTGGCATCTTCGGCTTTGGGAAACCTTGGTTGACATTTCTAATCATTTTGGCATTTTAAAGACCAAATAGTAAATTGATTTATCAAGAAAATAATCAATACATTAATTGATAATAACAAATATTTGTTTATTTGTTATATATTATATATATATATATATATATGACAATATTGGTGTGTGTATATATATATATTATGACTATAATATATATGTATGTATTGTAGGTGGATAAAAAAACAGTTTGTATTGTACTTGTTGCTAATTTAAGTAAAGCCATTTTCCTTTGAGATAGTATTGCCAGATTACAATACTAAATCAAAAAGATAGTCCTAAAATATGTTAATATGTTAAAACAATAAATACTACATTATAAACCATGTAGCAAAACCTTTAACAAATGTTTTTATTTCACTTTTTTTCTCTCGTCTCACTCCCAGAGATTACACGATGGGCCGTATCTTCTTGGACCACATTGGCGGAACGCGCCTCTTCTCGTGCGCCAACTGTGACACCATCCTGACTAATCGATCCGAGCTCATCTCCACACGATTCACAGGAGCCACAGGCAGAGCTTTCCTCTTCAACAAGGTACGGCGAAATGAATTTAGCTGGTGAAGTGGCCGGCCGTGACACATCCTCCTGAATCAAGCAGGACGCGCGCAATGCCTCAATCCCTGCTTCAGAAATGAGGTCGAGCTTACATTGTCAACTCCACAGGTGGTGAACCTGCAGTACAGCGAGGTGCAGGACAGAGTGATGCTCACCGGCAGGCACATGGTGAGGGACGTCAGCTGCAAGAACTGCAACAGCAAGCTGGGCTGGATCTATGAGTTTGCCACCGAGGACAGTCAGCGGTACAAGGAGGGACGCGTCATCCTGGAGAGGGCGTTGGTTCGAGAGAGCGAGGGCTTCGAAGAGCACGTCCCCTCAGACAACTCGTGAGCCCCCCCCCCCCCCCCCCCCCCGTCGATGGATTGTCCGGGAAGGGCTCGCTCCCGCTCCCGTGCCCTCCTTTCCCTCCCCTCCGTTCCCTTGCCTCTGCGCTGCACACCACCGCCTGCACTTAGGAGTCAGTGAAGTTTTGACTTCACTGACTCCCCCCTCCAACCTCTCCCCCCACACACTCTTTCCCTGTCTGTGGCCTACGACCTTAGGCCTCTGCTGATTAGACGATAGGTCCTCCTTGATTTATGTGTCACAAGGCAAACCCCCCCCCCCCCCGCCCCCCATCCCTCCCCCCGGAACAACAGCTGGGAACACTGCTAGGGCGTCGTAAGTTCACTGAAGCATTCAAAGCACCGGTCACACAGAATTTTCATCTTCGCTGCACAAGGCATGCACCACACTTTTATGGTTAATTAAATACATGCATGAAAGTACAGGTCACTCACATTCACACACAAAAAAAAACATCAGCTGGTTGTTTTATTTGTCTAGATAACTTGGAGGCAGCAGAGCTGAGTATGATCACCGAGCACCAGCCCTGTCTACGTGGTACACGTTAATCAGCCAACTGAGATGTCACTCTACATATTACTTTTGCGATATTTGTGCTCCGGTGTTGTGAACTTTGTCTCAGTGTATTTGTCACCGGTCAGCATTGAGTGCAATTATTAACACGGTAGCTGTTAATTCTGCATAAGTTAACCTTTTCTTAGTCGGTAGTTTAATGGACGTCGTAGTGTTTCAAATCTCTGTTCTCATCCAAATGATGCCGTGAGGACCGCACAGATTGATGTCATATTTAAGTATTCATCGTTGTGCTCGACAGCGATAGCAGTTTCACTCAGCTCCGGCTCACAGGATGCACACGCAGTTTTCCTTTGATGTCGTTCAAATGTACACAAAGTGGCGTGGAAGTGATGTCCTTTCACAGCAGACAACCCCACAGTTGCATTCAGTTCTACCAATCCCCCATCCGTCACCATAGATTCTGTGTGCTGCGTGAAGAGCAACGTGTGACTTTGGTGACTTCATCAGGAGCGCGTACCTTTCAGCCGCGTGTCTCCTGATGTGACGGAGGCAGAACGCGTCCGGAGAGGTGACGGGGCGACGCGCTCTGGCTGCCTGCTGGCTGGAAGGGCAGGATTACGAGAGGGTGGGTCACGCGAGCGTCTGAAAAGCAACCGTGCGATCAAGAGGGACAAGCTAACGGAGCTTCTGAAAGAATAGCTCCAAAAAAAAAAAAAAAATACAACACTATGGGAATTCAGGAAAACAATGTTAATGTTCAAATCAAGCCTGGTTTGACCCTCAAGTGCTCATTTCGACACGGTTAACTGCGGACGCTGTCGAGTCGTGACCCACCCTCTTTTTTTTTTTTTTTTTTTTATAATCTCAGGCTTGGAGCATATTTGGTCATAACATGACTTGTTTCTTACAGCACAAAGCCAGGCACGCTTTAATGGCGCATTTATCTTTCAAAAACGAGCCTCTGTCCCTGGATGAGGCCAGGGCTTCAATTTTATATCATCAGACTAAAAAAAAAAAAAAAAAAAAATACATATTTCATGACATTTGAGGTTAATTTTAGACGGTGTTGTTGGCGCAGCTTTGTGGCCCCTGGTGTAACATTGTACCAAGTCAGTGTATGAATGCCTGTAAGCATTACCAAAATGGTCCCGCTTTCACGAGTGACACTGTTAATGTTTTTGCTTGCCTTTACAAGGTCACGCAAGATAGCGCGAGTTGTCATTTCTACAAAAAAAAAGTTGGAATATATGCAGGACGTTTTACACCATTCATGACCCAAAGTCATTGCAGTGCACAGCCAGTGGTCACAAGAGATTATAGTTATCATTTTATGGTTCACTTTTAGCATTTTATTGATATGTTAAGTGTTTTTATTTGCTTTACATGATATGATTACTATTTTATTGACTGATACATTTATCTTATTCAATATTTTATTGATTGGACAATTGGAAAATAATTGTTTTCTTGTATTGCCATGGCAAGAGTTTCTTTGATGTGATTTCTAAATAAAGATGTAGTCTTGCTGGGTTCAATTCTCATGTCAGAGTGATCCATGCGAGTACTGTTTGAAACCTACAGTTCCTAATCCTTCGATTCCTACAGAAGAGGACAGATGGAAGACGACGTGCCTGTAGTCACTATCAACTGGCAAATTGTCTTTCTTCCTCTGTTATTCATGGTTGTAGATTTGATGGACGCCTAGTCGTCAAGACAAATTTGTACATAAGCAAAACATGGTCTTGTGTTTTTCTTCATACGTGATGGGGAGGAAAAGACTACAAGCGATGATGAGTGGAAGTCTCGGACCTGCAGGTGGCGGCAGACGACTGAGAAACGGGCTCAAGATGTGTTTTTTTTTTTCCTTCCAAGGATGATGCTGAATCCCTCCCTGCCTGCCTCTGACGTTAACCTGCTTGGCAAGAACCGTAGCGCTTCACTGCAGTCTGGAAATTCATGTTAGAGATGTTACTCCCTGCAATGGGAAGAAAAAAAAAATTATGAAAGAAGTCAAATTAAATATTTGCTGTTAAATAAATGCCCAATGCTGGCCAATATTTCATTAACTGCTAAAAACAAAATGTGATCTAAATCCAAAAGCTAAAATGCACCAAATAAAATCTGAACTCTTCCGCATTCACTGTGAATCACCCACGATGAAGAGGTTTGACTGCATTTGGTTTATAAATAGGACGTGACGACTCTCCTAATCCACCCACTAATATTGCAGCGCTGCCGTGCAGTTATTTATAGCTCTGATCCTGTTGGAAGGCTGCTTTGTTGGTGTGTCTGTGAGGGTCTGTGTCACCGCGGTGGAATCAACAACAGGTCTTTTCTGCAGTCACTCCTGGAGTCGCCCAACACAGAGCACCCAGCACTAAACTTCGAGCTCACACAAATATTAATTAAGGTGGCTGAACACAACAATCTGTCCCGGTCACAGCTATTTTTGTATCCACTGCAGTTGCTTGTTTTCTTTTTTTTTTTAGGGCTCTAGGGCATTTATGGATGGATAAGACTTGTGTCTAGTGCCATTTAAATGCCGGACATGACTACAGGCAAAAAGGAGGCTTCATCTCCAGAGGACTTGCTGTGCTGCTTTATAATTCATAGTAGTCTTTGACTTTGTCCCTGTGCAACCTCAGGATTGTCTCCTGTCTTTGTAGAAAAAGCCATCTGGACAGATAAGGATAATTACACTGCCCCCTTGATCCTATTAGTCCGCTTGCAATTGGATAGACATGGCACAAATCTAGATGTGACATAGTTCTTAAAGAGCGCTATTTTCACTACGCCTCAAACACCTCCACAATGCTCTACAGCACCGGGACATTGAGATTCCCTGAAGAATTTAACCTCAGGCGCCTACACACACTCACCCAAGTTTTCTACTACTAAAAGAGTCCGTCTTTTAGAAGCAAATCTAATAAGAGGAAAAGAAGACGCATTCGTGACACATATAGCACCATGGAGTCCGCATCATCCGTTTTTTTTTGTTTTTTTTTCTTCCGCCCACTGTCAAATGCATCAGAGCAAATTTGAAGTTATATTCAGATGCAGAGGATGAACAAGGGAAGGGGTGCAGCAAAAACAAAATGTAGTAGCAGCATATAATTGCGCCCTTAATTGACTCATGATTCATCATCGCCGGACAGCTATTTTAGTTAATCCTCGCCTTTCTTTTTGAGATTTCATGAGATTGTCAGCATCAGCGCCCTTTAGTGGAGATGAGATACAGAATATAGAAATAAACTTCTGCCTTTCCGTCACTCTCTTCACACACAAAAGAGTGACATCATTCTGTCGCCAGGAGAAAATAGCATGCTTTCCATTGACATCACTCTACATCCCGTTGCCAGGAGACAGGGGAGTCAACATTAGTTACTATGGCGACTACACTTCACCTTCAAAGCTCCTGACCTTTTTGGTTGTTTACGGTAGACGTGTGTGTGTGTGTGTGCGCGCAAAACAGGACGAGGCAAACCACGACCTCAGCGTTGCGCAATACGAGCACTGGAGGTCTTGTTGAGTCATCCCCTGCAATGTAGTGGTTGTTACAATATATTGTAGATTACAGGCCTGCCAAGACAAAACACAAGATGGCCTGCAGCAAATAAAAGTCAAGAGTAAAAACACGACACGAGGTAATGGACACGGTGTTCTGCATCAGTGGAATGATGATCAAAGGCATGAGCTATTGGATACACACATATAGGATTAAGTTAGTTTACAAGCACTATCTGGACTCAAGTCAGGAGTCCATGTTTTCCTAAATTGGTCATAAAACAAAAGTAAAAAAAAAAAAAAAAAAGAAAGAACAAAATGACCAGAGACGTCAATGAGTCGATATAGTATATTTATTTAGATATATATTTGTATATACGAGACCGACTCGTAACAGTGTCCACTGCGTTTACCTGAGGACAGTGACTTTAAAGAGGTCCAGCATCTGCAAGTAATTGTAAAATGGGAAAAACAAAACAACGCAAGAATAAGATTTTAACACGTGGAGGTTTAAATGGTTTGAGGAGACAGATATAGTACCATGTTTGGTAAACTACTACATGCTGATGATAAAATTGTTAACATCACAGTGACTGGAATTAGCCTCCTTTACACTTGAAATACAGGAGCTTCAGTTTCGCATAAACGGAACAAGACTCTTCAGTCAAAAGCTCTGCTGCTTGGCGGACTGTGACACATTGATTTGTCTCATAAAACTGTGTCGAAGTGGTCAGCTAGAGCACACATTGCACAGTGTTACAGAATCTGCTATAGACTGTCTAAGACGCAATTATATCCCTTTTCTCCTGAAATTAATTGTGGTTCGCGAGCAATGGCAAGGAGACTCAGTGGCTAAAAGTGCGACCGAAGCGCTGCTCCAATCTTGTTTCAATTTCTGTCCTTTTTTGGCACAATTGGAGTAGCTTCCTCAGCTGTCATTTGCTAATTAAGTTTAGCAGGCGCATCAATGCCAGTCCTCTAAAGTGGGACACGGGCAGAGGTGGGCATTACAGGGCTTTTTTGGATTAGGTTGAGTTCAGGACCAGTTTTCCACTCCAAGTCTGGTTCTCTGTGCCACCCTGCACATTGAGGGGTAATGTTGTCCCAACAGGACATTCTTCCACCCCAGCACCACCCACATCCTGCCTCTGCAAGGCATCTCTTCACTCCCAGAAAGGGCACAAAGCTCATCTGCTTCCACAGCTATCCAGACTTTGATTTTGATTTGATATTACTGCAAGCGTTGCCTCGGTACAGCTACAGGCAACCTTTGCCAGCTACCCTTCCTGACAGGACAGATTACATTCTGTTTGGTAGCTTTGTTTTTACGTCATGTCTGCTTTTCTCACCTTTGGCTTTTATGTGCAAAAGCTACTTGAGCGAACGAGAAACCTGTACAGCAATAAACATCACAAAGGCTATCGCTAAAGACTAACTGGAAAAAGTTCATTCCAATTTGTATAAAAAGGGTAATTATACCCAATAAAGGTAAACAATGATACACATATATACCTGTATACTCCTTAATAATTCTCTGGGAATTACAACGTTCCTTTTCTTTCCTTGCTAGACACTGCTAAAAGAAACTGATTGATTTAAATATCAGTCTGATTCAGCAAACAGTGGTAATCTGAATATTGGTTAGAGTCAAGTCATCATATGTACAGAGGGTCTGTACTATGGCTCTGCTCCATTCATCATATAAAACAAAGGGCTACATAAAATACAATAAAACCTCTTTCAAAGACATGGCAACAGTATAACAAATACTAACAGCAATGTTTCATGACACATGTTCTGAACGACCTACCATAACAAATACCGACAACATAAAATTGATAATATGCACAGACAGCACGCTAAATAACAGTGATTACACAAGGAGAGACATCCAAAGGGCAAGTGACACATCATGTGTGATGAATTCCTTGAATCCAACACAGATAAATGTACTTAACATTCCTGTTTTCCTTCCTCAACAGTAAGGTAAACTCTCTCCACTGAAGCCATGCATACCATGAGGTGCATTTAATTCTTGCTTTCTAAGGCATGGAGCATTGGGTTCCTCAAAGGGATCCGGTAGCTCTCTGGACTGAGTCCTCAGTGTCCTTGCTGAGTATAAGTGAAACATGTCATAACAATTTTCTTTTCTTTTCTTTTTTAATTTTTTTTTTTTTTTTAAATTTTATTTGTTTTTAAAATCCTCACTGCATCTTCCCATCTAGCACCTTTTCCTTCTCACCCACGTCTGCAGCCATGGACTTCCAGTATCGATGGCAAGCCAACTCCAGCAGCTCCAGCCCTCCCACCAGCTTTTGCTGGGCCATATACACCCCCACCATGACCAGGCAGTAGAGCCTGAAAGGAGCCCAGAGCCACAGGCCAGTGAAACACAGAGCAATGAAGCAGCTCCAGTACAGCAGCGAGGCGGCTTTGATCAGAGACACTCGCAGCTCTGACTTACAAGGTGGCACACGAGCAACGCCGTCCCTGTCAAAGGCCCGCGGCTGGCCTGAGTAAAAGTCCCGCAGGCGGACCTCCTTCTCAGCCCAACGGTCTCGACACCAGGACTCCAGGTCGGCGGAAGAGGGAGGGAGAGAAGACACTGGATAGCGGCGGACGTGGAAGTGGATCTCCCGTGGGAAGTGGCCCAGGATGAGGTGGCGTTCTGTCTGAGGGATGTTCTTTGGGTACGCCACTGTGATGTCATGGACGGCATCCAGGTTGTCTCCTGGGGAAAAGCACACAATTTGAAATGATCAAAGGGAGACGAATACCGTCTGATAAAATGATATTACAAACTAAAGCCAGAAAATTAGTTTTCAAGAATATACCTTTAACACATCATAAAATACTCAACTTTCAATAGTCAAAGCTCCCAAACAGACACTTACTGTAACGTTGCAGTTGCACACATGGCAGGTCACTGCAGGGAGAATTATTATAATCCCTTTTATACATCCACACTATTATTGAAACGGTATGATGCACCCTTCAAAATCCTGGTTCCTCAGTGCCATTACACGGGCACCTTTAATTATCCCGGGGGCTTGCTGCCTGAACACCACCATGAGCTCTGTAACGTCATCACTGATCTGCAGTGCCCTTACAACACTCGGGGGAGCTAAATGAAATATCAAAAGTACAGGATGACACCTGCCAGCACCTGCTCCTGTACACCGCGGTAAAAATAGAGCTGAGAGGGGCACAGTGGACTTGGACAATGACACCATGCACAGCATGTCAGGCAGTGGTGCAGAGAGAGGGAGTGGAGAAGTAGCTAAGTCCGATGATATCACAGTGATTCACAACACCTGCTTGGAGAGTTAGTGCCATGCTCAGCATCCAGGGGGGGAGGATGGGAGGGGCAGGTGGGGTGGGGGGGATGAGACAGTAGGGCCAGAGGTGCTATTTAAGACCTCTGGAGGACTGCCAGAATTAGCTCATAGAGAAACATGAGAATCTCTGGGGTGTTGTAATGGCTGGCAGTGGGATGAAACACAGGTCTGAGACTTTAAAGAATAACAGGTATGATCCCTCTACAAACAGCGTCAGTGGAAGAACTACAGTCACCGCGGCAGCGTTTTTATTTTCCGTTGGTTTTGCCGAGAAAATGTTTCCATCTCGATGACAGGTTTTATGTCCTGTCTTGTTTTCATGTGAACAGATAATGCAACTCAACGAAAATGAATGAACACATAGCACAGGTCTGCCATCATGTTTAAGGGAGACATGACATCATTTCAGAAGCTGTTGATGTGGATCAAGTCTAACCTTTTCGTAGTCTTTCCACGATGAAGGTGAATCCAGTAGTGCGGGGATGAAGCACGTACTCCATCTTGGGTAGGTTGTTCTGTGCAGCAAACACATCACTCTTTGCTCTTGTATTTTCTGCAGGAAACACACATTATACTCAATTGAACTGTATTTCGTTGTAGGTGAGAAGATAAAGCTATGCGTGATGTTTTTCTTATTTTACAATGACTAAAAATTACATTTCCATTTTTATCAGAATGATTATATTATGTAATTTAAAATAATGACAGTACAATTAAACAATATATGTAACTCAAATGGAGAGTAATTCAAAGACTCCTGATAAGCCAGCAGTATTAGTTGTCTATTTAGATTAAGTTTGACTTGGCACTTATCAGCTGCTTCACTACAGAGAAGCTTAGATTTCTATTACAAAGACAAATTATCATGAAATCTACACCTTTTTTTTTTTTTTTTTAACAATGTACCCTTATTAACAAAAGTGGAACTTGACTGACAGGAGCTACATAATAATAGAATTTCAGAGCACTGTTATGAAACCAGCAGTAACACCAATAACAACATTGTTTACGGATAAGACCACCACGTCATAAATACATCCGTCAAAAACAAACACACGATTTTAAAATCCACAGGGGGACACACACTGGAACGATGACCATTTATTAACCAAACATTCCTTGGGAACCTCTTGCAGGAACATGTAAACTATATCGTGACTCATTATTCATTATGTAACCAGCAGCTAATTCAAATGGACTTATTGGACAAAAGAATCCGAGACATACTTCTGTTGATCAGCCCTCTGCTCTCAAACAAAGCGGTGCCTTGTCTTTCTTATACAATCTTCTATTCTATTCACAAGTTCTGCAAGCTTCAAAAGGGGTCATGGATTTTTTTTTTTTTTTTTTTTTTTTTTAAACCTAAATGCAACCTGAACTTAATCCTCTGATCGTCTGCGTCTATATTAAGTATTAGGAGAGTAATGAACAGAACCACTTCCACATAAGACACGTAAACATACTGCATACATCCCCACGTTTCTTGCGTCAAATGAAGTGTTGGAAGTTTAAGAGGCTTAAACGCAGACGTGTGCACGTGCGAACACACACGCCGTGGTGCAAACATAACCAGAAGTGAAACAATATTCAAAGCCCTAAATCTGCCGGCCGATCGTGATGTAACTACACCGGACCCCTCGTGACATCATGATATGTGAAGAGAATTTAAGCTTCCCTGAGCAAAGCTACTCAGGACTTTGATTGGCTTAATTGTGCTCTGCAGGGGCTTTAGGCGCTGATGTCACTGCAGCTCGGACTGAAAGATCAGAGCATTGTTGCAGAAATAACCGTGTGTGTGTGTGTGTGAGGGATTTAGGTTTGCCTTATCACTTTGAAATTGTGTTTGCATGACGGTGTCAGTGCAAAGGCATAAGACAGGTGTAGGCCCCACTGGGCTCTGGAAACTGGCTGCTGGGTAACAACATTCTGAGAATATCGACAGACAAATATCGGGCAAATTGTCCCGGGAGTGGACGGAGCGTCGCATTCTTTACTGCTCACCAGTGAGGTCTGTGCCCTCGGGGAACAGAAGAAGCTGCAGGGGCTCTCTGATGTCACAAAAATAGTCCAGCATGTTCCCCAAGTGCTTCTTGTCCTCCTCCCACCGACGCTGAATAAAGACAAAGCAGGCCACCTGCATTGCCCAACCTGCAAAGTACATTATAAAGTCTTTACATGTTTGACTGATTAGCTCTCACGCTCTGTTCTTCTTTCTCTATTCTTTTCCAAGACTTTTCTAAGCAGGAGCAGGCCGGGCTGAAGTTCAGCCTTTCCATCACACCTGCTAAATGCTCTGTTTACATCAAGTAAATTAGGTGATTGTCTTGCAGCTCTACATTTTCAAATGTACTGAACTTCTGTCTCAGTTTTAATGACTTTATTACAAGAAAACTACTTCGCCATGGTGATTTTGAAAAAATGCTCTGCAAAGCATATTATATTATGGTATGCATAAGTGTGCTTGTGTGTAGGAAAGGGCAGGGCACCCACTGTATACCCACCAAAGCCAGGCACAGCCTTGAGTACAGCCTTGAGGCAGATCTTTTCCAGACGAAGGTAGCTGTACCTGAGCAGACAACACCAAAGGAACATCCAGTCCAGACGGGTACGGTGGTTCATGATGATCACACTTCGCTCCCCGGGAATGAAGCCATCACCCGTTATCACCACTTTCACCCCAAACACAAGCTCCAGCAGGGACTGCAGATCAAGGATGAGGAGCCGAAATGGAGGGAGGATGAAAGAGAAAGTGCAAGGGAAGGGGGAAATGATCAAATAAATCGTCCTCTGAAACAGAGGTAAGTTCAGACCGTCTGGTACACAGAGATACAGGCCACGTAAAGGATAAGCTGGAGTACGCACCACAGGCAGGGTGAGCCACGTAGCAACGATTCGATCAGTGATCCAGCGGTACCACGCGGGAGACAACAGCATGAGAGGCAAAAATGGACCGAGCATGAAGACACTACCAAAGAAACTACCCAAAAACAGGGTCACCACGAAGTACAGGCCCCGCACCGACACAGCCATCTGTGGGAGATGAACAAGACGAGGTTAGTATAACTCAAAGCCAAATATATAGTGATGAGGAGTCAATGTGTGAGCAGAGGTTGCTGTATTAAGTCGGAGGATGAAAAATGATGACACGTGGAATTTTGTCATGATTTGGATCGCCACTATGGAAAGCAGACAAACAGGAGAAACTCTGTAATGTGAAGCAACTACGATTATCGACATCGTTATCAATAGCAAAGACTACTGTTCTGTTGTTCCTCAGACATATTTTCCCACAAACAGTGGAAAATCCAGGGCAGACATTCCTAGCTGTGGAATGTAAATAGGGGAACCTTTCTGACTGTGGGAGACAAATTGTGGGTGCGTGGTCAGTAAATCAAGTGTGGCTGGAATTATTCACCGAGCAACAAAAAGGGGAGGTTTTGTGTTACGTCCTCTGACGCGATTAACATCAAAACTGGTGGTCAAATGTTGAGGCTATATCCAATGAAGCTCTACAATCTGCTCAGTAACTTCTAAGTGTAATCAGAATAATAGCTGCTTTGCCGTTTTCACAACTATACTACTGTAGCAGGGACATTATGCAGGATATATCTGCAATCGGAGATTTTTCTATATCATAGTAGCTATTCCTTCCTTATCAGAGGGTGTACTGGGCCATCAAAGACAATATTGTGGATAGAAAAGCAGGAAGAACAGACATTTTTTTCATTCAAAGTCTCAATTGATTTTTTTCTGATTGGGTTTTTTTTTTTTCTCTCCATATATATGAAAATTAGGATATTAATCTACAACAGCCTGACCAATTTGATTAGCCAATATTGGTTGATAACCGATATATTGGTATCCGTGTATATGCTGTAAGGTATGAAAACTTTTTTTTGTATAGAACATAATGCAGAAAAATACACTTTAGAAATTGCTCCTTTTTGTGTTTTTTTTGTACAATTAATTTGAATTAGTACATACAAAGTGAAATCATCCCATACTCTATGATAATGTGAATGAACACCATTTAAGCAGGCTGAATGTTTATTATTCATGTTCACAACAGTAGCTGCAGCACGATAGAAATCCCCAACGGTCACTGGATCCCTGAGGGAAGTGAACTGAGCCTGTAATCTCTCTGAAATTCAAAACCAAGTAATGGCACCTTCAATTGTCCGTGACATATCTGATAAGTTAGAAGGGACTGAACATGCCAATCATGGGGCTCTCTTGTCATTTCATTAACATCAGAGGTGACCGGTTTCCCGTGGTAACGTTACACTTATGGAACGTGTATCGTTTCAAAGTGCCCTCATAACCACGGTAAACCCACGCGGGTGTTGTCACTGAATTTGCCTGATCGGACCTCTTTGCAGGATTGTTTGTTTGACTGACATCTCCGTCACTCTCCTCTTCAATCTGTTGCACCTGTTTTCGATGTACCTCGGTGGTACACAGACTTTGGTGACCTCATGTAATTTCTAGTGTGGCTGCAGCAAGCCTGAGAGGAGGTTTAATTAGCCTGAATAATCTAAAACACCCGTGTTGGTGGGCATCGCCTACACCAACAACCACTAAGCGAAAATCCCTTTCCTGCCACAGGCCAGTGTAGCGCCACGCAGTGATACCAAGGCATCGAGTGCATTGTAGGTGAATTGCACCTCACTTGGAAAGCTTAGGCAGGAAGTACAGGAAACGCTTACATCCTGCCAGGGGATGTAAATGAGAATTTATAAAAGCTGAAATTCCCTTGTAAGGCAGCACATCACATCATGTAAAGTAGCCAAGGTTGTCCTTGTTAGCATTTGCATGACGACGGAGCATGTTGGGATCAAGTCAGATGGAAATCTAACCAGCATGCCATCCCAGGGTTTACCAGTGGTCAGGTACGTGAAAGCCTGGTTCAAAATTGTGAATCAAATTTCAAATATTTTGAGGTGTTGCACTTTTACATGATGTGACACAAACTTGATTTGACGATCACTGATTCATGCAAGTTGCCTCTGACTGCAAAATAAGGAATGCGTAAGCACCAGGGCAGCATGCAAAACTAAAAATGCAAAGCTTTTTTTTAAAGACAAGAATAGATTAGACAAACAGTAAGATTCACTCAAGCCTTGGCACTAAAGCAGGTAAATTACAAGGCAAGTACACGGAGATGAAGTTTTAAAGGGGAAATACAGCGAGTCTTGATTTGATTATGCCCCGTCCTTGCTGACACACGGAGTCTGGGCTGGTACCACAGGAAACCACTTCCTCCAGCAGGTGTTTTCTTCACACCTTTCCACCTCAATTACTGTTATGATTGCGGAAGCCGATGGTTCAGACTACTTTCACCCAACACTCTCATCATCTTGCCCTTGTTGACACCCTCGGTGGCCCCCTGACGCAGCAAGTCTCCCGGCAGCAACCAAAGTGGCTGAAGGTGCATATATACAATGCAAGAAGTGTTTGCGTGCATGATTCTGCTGGCAATAAGGGTTTAAGGGTTACTGGTTTTAACAATGGAAAATGTGAGGCATGAGAGGTGGGGAAACAAGCTTGCTCAGCACAATTGCCACAATTAGGCTGTGTCCCCACACACACATACACACACACACACACACACACACACACACACACACACACACACACACACACACACACACACACACTCAAAAACACACCCGAGGGTGGCTGCTGGAACAACCCCACGAGCCTATTCATACACTGCTCAAAAAAATAAAGGGAACACTTAAACAACACACTGTAACTCCAAGTCAATCACACTTCTGGGAAATCAACCTGTCCAGTTACGAAGCAACACTTGACTGTGAATCAATTTCACCTGCTGTTGTGCAAATGGAACAGACAACAGGTGGAAATGAGGCAATTATCAAGACAACCCCTATAATGGTTCTGCAGGTGGTGACCACAGACCATTTCTCTGTCCTCGTCCTTTCTGGCTGCTTTTTGGTCACTTTTGCATTTTGCCAGTGTCCTCACCACTAGAGGTAGTAGCATGAGACGGTGTCTACAACCCACAGAAGTTGCTCAGGTAGTGCAGCTCGTCCAGGATGGCACATCAATGCACGCTGTGGCAAGTGTCTGTCAGCACAGTGTCAAGAGCACGGAGGAGATACCAGGAGACAGGCCAGTACACCAGGAGGCGTGGAGGGGGCCGTAGGAGGACAACAACCCAGCAGCAGGACCTCTATCTCCTCCTTTGTGCGAGGAGGAACAGGAGGAGCGCTGCCAGAGCCCTACAAAATGACCTCCAGCAGGCCACTGATGTGCATGTTTCTGCTCAAACTGTCAGAAACAGACTCCATGAGGGTGGTACGAGGGCCCCACGTCCACAGCCCTCCATGTGCTGGCCAGAGGTACCCTGACTGCCATTAGGTACCGGGATGAGATCCTCAGACCCATTGTAAGACCAGATGCTGGTGCAGTGGGCCCCGGGTTCCTTCTGATGCAGGACAACGCTCGGCCTCGTGTGGCTGGAGTGTGTCAGCAGTTCCTGCACGATGAAGGCATCGATGCTATGGACCTGAATCCAATCCAGCGCATCTGGGACATCGTGTCTCGTTCCGTCCACCGACGCCACGTCGCACCGCAGACTGTCCAGGAGTGGACTGATGCTTTGATCCAGGTCTGGGAGGAGATCCCTCAGGAGAACATCCGTGGTCTCATCAGGAGCATGCCCAGGAGTTGTAGGGAGTGCATACAGGCACGTGGAGGCCACACACACTACTGAGCCTCATTTTGACTTGTCTTGAGGAATCCCCACAGAAGTTGGATCAGCCTGTGATCTGATTTTTCCACTTTTATTTTGAGTATGATTCTGAATCCAGACCTCCATGGGATAATGATTTTGATTTCCATTGATCATTCTTATGTTATTTTGTTCTCAACACATTCCACTATGTAATGAATAAAGATTTTCAACTGGAATATTTCATTCATTGAGATCTAGAATGTGTTGTTTAAGTGTTCCCTTTATTTTGTTGAGCAGTGTACATGCAGCCAAATGGCATGACACACCTAGAGCCAGGGATGTGAGGTGGATGAAATTAAGAAAATTAACGTGTTAAATAAACATGTTATTCTTCCGCTTGGCATGGACACCAGGGAACACTATTTATACAAGGCATCCACGGAAACTTTTGTTTTCATACTCTAAGGCCAGCACCACTTGGGAGTTTGATTTAGTCCCATCCATTTGGTTGGTTTAACATTTATTTATTCACCATAGAAATGATCCTGAGAGCACTTCCCCAAACACAGCACCACACGCAACACACAGCATACTCATAGTCCAAGTCTGAATTCCCTGGCAATCAGTTTGCATTCCTAACTTTAAGCAGAGACCAGACATCCCAATAGACCAAAGCAGAGTGAAGAGGTCAAGCATGTCTAGGCTAAACAATGAGTGTGTGTGTGTGTGTGTGTGTGTGTGTGTGTGTGTGTGTGTGTGTGTGTGTGTGTGTGTGTGTGTGTGTGTGTGTAAGAGACAGACAGAGAGAGGAAGAATAAAATACGTAATGCTGTAAAAATTAACAGCAAATTGATTAAGTGCACATCTATTATACAACATTGAGGTAACTTGGAGAGAACAAACCTCCACCGGAGATGAACAACCTCTCCAACTTTTTGCGATTCCAAAAATACTGTCCCCATTCCTGATTGTTAAAATGGATTCAAGGTTTGGGAATTAAGTCTTTTAAACATTCACTAAGTTCCACAGAAATCCTTCAACAACTTCAGTATCTCTTTGACTACCTGCAAAACTGAAATTCAAAAGTTGCACTGATCAACGATGCCAGGAGCAACCACTCGTCTCCATTGTCTCGGAGGAGAGGGAAACAGTACTGATAGGGGGCAATTCAAAACAATGTATAGCTGGTATGCCAGAAAAGAAAAAAACTTTAAATTACTTCACACTATTGTGACAGTATCTGACCAAATGAGGTATTATTAAAAGGTAAAGCTGGACAACAAGGGAATTAATGACTTTTGAAGCAGGTGCATATCAGTTACATCAGTTACTGCTTTATGGACCTATCAAATCTATAATATCATTTAATTGAATTTCACTTGATGAAATCAGTATTTACATCAATACACAACAGACTAAGTCACGCCTCGTTGATGCAAGATAAACAAAATCAATAAGTAGCTAATGGACCATTTGTACACTGCTCAAAAAAAAAATAAAGAGAACACTTAAACACATCCTAGATCTCAATGAATGAAATATTCCAGTTGGAAATCTTTATTCATTACATAGTGGAATGTGTTGAGAACAAAATAACATGGAGGTCTGGATTCAGAATCATACTCAAAATAAAAGTGGAAAAATCAGATCACAGGCTGATCCAACTTCTGTGGAGATTCCTCAAGACAAGTCAAAATGAGGCTCAGTAGTGTGTGTGGCCTCCACGTGCCTGTATGCACTCCCTACAACGCCTGGGCATGCTCCTGATGAGACCACGGATGTTCTCCTGAGGGATCTCCTCCCAGACCTGGATCAAAGCATCAGTCCACTCCTGGACAGTCTGCGGTGCGACGTGGCGTCGGTGGACGGAACGAGACACGATGTCCCAGATGTTCTGGATTGGATTCAGGTCTGGGGAACGGGCAGGCCGGTCCATAGCATCGATGCCTTCATCGTGCAGGAACTGCTGACACACTCCAGCCACACGAGGCCGAGCGTTGTCCTGCATCAGAAGGAACCCGGGGCCCACTGCACCAGCATCTGGTCTTACAATGGGTCTGAGGATCCCATCCAGGTACCTAATGGCAGTCAGGGTACCTCTGGCCAGCACATGGAGGGCTGTGGACGTGGGGCCCTCGTACCACCCTCATGGAGTCTGTTTCTGACAGTTTGAGCAGAAACATGCACATCAGTGGCCTGCTGGAGGTCATTTTGTAGGGCTCTGGCAGCGCTCCTCCTGTTCCTCCTCGCACAAAGGAGCAGATAGCGGTCCCGCTGCTGGGTTGTTGTCCTCCTACGGCCCCCCCCCCACGTCTCCCGGTGTCTCCTCCGTGCTCTTGACACCGTGCCGACAAACCTTCGCGCATTGATGTGCCATCCTGGACGAGCTGCACCACCCGAGCAACCTCTGCGGGTTGCAGACGCCGCCTCACGCTACTACCTCTCGTGGTGAGGACACCGGCAAAAGTGACCCAAAAAATTCATCCAGCAAGGGACGAGGACAGAGAAAACGGGTCTGTGGTCACCGCCCCGCAGAACCGTCCCTTTGCTTATTTCACTTCCCACAGTCCCTGGGTGGAGCAAAGAGAGACAGGACTTTAACCAGAAAGACAACAACGGTTCGCCAACGTTCAACTTTGAGCGAAGAGATTTTTTTTTTTTCCATCATCCGTTTGTAAAACGCTGCTTCGTAAATAATTGACAGGTGAGAAACAAGTCAGGACAAAAAAAAAAATTGCGCTTTTTTTTTTTTTTTCTTCCGGTGGCCGCGCTATCACCGCCCCGCCGGCTGAGAGTCGACGGGTCACCGGGAAGCGCACACACACACACACACGCAGCGTATAAACAACGACGTATCGTGGGTGCTTCCTCCACCCTTTAAGGCGCGCTTCCTCCACCCTTTGAGGCGCGCTGTTACCTGCTGGGGTTTTGGCTGCGGTGCAGGTGACGTCTCGGTCGGGCCGACCTACGAGCGACAACGTGAAATGCTAACTGCTAAATGACAATGGGGGGGGGGAAACCAGCTTTAAGTTAAGAACAACGTTAACCGGCACCAGCTGCGGTTGCAAAGTTACAACAACAACAACAAACAACAAACAACCCACCTCGTGCGCTTTTTCTTCCGAGGTTTGTTTCGGGGTGCGTTTAAGTCACCAGAGCCTCCGATAAGTCCAAACAGTCGGTTGCGACATCGTTAAACTCAGCGAGCCAGCTAACGTCAGCTAACTGGGAGGGGAAAAGCCCATCAACAAGCGTCCGGTACCAGACCTCCGAGCTGCAGTCCGTCCGTCGAAACCGCTTCGCCCCGGATTTGTTCTTCCGCGAGGTGGTTAATCGGCAGGTCCGACGCGTCGCCTTCTTTGCGTGCCTTTTTTTGGTTTTACTTTTGCTGCCCGCCGTTAGCGCTTTGCTAGCGAAAGACGACCTCTCGACTTTACCCCTCTCCGCGTGTCTTTGCAGCCGCGCGTCGACAGGGGGCGCTGTTTTGCACAAAAGGGCTTTCCGTCACCGGGTAACTTGAGGGTGACAGGTAACCGCAGACGCGGCTTGTGAGAGCAGATTTTCCCAGGTGTGCCCTCGTGCAGAGTGCGCCGTGTAGATTTCACATGCTGATAGTGACTGTTTTGTTGTATTTTAAGCAGAAGTCAAACTTTTGCACGTGAAGTCTGAGTGGGATGTGCAGAGAGAAGGGGGGGAAAAAAGTACTTTTAATGATAGAAAAAGGATCCATACTACAATATTAGATGCTCAATGATACGTATTAGCCATGCATTGAAATTTTAATGGGGCAAAAGGACTTAAAATATCAATGTAAAAGCGCAGAGAAATTATTAGTCATGTCTCAGGGATTTTATTGTTGGCTTTTTAGTACTTTATAGTATTGGATTCAATGCACTTTATTAAAAAAAAAAAAAATGCATCATTAGTGTTTTGTGGAAATTTTTTACGTGCAAAACACTGGTCAGGTGTCAAGTAAATGTAATGGAGTTACAAGTACGGTATTTCTCTTCAAACTGTAGTAGGTAATACTCTAGTAAAGTACCAACTACCTCAAAGTTGTAAGTGCAGCCCTTTATCATGAGCCTTTAAGCTTACTGCATGGAAAACAAAACAACAATTGCACAGTGTAAAGTCTTCAATCACCTCACAGGTGAGGATAAAGAGGTTCATTAGGACCCTTAACCTGTCAGAGCATCGTCATTTAAACATTTGTGACCAGGCGAGAATGGAAAAAAACACTCCTTTTAATCATTAAAACAGATTAACGATGAACGAACCCCTTGGTTGAAGTGTTTATAGACTTCACGTTGTTACGACAGACTCTGCCTACTTCACTTCAGCAAGTTTAACCTTTGCAGTGGCCTGAATGTCTTTAAATCACATTTGAAATCACCAAAATAAACATCCACCGATAGGTATGTCCATTTCTGTGACTATTTTGGTGCTCG
This sequence comes from Brachyistius frenatus, assembly GCF_029030835.1. Taxonomy (NCBI): domain Eukaryota; kingdom Metazoa; phylum Chordata; class Actinopteri; family Embiotocidae; genus Brachyistius; species Brachyistius frenatus. The sequence goes on along the minus strand of NW_027210666.1, from coordinate 1,709,647 downwards.
CTAATCCACTTTTCCCAGCTTGAGTGGTTTTGCTCATGTTAGACTGTTCTTCCCCGAGATCCCTATGTTAGGAATATGTCAGAACTCATTCAGCATGGCACTGATGAATTCTTTTTGACTGAGTCCTCCAACATGGCCTTTTAAAGTAGTTTAAATCTCAGCATGTGTCATTTGTTTCTTTTACCCCCAGTTATGAGCTGTTCTACTGTTACAAATTACCTCAGCATTCAGTGATGTGTGTGCGTGGATTGGTCAATGTGTCTGAGTGTATCCGAGCATGCACATGTACTCTCTGGTGTGTGTGAGTGAGGCAGAGACGGACTGACAGACAGGGTAAAAGAGAGAGTGCACTTAGTCAAACTCAAGACTTTTCCATGACCTGCTCCCTATGGCATGCACTCTATCTGAGAGACTGAGTGAACTGTATAGCTTTATCAGTATAAACTTCTCAAGGGTCAACGCATCACTTCAGAGGGGAATGGAAAAACTTTGCTTTGAAACAAACTCTCATTTTGGCAGCCTGGTGCCAGCTCACCTTCCAAAGAGCAGCATATCCACAAGATTAATGACGATTGTCCAAGATAATTTAGCAAAAGCAATATGATCAGGTAATCCGATTCCTTTTGGAAAATTCCAAGTATCAAAGCACTGTGATAAAAAAAAAGAAGTCATATTAATTAATGGGAAAACACATGTTTGCTGATAAAAGACGACTTGGGAGGTAAGCCAAGTTCAGTGCTACTTTTTTCTAAATGAAAGTTAAGATCGAATTGAGTGATAAATGTCGACACCTGCAACAACATTAATTCATGTTAGACATGCCATTCCACTTACATAACTTCATATGGGAGAGACAGAGTGACTTTGTTCGGGCATTGTACACTGTGCTTTGGTTTATTTTCAGTGGAGTCTATTGATAGCACTTTAATGAGGTTTTACTGAAGGAAAAAAAGCCAGTTGGTTTGTTTTTTATTTAACATTCTTGCCTCTGATGACCTGTTATGCTTTTTTAGTAGTTCAGAGAGGGGACATGGCTGGTTTAACATGAGTCCTCTTCCCTTTCACTTCATTTCCACTCCACTTTGACAAGTCTCAGTTTTACACCTGTAACAACACACATTGTTGTAATCCCAGTTTTGCGGCGTCTTCATTTCTGTGTTTATGTCCGTCTCTGTCCTCGTGTCCCGTCTCCTGTCTCTTTCCTCGATTTTTTTTTCCAACCTGGTATCTAAGCAATAAGGATTAGAGAGGGGCCACAAGTTGTCTATTTATATCAGCAACAATCTATGGAAGAGCAGCAGCCTGTGGCTTAGCACATTAACACACAAAACTACAACACAAAGCGGATGCCAACCGTCTTGTATTGATCAAAGCTGTAGAAGCTGGAGGATGGGACGCAGATGCACTTTACATCACCCTGTTAAACAGAATGAGTTCCGCAGGCTCAGACTTGTCGGCCCATATGTGCTGTGGCTGCAAATCCTGTAGCTGTATTGTGTCTTCTCTGATGAGGGTTGAGTATGCTTGACTCTGATTTAGTATTTTTTGAGGATCTGTTTTAAAAATCTATCACTATTTGTGGTCTTTTGTTATCGATTGTTGTATCACATGTTGCTGTGGGGGGTTTCAGGAAATCTATAGCAGTCACATGTCATGTCTTTCTTTCTTTCTTTCACACTTCTTTCCATCCATGTAGTTTGAGGTATCATCTGGAAAGTACCTTGGTTAAATTTTGTTAGGGCTTGATGACACAGAGCAGGTTCACAAGTGTCATTTTTGCTACGGTTGCATTTGACCTTATCTAAATTGACCACCAAGAGAGGGAACCAGTCTTTAACCAATGATTTAACAATGTCCCTGTGCAGGTGCTATTTATGCTGTACCTCCTCAATATTCTTCATTTTAACCCCCTGACTCCTTCACCTTTTAATCCTCCCTTCTTGTTGTGCTCCTCCCAGTGTATCTTATTCTTGCTCTTCCCTTGTTGACAGTGCCAGACATGTGTCTACACTCGGTGGGCCATCTCCAGAAAGGTTATAAATAACTATCAGAGTTTTTGCTTCATGTCCTGAGAGCTCTACTTTCCTCTCACACTTGAGGAACCATGGGAAAAGAATCTTTCCCTTACGCACACAGCACTCGTAATAACAGACATGGTTATACATAAAACCTCTGGGCACATGCGCCCTGTTTGCAAGCTTTGCACAAACACACCGACACAGCTATGCATGAATGCACAGGATCAAACTTGGTAACGTATACAGTAAGGTTGCAGCACAAAAATAGTAAGGTTATAAGAACAGGGGCAGTGTTTATAATGAAACATAACCTGCACTGTGGGAATGCAGGGTACATTTCTACTGACGTATAAGTATGGGAAACTTGCTGAAACAACAGAATGGGATAAAAGTCTGGGAGAGCAAAAAATAGAAAGAACAAGAAAACAACCACAGTGGAGAAAAACATAAAATGCGAAGAGGAACTAGAAAAAAGGACAAACATTATTTATCTCCTCATGACATACAAAGAGGGTTACGATACTGGAAATCAAGTGGCTGGTGTGAGTTTATGTGTAAAGGAGTGACAGTTAAACAGTGTTAATGTGGACTATAGTTGGGAGTCAGGGAGAATTCAGGGGTTGGCAGGTCGGACTCTGCTGACACACTGGGATCAGCGATGGGATTGTTTCCATTGGAAAGAATTCCAAGAATGAGCTAGAAGAGCTATCAGTGACTTCACTCAGACGACTCCGACAACAGTTTTAATACATAGCCAGGCACGCACGCTCTGACACACTTTTAAAGATACTGCGTCTGATGCCAACAATGGTGTGCGAGACACTCTCCGTTTCCCCTGTGTCACCGAGTTCCCAATGACTCACACTGAGTTCTCATCTTACCGTTTGCAAAATGAATGCTGTCACCTCTGACCGCCGGCAGGCTGGTTAACAAAAAGATTTACAGTGGAAAGAAATTACTTTAATGCCAGTTAAAATCTTCTCGGCATCAAACACGAGGGCTCATCAAGAGGGCACGCCGAGTATAAAACTCCTAAAAAGTTGATTTCGCATCCTAAGTAGGCAATATAATATAAAATCATAGTCAAATAAGTCACAATCAAATCTAAAATTAAGGGATAAAGCATACTTAGAAGTTATTTATCAGAGTTTAATAGAATACTCAAGTTTTTGTTTGATTTCTTGCTGAAGCTTATTGATATCCTCCTCATGTCTGTACAGTAAATATGAGGTTGGAGCCAGTAGCCGGTTAGCTTAGCTTCATGGGTTTTGTATAGATTAAACACACATGATGTCACATGTTGTTGAGTTTTAGAGGTGCTGATTGGTGGATTTTCTTATACTTCAACAAAGCCAGGTTAGATCAAGTCTATGCAGGTGGGATTTAATCATACTCGATTGACGGTGGCTTGGCAACATATGCAAACAATCATACAACTGTAATTCTGATTCAAATGTTGTTTTATCCCATCCCTTTCTAACTTTTTGCCATTATTCACACTAACGGGATAATTGAGAAAATACGTTTTCAACGCCTTTAATGTGAGACGTTAAGGTGTCACAGCCGAAGATTCCTGCAGTTAAACTTGGACCCTTCCAGATGATGGTCACTTAGGAGAAAATAATCTTTCATGAATGTAAAAATATGTTGAACTATTTATATTTCTGTCAGCTCCCAGGTTTCAGTTTAGCTTTCCCAATCAGGTATGACGCGGCACAGCAAACATTAATTACAGGGTTGCAAGAAGTCTTTAATTGCAAAGGTTCTTCGCTGAGCTAATCAGCCAAGAGGTGGCTGAAAAAAAAAGCACTGAAGATAAGAGCTGCTCAAAATGTCAAAATGCTATGGAAACATGCTGCAGGCCTCCCTTTCATATCCTTTAGCCTTTAGAAACGCAGGACCTGTCTTTATTAAAACTGAAATATATTGCTTTCTCCTGCAATATATGAAAGACGAGGCAAAGTTCAGAGGTTTCTGGCTGACGTCACATGACTGCGTAGCTGGATGCAAGTTCAGACAAGCTGTCCAAGGACTGTAGTTGTACCTCTCTAACTTCCTGAGATTTCTTCTTTCCATGATCTCATGATTTTTTTTCCGCTGACATCAAGGAACAGTGATTAAGAGAGCCACAAAGGACATTAGTTTTCTAGTATTAAGAACGAGACAGCGGCTCCCTTGGCCAGACACGCTGCTGACCACCATTATCAGCTGGGGGTATTAATAACTCTTTATGCTCCATTTTTTTTCCAGGAAGAAGGAAGCAGAATAGATTGGCAGTTCATTGTTCCCCTTCCAGGAAGTGACCTTAAGGCCCTGAAAGTACCACCTTGGCCCCCAAAGGCCCTACCGCAGCAACTCTGATGGACTATTCCCAGTACTTGGCAATCAAACTTGATCTTGCGGGTCACTAATACAATATGTAGCAACAAATCCCCTGAGCAGTTTCCACTGTAACCGTGATCAAAAAGTTTTGTTTATTCTCATAAATTCCCCACTTCTCCATTAAGAACTTTCCTACTCAACCACATTTTTAGACTTGTATCATCGAGGAGGGTGTTTACGGGCAGAGCATGAGTTGCTTAAACCCAGCACTAACCTTGATATTTCTGGAATTGCAAAGGCCTTTAAAGATTGGCAGGTCAATTCCTTGTTCTCCGCACTGCTGGATACCATTAATTTAATATTTCAAACATAATTTGTTTTTATTTTTTTAAACTAAAGCTGTTCAGTGTTGAGGAATGAGATTTTGTTGTTACTAGGAGTGAGATTGTGTGCAAGTTCAAGACAGGAAGTAGCATGTGGCCTGCTCTCGCTTCTATATATGCACTTATGACACATGCATCTGTTTTCGTAGAGAGAGAATCTGTATGTGGAAGATGCCGAGCAGGAAGTACTGCTTCTCTGTAACCACTGCAGGTGAAGTGAGAGGGGGAAACTGTGCGCGGGGAAGATGAAAGTAAACACAGCAAAGTGTCTATGGAAACTAAATGCACCAGAGGATTACCCCTGTAAAAATAGTTATTTACTTTATGTTCAAGTCAGTTATTCCCACAGTTGACTCACACACAGTTGGGTAGCAAATTTAAATGTTTATTTACAGCCTCTGTAATCATCACTGAGAAAAAGTGGTTTAAATACAAAAAAAACCCCACAAAAACAAAACGAAAACCAAGAGAAAGATGGCGGCTAATCTCCCTGAGCTTTACAAAAACAACGTGGGACCTGTAGGTGACAGACAGGAGAAAGAGAGATGTTCTGTACAAAGCCCTAATGCCACTCCAATGAGAGGAAAAAATAAAAAAGACACATCTCGGTCATGCTTCTACAACAGTAACATCAGACTGTACACAAAGAATGAAATCTTTTCCACAGACTTGTTCCACAAACAGTAAGTTGTGATGATCAAGTGAAAAAATAAACAAACAAAAACATTTGAAATTATACAGGCAAATAAAACAACATTACTACCAGAAAACAATTACAAACTCCCATCAACAGCTTCTGGCAAGCATCAGAAGTCATTTTAAATCTTAAATACTGTTTTAGATATTGCCTGTTATCCTTATCTGTGAACTCTGCGGTCTGTACATTATGATGTCAAAAGTATGGCTGTTTTCAAAAAAAGAAAAGGAAGACTAAGAAAGACAGTCAACTTTTAGCTCACATGTACAGCTCAGAGGGACTCGCAGTATTCACCTTTCTATAAAATAAACCAAACCTTATAGTACAAACAAGATCAGCGCACTACAAGGCCTCAGGAGTTGTCTCATTGGGAACAAGTATTTACACATCCTTCATATGGGTCTGTACATCGCTTTATCAAGTGCTTTTACAAAAGCTTTCCATCTATACCGAGGTTTCCCCTTTTAAAAATAACATTTATGTCGCATTTCAGTCTTAAAGCTGTACTATTCTGCTTTGTCATCCGAGCACTGTTCATCATAAGGGTTCAAGGAGGCCAATGTGATGAGAGGATTATAGCATAAACATTGCAGGGCATGCGATTCTTTTTGTTCTTTTTTTTTTTTTTTAACCCTCTTTCATTTTCTGCTCACTTCTGTGAAATAATTCCTGGTTGCCTTTTCTTTTCTTTTTTTTTTTCTTTTTTTTACTGTGAATGCCCAACAAGGTCACAAAAGTATAATTTAGACAAATCCTGTGAGGGGAAAAACTAATCCCAGTAATATTTTGCACAAAACACCCACTTCTCAAAAAGAAAAAAAAAGAAGAAAAAATCCCAATCAGTCACTTCCCAGAAACAGACAAATCTATAGACAGCAGTGACAATCACAATAATTAACATAGCAATCCCAAAACTCAACACAAACATGGACAGTGTACTGTACAATAATTCCCACAGGTACCACAATAGTTCTGTATGCAGTCTCTGGGGTCATGACGCCAGCCATTTTGGAAAAAAGCACAGAGCAGTAGTAGCCCGCTGCAGATTAAGAGCTGTCCATGGAGCACTGAGCTGCTGGTGTCCAAACAGGACATGGTAGGAAGTAGGTGGAGGTTAGAGGTCCTACCCAATTTTTTTTTTAAGTCTATTTTCATGGGATTACAGTCCAGGAGGATAAATTATTGTGAGAAATCTGTGTGTGTATTGCTTCTCTTGTGGGAGAATTTTTTTTCATATTTTTTTTTTTTTTTTTGGTGTCACAGGCGACAAGATGGCATCACAAGACACTGAATGTGTCCCTCGGTCGCATGTGCTGGGTTGCTGAGGTGAAGTTTAACCAGTGTGTGAAAGGGAAAGTCCATCAGAAAGAAGGAACCAAGAGTGTATGGGTGCTACAACACAGTCTCTAGTGCTGAGAATTCTGTGTCGGCTGTCCATTTTGGATGTTGCCAGTGTTCTGTTCCTCGTCGTCATCTTCCTCCTCCTCTTCTTCTTCTTCTTCTTCTTCTTCTTCACTGACCAGGAACTCCTCTGGAGGCCAGCGAAGCTCCCCGCTCTCGACCTCTCCTTCTGTCGGCTCAACCACGATGGATGGTAGGCGATCTTTGAGTTTACAGCATCGGTCAAAGTCTGAGGGGTCTGGGAATATCTGAAGAGGAAAGACATGAGTAACAACAGGTTATTTGTCCTTCATTAACCTCGGGAATTAACATAAAATAATCTCTGAAATGCAAAGTAGGCTGTGTCAAGATAGGAGCATCAGCTGTCCCACCTCAAAAGGCAAAATATTATTTGTGAGCTTTTTTCTGATCAGTGCAGAAGGCTCTTGGACGCCAGAACCGAAGTCTTGAATCTTGTCGCAGGCTCCACTACAAGGCTAAACAACAGTGAAGAAAATGATGTGAAGACTAAACATCAGTGATGGGAAGTGGTTGCTTAGATTCCCAGTGGCATACCTGCTCTTGCCCATCCCACATTCCTTCAGCTACACTGGCAAAACAAATTGCACAAGTAAGTGTTACATCAACAGCTGCGTATGGGGTAAATGAGGCGTTGCTCGCGAGACTGACAGTAAATGCTGCATCATGTTTAATCTCACTGCCTTGTGCCAAGCAGCTCGTAGCTGCTTATGAACTCATCCACATCACCCACTACTCGGAAGATTATACAAGAGCATAATCGTAGCATTTTGAATCGAATAGTAACAAACAAACAACAACAAAAAAAAGTGAACGATTTACTGAGACGTGATTTGTTTGCAAATAGAATATCCATCCGTTTAACAGTCGGCATTAGAATACTGTGTTCCTGTGGACATGCAGTCAGAAAAATGGTTTAGGAGATGACATGAAATCGGTGGAGTTATCAAATAATCCAGACTGATATGTCTGCTTATAAACGCAGCATGCTACACTCAAATGTTTGGATGTGAACTGAAGGGCATGAGAGACATTCTGACAACAGAGATTACATGCATTCCCTGTCCTGGCAAGATTGGACAGCAACCTCCAACTTTCTCTGTTCTCAGGAACAGGAGAAATGGCCCCGCGGAAAAAAGCCTGCCACTCCTGTTCCAAGAACAGCATTTTTTTTTATTTTTTTTGCTGTTGTTTGGATAAAGTGGATGAATATTTTTAGACCTGCATATTTCACTCTAAGACATTGAGGGGAGGGGGTTGGGAGTTGGCGTGGCGGGGGCGATGTCGCTGTCTGGGCAAAGAGCCGAGTGGAAAGAAAGCATTAGATGAGGTGGGAGAGAGAGTGAGACATGAAGAGATAGAGGGGATCCAGCTGTGTCTAAGTCTCCATGAATTCCATAAGAGACAGATGAGAAGAGTGGAAAAAGATTAAAAAAAAAAAAAAAAAAAGCTATAAATATGCTTTGTGAATGTGAGAATGTGAAAAATTCTCAGGTTATAAAAGCCTGCATGTGTGGTGTCCATCAGTAGCTTTGACATTCTCCAAACCCCACAGTGTAAAAAAAAAAAAAATCTCAAAAAGAAGTGTAATTATATGTGGGAGCATGTATGTGTTTTATGCATACTGTCGGGATTTGCATTCTTGGCCTGCAGCGCCAATCCCCGCCGTGCGTCAGCACCGAGGGGAGTTGGGCACGGAGTGACCTTGCCTTTTGACACCGAGCTAACACGTGTAATAGCTTGTTTCTGTCTCAGTGGCAGGAAGTGACGACACATCACCCAGGCACGATGCTGGCTATTTTAGGTTCTAGTAGCATGTGTAGTCGAGCGGAGGGGGCTCTATAAGCCTGAATCATGACATTGCCCTTTGATATGATAATCCAGTAAATCAACATCTATCGACGCTAGTTTCTCTTCTATAGGCTATAGGTCACATTCATTTCAATACCTTTTGTAAGAGCATCTGGAGTTCTATGGTCAAGTACTTTGAGTCAACATCCCCGGAACCCACATCAGAGGAAGTGACTGTAGCATCACTGCTTCATACAGTGCTTCTCTAAGGAGAGCCTGGGTCATTGGGCAGAGTGGGGATAGAAAGAGTGGCATACTGGCATACTGGCATACACCCCCACCCACCCTCTCCCCACTTCTCTCATCCTCTCAGACAGACTCACAGCTGGAGTGTGAACTGAAGAGAGAGGAAGCCAGCCTTTTCCTCTGGGTCAGTCTACATCCTCTCAGAGTCTGTGTCTGCATACAGCAGGCACAGACTGTTGTAGAAGGTTTATACATGTTCTGAATACATACTTCTATGATAATTCAATTATAATCCATCTTGGATAAGATTAGCTTTCAACAAAAGATGGCCTCTGTGGTAATTCTTCCATCTGCCTGTCCTGAATGACTGACTTAATCAATTCAGTATTTTAACAGGATTAACAGAGGGCCCTTTAATTCTTTTCTTTCTTTCTCACCACCTAAATAGAAACGTGACACTAAACAAAGCAAGCAGCTGTGTGTTTAAATAGTTTAGTTTGCAGGATGGCCCCGTTGAGCTGACGGTAAAACAAAGCTGCTTGTCATGACCACCTGATGGCCGCTTCTCTCCTCTCAATCTGCGCGGTTTATCTTTGTGACAGACCACAGTAAATGACAATTTCCACTTCATGTATTTACACTGTGGGTTTAAATTAGGACAACTATAATATACAATGTCCTTTCCCCAACATGGTTGAGAAATAAGGGATGCAGAATTTTGCTGTCATGTTTTCTTAGCATGGCAAATTTCCTTTTTTTTATTTATTTATTTTTTTAAATGGTATATGTAGTTAAACTGTTCTAAAATGATTGTATTGTCAACAAAAAAGTTTAGCTTGGCCAGGGGTTTTGCATATTTAAATTTAAGTAGAAACAAAATAGAAAATAAAACTTTAAAAGAAATGAATAACTGAATAAATCTCAAATCCCTCTGTTTATACACATTATACAGACATTTTCACCACCACATAAGACCTCAACATACAGCAGCAGCTCCCTCCTGTCCATGCTGACGTCAATCCAGTTCATGATAATAAATGGATGACAATGGGTGTAAAATGGCAATACCACATAAAAATGCACGGGCAGGGAATTGGGAAGGAAGCAGTGTTTCCCTGTCGTGTGTGTGTGTGTGTGTGTGTGTGTGTGTGTGTGTGTGTGTGTGTGTGTGCGTGCGTGCGTGCGTGCGTGCGTGCGTGCGTGCGTCCTACCTGGAAGGAGAGTCTGTCCTTGCTGGGGCTGAGCCTCATGTCCTCCATGGGGGTGCTGTTGATCATCACCTCAGTCATATCTCGGCTGGGCACAAACACTGGGCTGCAGGGTTGAAAGAAGAGAAGCAGCAGTGTGATTAGAGACGGTGATGATTGTGGCACAATTTGAGGAGAGAAACATACGTTTAGCGGCAGAAATTCTGGGTTTATTCATCCTGAGAGGAAATTGCACGACACGTAAAAGATTTATAGTGATGAACTATCAAAAAGTTTACAATTAATATAAATGCAATCCCAGTTTGTTTTGAACCATATATATTACGGGACAGGTTGTGTACAATGAGGATAAACAGAGAATAAAAACGGTCAATAATAGCATATGAAGAGAAGAAAACTAAAACCACCACACCTATCAAACCAGCAGAAAGAGTTAAAATCTGAAAGCCATGGTTGATTTACCTCTCTGCATGTTTTAGTTTTGTTTACACTGCACAGCTTGACCACAACACACCAAACATCCAGTTGGTTCTCTGCTGTGCTAATGCACTGCAAAGCTGCACGGCTCATGATGTGGCTTGCATAAGGTGGCCGTTTCTAAATGTGCTGCTGAGCTAGCAACCAGGGAACAGTCATTGTGAGAGTGTGCTGGGGGCGTGTTGTGGTATTTGACTGGGGAGGAACTTGATGCACTGAGTTCCATCAAAACTCGGCCAAATTTTCCATTTTAGATGAAAGTAACAAGAGGTTGTTTATCCATCATTAGTGCGCTCACTATCCAGCATTGTTGCAGCAGAGCTTTAAAAAAAAAAAAAAGACTTGAAGCAGGTCCCAGGACTGACAGACGCCGTCTTGAGGCATGATGCTGGTCGGCCTTCTCACGATCTCTATTTAAAGCCTAGTCCCTCGTAGTCAGTGGCCACAGGCTTGTGGTTTGTGTGGTCACTGGCTATATAGGACAAAGAAAAACAGAACACAGCAAGGAGCTCACTCACATTATCTGAGTCAATGGACTTGTTTTTTTTTTTTAGGATGAGATGAGTGGGCTTCACTTGACCTACTTTGAATCTTAACTAAAAAAAAAAAATATTTCTGGATAAGCAGAATGGTGAAATATTACACCACGTGATTAAAACATGGTTTTAAAATAAGGGATTATTATGTAAAACAGGCTTTTCCACTGAATTAATTTGACCGTTTAATACAATCATCTCCAAAATTGCATTGAAGTCTATTTGAAAAAGCTAAAAAAAAAAAAAAGAGAAGAATTTCAAAATTAAATAAGTCACACAAATGGTTGTCTCTTTAAAAAATGAACTGTGTAAAACCCTACATCCATTTCGCCTCAACTTCAATTAAGATGAAACTTATTCAGTGGAATTTCCAAGTGAAGCACAGCTGTCTTTTTGTCTCCATTTATGACTCATACTGACTTCATTGTCCTGAAAAACACTACATTAATGTATATTGTGCTATTCTTTGCCATACTACCTGCATGAAAGAAAAGTTTAAATTCAAGAAAATTCTTGCAGATAAAAACAAAGTCCCTCATGAATGAGGCTTTCATTCAGTCTCAAAGTTAAGAATACTTTCAAAGAAAAAAGGCTTAGATTGTTCATTCCTGTAAAGATACTGATTCTTGGTAAAGATCATAAGATTTCTAAGCCTCCACAATCTCCATCTGCAACCTTCAGAAAGCAATCTGAAAGTTCTGATTTGTACAATTCTGTTTAAAGTAGCTCAAATGCCTCAATTAAGAAGCCCAACCAACACAAATTCAACCTGAGGAGGACTGAATCATGTGACATGTGTCACTCAATTTCAGGAGATCATTATCCCCTGAAGCAATGGCAGTTCATGAGTTTTTCCATCCCTAAAGTTAGACACACACCTCTTGTTGCTTTAATGAGAAAAAACACTAACATCCCAGCGGGGTGCAGGGTGGTTTTGAAAATTTGAAAATTGAAAAGCTTCTGACTGAATCACTGTAAGTAACCTTTCCAGACGACACGGCATACTTGGCCAAAACAATAGCCGGATATCCAAAAAGAAAAAAGAAAAGGAGGCTTGAAGGATATGCAAGGTTTAACATGGAAAAATAATGTCTGCTGGGGCTGCTCTTCAACTTATATCATCCTTGAGTGAGGTGCAGAAGAGGGCGAGGCAGGCACGCAAAAAAGCAGTGGAGGAGGAGACGGAGGGATGAACAGTGACAGTAAAGACCTGAGCAGAGGAGGACAGGGGAAGGGAGGGAGCGAAGGGAAAGAAAGATAAACACTTGAGCCTTGCCAGTCATATTTCTGTTCGGGGATCGTATAAACATCCTGCTCGGCTAAGAATAACAGAACATCGGCCTAATAAAACATAAAGGGGCACAATGAGGAGGAAGTGGGGGTGCGCAAGTAAAAAGTCAACCTGGGAGGAAACAAACATGCACCAATTACAGTCAAAGCTATTACTGCTTCAAGTGTCAGCGAGGGATGAACAGCATGTCCCCGTCAGAGTGGAACACTACAATACCCAGAGGACACATTGTTACTTATCCAAGTGACCGGCTTGTATCTATGACACAAGACCAGCATGGACCACAACTGCAGTTACCTATGTGGTGACACTGCTGCATCCCATTGTACAAAATGGACAGACCGTCCAACTCTGTTTTAGCAAGAGACACATTGGAAGACAAATGGTCTCGCTGATTATTGGGAGAAGCTGGTGGGGCAGATGGCAGTAAATCTCTTTACCTATTGACCCAGTCAACAAAATGCATACCTGGTCCTGCCAGGTTTGTAATGCCACAGCCAGCCAGGGCACAGATGGACAGCAGGTACCATCACAGGACTGTTTGGTACCATGTGTCCATGCTACGCATCAGAAGGGTAACTAAAGTGTGGAGCTCAAGCATTTGCCCATTTTAAAGAAAGTACGTTCCAGTCGTTTAACGACATAAGCAATTTGGAGGCACCATCTTAGATGATAAATTAACTGACAAGTTCATCCGCATAAATTTGACAAGAGACCACTGCAGGCCCAAGTCGAATGGTGATGACCTTTCCAGTGGGTTTTTTTGCCGTCATTAGCGTCACAGGAGAAAGAAGTGAGATTTTCTACATCAGACATGGAAAAGCAGACACATGACCAGAAGAGAAACTGATATGTTTTGCAGAGGTACATCTGCTGTGCTTAGCAGCCTCCTCGAATTTTGCTTTTTAAAACACTCAATGTGCCTGATGATACAAAGATCCCATTCCTAACTGGGACGCTATGCTCGAGCCTTTTATATAACAGTAGGTCGCAGTAACATAATAACAGGACATACATGCAAGTTTTTTTTTTGCCAAAACAGCCTTTCAAAATAGTTAAAATAATTATTTCAAAATATTATACTATAATACTGATAGCCTTAATCATGTGTGTAATCATGCAAGTGTGACACCAGTTTCATCCACCCGTCTCACCACTTTAAAAAAGCCAAAGCTAGCTCCTTCTGCTGTAGCTGTGCTGACAGAAGCCCAAGTGGTCTCTGCAACAATCTCGCTGCACAAGAGGGGAATTTGCATCTTGCGTTATCAACATTGTCTGTCTACACCCCCCCCCCCGCACCAAATTCTTACTACTACTAGTATCATAAATCTCAGACTGTGTGGCGACAGGGCAAAGCTGCTGAAGTGCAGTGCCAGCGCCGTGCTTTCCAACATCCAGAGTCACACAACTCTGCAGAAGACTCAAGGAGCGAGCAGGCATGAATGGGTTGTATCCAGACTCCTGTGGGTCGACTCTGCCACTGAAAAGACATCAAGTGTCAATTACTTGTGGCAAGGAAGTAAAAACTAAAACTTTCACCAAGTTTTCTCTATATGCTGTTGTGTATATATTGTGGTTTCGATGCAGCTATTGTTGTGAGAAAATGTCTTCCTGTTCACACAGGCTCAAAGATTTTACTGCTCAGAAGCACTACAGTCAAACGAAACTGAAGAACTGAAGAAAAAGTGAAGCCCTGTTTTGATATGCATCACAGACATATCATTAGAGACGACAGAAAAGCAAGCCTACTGTGCACATGGCAAGAAAGCAAAGTGTGGTTACAGTAAAGAGGTCGATCCAGAACTTCCTGGAAGAGATACAGAAGCCTACTGAGGTTTTAACAGTGCTCGCAAAACAATATTTCAAAGCAACTTGCATATCCTCTCTACACAGACAAAAACAAGCAACAGCTAAGAGAACAGAAGCGCTCAAACAAACAAAGAGGCACTCGATATTCCCGTTTCAATAAATTAGGGGACTGATTGTCGACTGAGAAAAAAAAATTACATTAGAAACAGATACTGTAGTGTGCCTCCATCCTTCTCCACTTGCACTGCACCTGCAGCACTAAAGGATGAATCAGCGTCATCCATTCAGAAGCAGCAAAGTAAGTCTGTGGGCTTTGAGGTTTAAATAAGGTCTTGGAAATGGGATTAGAGTATATTTACCCCTTAATAGAGTGGCTAAAAATTAAGAAGACACCATGTGACCAATGTGACCTTTCTAAATTGGATAATGCAGCAACGTTTATGAAGCTGGATCCTGACAACTAAATTTGCCAAATTTAGGAGGGAAGGAGGGAAAGCAGGGTGAGACATACCTTGCTTCGAATTTTCTTTGACATATTTCCCATCTTTGTGCCGCGAGATTTCCTATTTCAAAGACAACACCCCACAGAACATCTCAAAGGAAACAAGAGTGGGTGTAGCAACAAAGGTGGATGATTGCGAGGGAAATCACCAAGCTAAACAAACCACAACTATGTCTTTCTTTGTCCTTGTCTGTCAGGTGCAAAGGCAAATCATTCAATAGGCATTCCTATCAAGGAAGTAAAATGAAGCACAAAACAAAGAACACGACACATGAGCAGATGACAGTGGAAAAAGATGCGAGTACTCACCCGTATATCTGCGGTGAAAATACAGACATGAATTCACACCTGCTGTGAATTCTTGTTGGGGGTGATCTAACTAATGCCACTGACTTCTCTCTACTTTTTCTGTCTTTCTTTTTCAACACGGCAGCAAAACCGAAAGTAACTGTGAAAAATAAAAAGTCTTCCAACCCGGTCAGAGAAACGCAGCTCTTCAAATTGGTGCGTCTGATCAGAACCACAGCTGTGCTGAGTATTTATGCAAGAGGCGTGTACTCGCGCAACCGGAGACACACCTCCCCATCCGCACGAGCCAAAAATCCTCAATGGCAACTCATTAACGGCAGGGACCAATCAGAGCACAGGTGACTCGAGCCCCTCCGCCCCCAGCCCTGATGACGACAGCAGCGGCTGAACCCGCTCATCGGGAATGGACAAAAAGATACTGCACGATGCTATTGATTTGTAGTCTCCAAGGCAACAAAATGACAGTCTTACCTCCTCTTGAATGACAAAAAACACACTGATTTGCCCGTTTGGTTGTGCGTGACATTCATCCAAATGAGGAGGGGAGGGGAGGGAGAACATCTCCGCCTAGGCTCATTCACAAATGTATTCCAAGGGCAAGTCAATGTCTGTATGTTTCAGTAACAATGAATGGCCACACAGCAGGGTATTTTCTTTTAATGTAGGCTATCATATAAAACTGCACGCACAAAATACATGCACAGTGTGGGGCTTTTTGTGTCCACCCCAGACCGTTTTACAAATGTCAAAATGATGTCATCAAAGTTTAAAAAGCCTGATTTTCCAGGACATGACCACGTTAACGTCATGGTCGGCACCTCGAGCACATAGTTGACCTTCACACCTTATAAAATGCCCAGGCCTTTTCCCTGCACGCAGTGTACTGTACATTTGGCTCAAGGAAAGCAGGTGCACAGGACAAGCTCCAGCTTTAGGTGCAGAGGGTGCAATGCAGGTAGGCCTCCACTGCCACCTAGTGACCAAATCATGTGCTTAGATGTCCCATTCATAATAACGGATATCCATTATCTATACCCGCTTTATCCCGAACAGGTTAATAACGGATATACAATATACTTAATTAAGGTATTTTTTTTAGTTTCAAGTTTTTAATTGTTTGCTTTGAGGTGAGATAAATACCATATTATCATGCAGCTCAAAAAGAAATGATCATCAGTGACACCGCTCACACTATAAAGGTCAAAAGGTTTCAGTTCTCACGAAGAGGTCGGCTCTGTTAACTGTTTGTATGCTTTACTTTGTCCACCGGCATGATGATTCAGAGTAGTATTGCTTTTCACATGATGCTGCCGTTCAGGAAAACACACATGTTCAACTGGACCAACTCAAATGTTTTATAGTCATATTAAAACCATTGCCCTTGCCTCAACATCTTGGTTGGTTTGAAACAAACTGAGAGCAATTAAAGGCTTAAACGGATATATTTAAGTGCTGAAGGCAGGCAGGAGGATTTTACAAATTCGAAGGTCGTAAGCCTGCCTTTTTGACTTAAGGGGCATTTCTTCTTTGGAACTTTTTGTCTCTGCTGTTTCTTTGAGCAGAAAACCAAACAGATTACAAAGCTGAGTGTTAAAGGTTATACACCTCAATAAATGGTAACTCTTAATCATCTCAGAGCCATTCACAAGCCCTTTATTGCAACGTTGAAACGACACAGCTGAAACAAATCAGTGTCTGATTACTTCAGAGCCCTTGCATTTTGGGCACCATGCGTTAGATCGGCTATATCTCATACAGTTCTTTCAATACTGTAAACCTGCTCAATTAAAGCTGGGACCTGGCATATTGATGTAGTATCCCTAATTCATTTCAAACTGAATGTAGTTCAAAGCACAGAGCCTGGAGAACAAAGATGTGTAACAACAACAACATATGGTCTGCAACATCAGTAATTGAAAATTGAGTCAGAGATGACTTTTTTCCAATTCAAAACCAATTAAAATGGTAAGTAAAGGTTTGTTTACTGTTGTTACGGATTATTTAGTTTTAGTATTATGTGAAATAAAAAGGTCTTTGCTTCCACCTGACTATGAATGTTGCCTTCAATGTTAAAATTCAGAACCATGGAGCTGAAATGGAAATAGTATTTGCCAGTGACGTCAGTGCAGCATACTGTGAAGACGTTGTCATTTATGAATGGTACGCGGATATTATTCATTTCCATTCAGTGTCACTGCAGCTTGTTAGCAACAGCCTTGAACGTGACTCAGCCCGTGACATCACATGATATCGTGATGATGTCACAAGCAGCCGCTGTCTTTCGAGAAGGTTGTCCACAAAGCATGAACCCCTGATAGAGTTTAGCACCCCCTAACAGATAACTGAGAAACAACAATGAAAAAAAAACCCATATATTTTGAAAGATTCACTGACACAAACTGACCACATGATGTCACCAGTGTCTTAGTCACCAGGAGGGACTGCAGGAAGCGCAGAGGCCTATCTGTATTTACTAAAGTTTGGATATTGCATGAAGTACAACTACAGCTACAGTGAAATATAGTTGCAAGGCATGTGGGTACATGTTGGCAAGAAAAAAAATTGAATGTGTTCTTTAAATAAGAAAACATATAGTCCTATTCTGAATAGTTTATAGACATGTAGAAATATTACATTTACATCTTATTTAATTTGTTACAGTACTCTAAATCATTTGACAATATTCTGCATGTTTTTTTTACTTCAGTGCATAAATTCTTGCTTCTTTTTCCCTTTTTATGATCTTAATGTTTTCTTTTAATGATAGGTAAATACTAGCTTCTAAATGTCAAAGTCAGGATATCTTGGTTAACAAAGTAACTATAAAAAACAGGTGCCAGAAACACCTCTGACAGTTGCTCAGTTAATATTCCAGGGTTTGCAGTGTTTTCTTTTAGGTGAACCCCACACAACACTCTTTATCAATGACACATTCTCAAAGATACAAAGGATTTAGGTGCCTTGCACCACGATATGTACATTGTTTCATAAAACTGAGGTAGAATACAAACGGAATAATACAATGTGATGTCCACAAAATCCTCTGCAAATTTCCTAACGAGACCTCTTTTTACAGTAGAATCATTGTTACAGCCACTCTCATAATTCCACTTTGGCTACTTTAAATGGTAAAGGATTAAGAAAGTAAACTTTTCTTGAACCTGTTGAGAGTAAAATCGGATTATCTGAGCAGTTAGTTCCTCAAGAGAAATATGTTCGGAGAAAGGCGACCCCCACTGTTCAGCCTGCGTACATGCAGGCCAGCTGCTTTTATCCCTGCTCCACACGAACAGCTGCACATCTGGACAGGCAGGGATGTCTCTGTGGAGCAGAGGGGAGGCTGAGGACCGACTGCACAACGTGTAAATGAACGAGGCCCTGAAGGGGACGGCAATCGACAAGCACCCGTTGTCCTCCTGGCTGCTTTTCAAAGTAGGCTTAAGTTTCTTCTTGGACTGTGATCATAACAAGTAATGCTGTATCCTCCATAATCTTTTTTTGTTTTTCATTTGTTTTCTTCATCAACTGGGTTCTCAGCTTTTGCTGTCATTAAACAGGAACTTATTGGAGAAGCCTCATACATAAAACATGTAATACAAATATTTCTCATTCTTATGACTGAAGAAATTCCATCTATTACAGCCAGGAAATACATTTGTGCAGAGGAAATCTCTCCTCCATACATCATTCTGACTGTTTCCATGTTCACATTGTTTTTTGTTGTATGTGTTTATGTCCATTAGTGAAAGCATGTGCAGGCCTACGAGTTTACCCGGTGTGCTATTATGAGGATTGTTTTTCTCGTGCATACATCTGTGTGATTGTGCGTGTGTGTTGCTGAGGGACATCTGATCACCGGGCTCGCTGCACGCCACGCTTGCTTGCAGGTGGTCTGTCTGCACTTTGGGGCCGAGCAGATTTAATATTTCATAGGAGCACTGCGCACCCCTGGACGCCATCATTGAGCCCACATGGCCGGCCCAGAGAGCTGCTCTGTGAACACTCGGCTGAAATATGCGGCCTGCCAGCCCCCTTCTCCACCATGCTGCTTGCTGGGCCTCACAATTAAAAGCTAACCACAGCTACAGATGTTGGCAGCTGTCTTTAACCCATTAGATGCCACTTTGTTATTCCATATGCATATATTGCAGTGTGAAATGCTGCCGAGAAAACTTGGGTAATCTACAAGCAAGAGTTGAAGAAAGCAGGAAGAGAAAAGGCTGGACAAAAAAGAAAGAAGTTTCCCAAAGTATTTCATTTTTTGAGTTTCCAGACCGAATATGCCAGCTAATCTCTCAACTCCAACAATTTTAGTGCCCACTCCACCTCTATACACAATATAAACAGGAAACCCAAACCAAAAGTGTTTATGACCGCTTTGCAAAATCCATCGTGAGGAATTCAAGTTCAAGTCAGGATTTCTTTCACCATTCATCAGATTCCAATGAGGCCAAACCTTGTTCTGCGTTTGCCATCATGTACGGTGCGGAGTTGGACCTCGGCCAAAGAGAACAGAAGGAACTTCACTGGCACCATTATTCAGCAAGGTCAAACCCGATTTAGATTTGAAACCAAAGCCAAAACAGGGCATCTTGAAACTGTTAGGAAACTATTCCAGATCTTAAACAGACCAGGGGGACTGTGTACATCTCCCTAATTGCACATGTCAATTTATGTACAAGCGCTTGGTTTAGTCAAGCTCCATTACCCCCCACCTCCACCTCCACCTCCTCCTCCTCCTCCTTACTACTCTTGTCTGACTTAAAAACTCAGCCTCTTGGACATGATATTAAGTAGACATGATTATGAGTGTGTAATCTTAAATGTTGCTAAACAGGAAGCTTCTACAGAAGTATCACACTGAATTTTAGAGAAACCAACAAGTCGCTGAGACAAACCATGTCAGGTCACAGCTTGACATCTTGTTAATGTTGTGTGACTTCTCTGGGAACAAAGGATGCATTGCAGAAACTCAAGACTGCATGTAATTAATCCAATCCCGGCTATAACTCTCTCAAATATTTACTATAGTCCGCTATCAGTGGTGAGGGAGACAAATGAAGACCTCACACATCCGTGGGAGTCTGCAGCCTCCAAACACAGCGGTGAACGGAGCAGGTGAAAAAGAGTTGTTGCTCACTTCTCAAGGACTATATAATGTTTTAACACACTGACCATAACCCTTCGGGGACCTGACCACCATAATGCTGTCATCACCTGGTTGGAGAGTTGGGGCTGGATGGTGTGACACAACCGTCCAGAGTCGCTGGGAGAGAGCGTCCATGGGAGAGTGACCAAAGCAAACAGAGTGCAGAATTTTCCATCAAATTCATTCTCTGATAGCTCTTTTAATATATTTATTTGCTTTGATTGATGCAGACATCAACTTGAACACTTTTGATCCCAGTACACTTTATCAAAGATTTCCGTCATCAAAAAACATTTTGGGCAACAGGAACACACACAACCAGAAGGTGGACAAAAACCCGTCATTAAGCACATTCACATATAAGTGATTTAATTTGCACTGGTTTTGAGAACTCTGGCTGCAGTAATGGCAAATTGAACTTTGTTTAATGAATGCTTAGTGCACTGAAAAGTTTGTCATAAAACTGCATTGAAAACACACCATTGAACTCCCTTATTAACATTCTATAAAGTTATTGTGGTGAGCAGCTTAGCCAGCATTTGATTATTTACACATTCTGAAGACATGGAGTAACATCAGCTAAGTGCTAAGGCGCTGCTTGGCTTCAGTTTCCATCACTTCATGGTCAGACCCAGTTTGAGTAAGTAAGACATTTATGTGTGTATCAAAACACAATACTGCATTCACTCCAATTAATTTTTTTCTGTTGATTTTTCTTTCTCACAGATATTTGTATTCCTGTCCTTGATTGTCCCTCAGCGGCCTGGGTCTGTATTTCAGACAGAGATGAGGAGATAAACGTAATGTAACAGAATGTATAAGGATGTTCAGTTTGACCTTTACTCCAAATTACTGACTTCATCATATATATCCCACCCTGTACCGACACCAGTGGGATGGAAAA
Organism: Brachyistius frenatus; assembly: GCF_029030835.1. Classification (NCBI taxonomy): domain Eukaryota; kingdom Metazoa; phylum Chordata; class Actinopteri; family Embiotocidae; genus Brachyistius; species Brachyistius frenatus. Next base: position 1,688,586 of record NW_027210666.1, on the reverse strand, counting down.
GATGTCCTCTCAATCAAAATAAATCTTTTCACAACAGCTTCTCAATGTTTGCCAGCTGGTTATTTTGGACACGAGTAAATATGGATGTGCAATCTTCTGGCACCGTTTCACATCAAGTTGGAGGATGAAAGTGAGGCAAAGACGACTGAGTAAAAACAACAAAGTTGTAAAACTCGAATTTTCTATTTCTCTGCATGTGCATCTGAAAAGCATTAGCATGACATGGAAAAAACAAAATGTTACAATTAATAGTTACTGTTCCTGCAAGTATAGGAACAACCCTGGTGAAGCTTACTTAGACTCAATAATTTGTGATTACCTTCAGCAAGCAGCAGATTTGTTTTGGGGCAACAAGTGAGCTCTGATTTATCTTAGCTAGTGTGGAGGGTGACTTTCAAGGCCTTGTAGCGAACCATAATGACTTCAAACACTAGAGGGTAGCCTATTCAAACAGGATTAGCTGTTTTCCACCTCACGAAGATACAATTACCCTGCCCCACCAAATATTTCAATGGTGGGGAGATAGGGCCATTAAAATACCTTTAAAAGGTCACAGAAAGCCAACTTCAAGGTTTGTTGTCTCACCAGTTCTGAGTTACACTGAAAAGCAGACGGGATGTCTTATGGGTTTTGTGAAGAGGGGGGTCCTGCCGTTCTCCACGTTCACAGGAAAGATGGCCAAACATGTTTGCTCATGCCATGGGACACAGTGTTTTCAGGGGAACAGCAGGAGCAGTGGAGGGTGGAGGGCGGGAGTGCAAGAAGGAGTGAAGGAGTCTGGTGGCCATATGTCGCTGTTGCTGCTCAGCTCTTGGGTATTGCAGGCGTTTTTTTGTTACACATGGACTCAGAGGCTGAAAATGAAACCCTGTCCAAATACAGGGTTTGGGTGGTGGACTGGTGAAGACAGGCCCCAGATGAGATTTCCACCAACAACTTCCTCCTCCTCCTCATCCAGCCTGTCTTGGTGCATTCAGGGCCCAACATCGACCCTGACCTCTAGGCCTGACTTCCAATGTCCAACTCCATCCAGTTGAGTTTGATGGACCAATTTGAATTTGATTCTATGATGCTTTATCTGGATATTCAAGAGAATTTAGTTTCCAACCATTTCCTTTAAAGTTGTTTGAAACGTCTTTATTGATTACTCTCCATTTGAATACATCTGTTCAACAGTTAAAATACCAGCTCTCAGTTGCTGTACTAGCAGCAGACATGTCTATATTAGTGTCAGAGACACCCAGAGGTATGTCACATTACCACACAGTAAAACAGGTCAGAGACGACCTTAATTGCTTGCTTGCTGTCCTTTGAAAAGCTCAGTTTTCCTTGGAAGAAAACTTTCCAAAAGCAGACAAGCCGAAGTTGAAGCAGAAGGAGAGAGCCACATCAAACGAGGAGAGAGCATGAATCTGTCAGCAATGAAGGGCTATTACTACAGTAGCAGCACAATGCCTCTGGGAATATGCTGTCAGCTTCGTCATTAAAAGACTGACCTGGGCAGGAGAGAGCCTCGGGGTAGCTTACATTCTCAGGTTGATGCTGCTGCTCGTCTGCTGTTATCTACCATTTAATGATGAAAAAAAGAATACGATATATGACTTTTTAGGTCAGGCAGAATGTGTGTGCGAATGTGTGCGTGTGGTAGAAGGAGGGAGGCCAACAGTGACATAAACAGCATATGTGTGTTTGTGTCCTGTGTTTGAAATTAGAAACACAAACACATCAGATCTTAAACAAGCTTACCACATCCAACTTCTGCGAGCAATTAGAAAAAGCATCGACACCATTATACACGGACTCTGACACGCTATGCCTAAACCCTTCACCTCTCCCAATGAGTAAACACACACATCGGTGATAAAGCTAATGGGCCTCCTGCAAACAAACCACATGAGGAGTAAGCGAAAGAGAGTGATCCATCTCTATTGCGGGTAGACATCGCCAGAGTCCGGCCCGGGGACAGAGGAACCACCACAGAGCTTTGTGCAGTAGTTAGTGAACCTGTCTGTCTGCTGTCAGACTGCTGTCACACACACATCGAGGCAAGCATCAATACGCACTGGCCTTTCCCCCCTTTTCCAGGTCTATATGCACTGAACGCACATGTTTTGATTGCTGACGGCCATGTCAGGAGTCAAGTAGAGCCTCTTAAAATGTGGCCTAGGGGCAAGGGTCATCCGCTAATGAGTAAAAGCTTTTTTTCCCCTTTGTTGGCAGGGAGGGAGTAAGGAAATGTGCTCACTAGGTGGTAGGGAGGTGAGCAGGGGGAGGGAGGGGGAGAGAGAACGTGTGAAGAGATGGGTAGTGGCAGGGGAGAGAAAGGGTGAAAGGGCCGAACGGGTGGAGGGGGTGGGGGGTGTCAGGAAGTGGAGCGAGAGGGGAGACAAGAGGTGAGGTCTCAGGTGAGAGGGGGTGATAATGATAAACTGTGTTTTTCTGCCGTGTCTGACAGCGAGATGGAGAAAACGGAAAGAAGAAGGTTCAAATTTGACATTTAAAAAAAAAAAAATTGAAACCCCTATAGTTTTAGAAGTTTGTTTAAACACATCCCTGATCTGATCAAATATTAGCCAATATATTCTATGTTACATATTGTATAATATTCTCTATTCTAAAATATGTACATGGTAGCACTGGAGATGAGTCATAGTCTTCTTTGACCTTACACTAACATATTCAAATGTACAGTTTGTTTCCCCCCCCTCCCCCTCTGAACTTTGTGACTTGAAATTTCGGGCTATTCAATACAATGATGACATATTCAAAGTTTCAACACAGACTACAGCTCACTGCTTTTTGATATTGAACTGTAGAGTTGTTGCTGCAGTTTTCAAGGCGACCGGTAGGGGGCGGTAGGTGCCTGCAGAATGCGTCCGTATTCAAAGAAAAAAAAAAAAGAAGAAGCGGGATCGGTAGGCGAGCTAGCTCCACTGACAAGATGAAGTTGTTTTGCTGCTTAAACATTGATGTTCGAGGTATTCAAGACACACTTAACGTGTTTCGTCTTTTTGTTGACCTCCTGAAGGTTACTGGAGGACCAGAGCTCGATGAGTTTTGATGACAAATATCCGGTGAGTGTGTTTACGTTTTTTTCCTCTGGTAGTTCAAACTGAAGCAGCTTGTTTATGACCCTTGAACAAACAAAACATAAACAAGCTCCTAATAGAAACCCTTCACTGCAGAAGTTACTGCGTTTAAGAGATGTAAATATCACGTTTTATTGGTTCAGAAATGTTTGGTTTCTGTCATTTGAATTTGCTATTATCCTACAAAGTTCTGTGTTGTTTTTTGTTTTTTTTGTACTTTTAAATGAGAAATGAGACTGTTAAAGGACTATGAGATAGCCGATAGCTATCCGAATATTTTAGGAAAATTTTTACGTGAATTGAAATTCAAACTGCACTATATATACAGGCTAGATTTGTTTTTGTTTTTTTGTACGGTGAATTTCTGACAGGACAACTGAGGATTTTCGGCAGGAGGGAGGCATCATGAGGACCAATGGAGGAGGCCTCCATGGACCCCTCAGGATCTCAGGTAAGCTTAAACGTAAATACAGCTGGTCCCTAACTTACTAAAACACCGTTGGCTGGAAATAAAATAATAATAATAATTAATTTAAAAAAAACTATTTATTGGCTTAACCGAATTGAAGTAAACTTTTTCTAGAAAAAGAAAAAAGTCAAACCTGCAGGACAAAAGAAAAAGTCTCAAACTGAATGGTGGAAATTTAGTTTTCTTCTTTTCCGCTTTAACTGTGTCACTGTGATAATGTGTTTCTGAACAAGAACTCTGAATTAAAAGGGATGAGTGTGCGGTTGTTTTATCATATTAGTTGTATTTATAAAAAAAAATTCCAAGTCAATTCAAGTGTTAATTCCAGTTTTTGGAATAAGGGTCTTTTTCCTCTGTTCTCACAAACTAGTGTCTGCATCTTAGTTATCATCCTCCTTCCAGGGCCTGAACTCAAGATACTGGTGTAAACAATTTAATTGGCTTTTGACCAACTATAGCAAATTGTTTTAATTATGCTGAATATGTCTTTGAAAAACACACTGTATCAGCGAAGAGCATTTAGTCCTAGTTAATTGTTGTTGTTGTTGTCTGGTGTTGTAGTACGCAATTATCTGAAAATAGAAAAATGTCGTAAACAACACCTGTATTCAATGATAGGGTACTGCTTGTGTCACTGTTTATATTTCCTCCATGGCTTTAGAGCATTTAAATAATGTAGTTTTCCCTGCTGGCGAAATAAACAAGAGAAAATAGGTTCTTATTTTTAGCAATTGGCGTGGACATCGTCGACAACTCAAGCCGCCATGTCATCCATCAGTGTTGTTCCTCATTACTTTGAGAATCTGTCTTCTTCTCTCTCCCAATGTTTGTCAGTTGATGTAGTTGTACGATAAACAGTTACTGTTATCACACATCCGTATGTAATATATCGGTCATCCCTCCCCACTGCACGCCGTGCTGTAGGGTCTTGTCAGAGGCCTGACAGCCTGACCCTGACATATTTAAATTGTTTCACAAGGAGCTCCCTATGCCGCTTGGCTTTCTCTGCGTCCTGGTGGGCCTGGGACCCTGACAGGGCGGCATATACAGTATATGAGGATGTGTAGATGAGACACTGGCGGAGAAGAAAGCCAGCCCTTGTGCTCAGAAAGTTAACCTTAAGTGCTGCAATGCCACAGAGTGCAAAAAGACGCTCTTTGTTCCCTCCGCTCATCTGATCTGGCCTTTCCCTCTGCAGCCAAGAGGTGTGTGCGTATGTGTGCGTGTTTGTGTTAGCAGTGGCGGGCTGTTTGAAGCCGCTCTGATGGTTCTTTCGGTGCTCTCCAGGAAACGTTTGTCTGTGCATTGGATGAGCTCCTCCAGATGTTCCCATAATTCCTCTTGATGTGTATGTGCATGCAGGAGTGTATATCTGAACGTGTGAGTGTATGTGTGCATGTGTGCATGTGCGTGTCTATGTGTTTGGATAGAAAGAGGAGGGGGGGGGCATGTTCCAATTAGAGATGGGTAAACTGTTGATGTAAAAGAAACTAAAGCTAACATTTACAGGCCGTGACTCTGTGATGTCTCCCATTGTGACTTCAGTCTGCACTGTGGAATCGAGCCTAAAGTACCGTTGAGATGAGAGACGGGCCTGAAGGATTGTTTTTGAATTCCACATTATAGTTTCCAAAGTGCACTCCAGTGATCTAAACACATTTGAACATACAATCACTGTAGAAAACACTTAAGAGTACTATTTTTCTTGCCTGAACTTTAAATGCCCTGCTGAAGTACCAATGAGCAAGACACAAAATCCCATCTAACTGCAGGCAAGCTGATCTGTGGCTGATCTGGGACTTTGACCTCTCTGTGGACAGGGGAGCAAGTTAATATATGATTTTCCGTTGTGAAAACAGAGCACTGCAAAACAGCCATAAAATCAATCACAACTTAATGGCCAATGAGAGACAAACCTGAATGCACCTAAGGTGCACATACTGCCTCAGTAGCAGGAGGGACCGTCAGGAAAAGTACAATCTTCTCTGTGTAGTTGAGTAGTAGTAGTTTCTGAGTATGTGAAGTTTAAAAACATTTTAGATAAAGGTAAAGAAAATTCTCTGAAATGTCCCTTTTGTGGAATACTAAACTATTAACATGAGAGTATTCATGGAGTGCTGTTTGTTACCTTGCCAACTCATTGTATGACATCTAAAACAACAGCAAAACAACTTCTATCCAAAACCCATTAATCACATGTTTTTTTTATCTGCAAACAGTTTACTGCGTTATTCTGACCACATTTAGGGTTGGAACACATCATTTTTGACTTTGCAATCATTCCTTAATGATGGAATAATTGATTCTGGAAGTTGCACAACAACTAAAAACCTTCATCTTCCAATCAAAACCCTGTGATACAGCTGAAAGCTTAAAAAGAAAACAGTCAGTGGACCTTTAGTGAAGAATGTCTTTTCAGCAGCCTTGTGTTGACTGGATTTGTTACGTAATGTTCAGTTCTGAATTTTTTCCTCCTCGCACTCTGTGCCATTTCATTTCCATTCCGGTATTCAGCCTTTCTGAGGCTA